>NC_056519.1:16333608-16355033 GCF_014905685.2 Nematolebias whitei | reverse complement strand
AAAAAAGGCGTTACTAAATGACTACACCTGATTGGATGACAAAAAAAGGCGTTACTAAAGGACTACACCTGATTGGACAAAAAAAAAACAACTAACAAACAAGGCATTACTAAAGGACTACACCTGATTGGACACCAAAAAACAAGGCTTTACTAAAGAACTACTCCTGATTGGACAAAAAACAAACAAACAAAAAAAGGCGTAACTAAAGAACTACACCTGATTGGACAAAAAACCAAGGCGTTACTAAAGAATTACACCTGATTGGACAAAAAAAAACAAAGCATTACTAAAGAACTACACCTGATTGGCCGGGGGAAAAAAGCCTTACTAAAGAACTACACCTGATTGGATGACCAAAAACAAGGCGTTACTAAAGAACTACACCTGATTGGACGACAAAAAAAACAAGGTGTTACTAATGAACTACAGCTGATTGGACAAAAAAACAAGGCGTTATTAAAGAACTACACCTGATTGGACAAAAAACAAACAAACAAGGCGTTACTAAAGAACGACACCTGATTGGACAAAAAACAAACAAGACGTTACTAAAGAACTACACCTGATTGGACCAAGGTATCAGAAGACTTATTAAGCAAGTAGATATTCATTTATTCAACCTTTATTTATACAGGTTTATCCCACTGAGCCTCAGGAACTCATTTACAAGAGAGACCTGAGATATAATAACAGCAGGCAGATTGTGTTAGCTGGTTCGACATTAGCGGTATCTCCATAACTTCTTCTGCCTCTCAACACAGAATTTCCAGTTACATTTCAAAATAAACGCAACATAAATGGATAATGGGGAGGGCTAAATGCTTGCTTTTTTTAAATACCTAGCCATTACATTAGAAAACAATCCGTGTTGGTTGTTGAATAATATGAAAATAGTTACAATCAATTAAAAAATAAAGAAAAATAAAGTAACTAAAATAATAATGATACTCAAACTGGCTTTGGGACAAAGGATGTTTCCTTTAACTTCACATTTTCTTGTTCAACCTCTTAAAGCAGTCACTGCAGATGAGTGATCGTCAGTTTCTGTAAGGTTTCTGCAACTGGAGCAAGTATTTCTTCTTACTGGTTAACTTCCTCAGCTGTCTCACATTTTAAGGGTCAATCCTACTCCATGTTTCAGCTCCTTTCATAGATCAGATCTCATAGAAGAGCACTTCTAAAGAGCAAATTTTGTTTTTAGCTTTTGTTTTGGGCCGTTATCTCGTCACAGGGCTCATAATTTTTAATTGAGACCAGACTTTTTGACAAATGGGAGCAGGTTTCGCTTCAGATGCTTCATATTTCATTGTACCCAGACCAGACTCAAGCCAACCTGTGTCAGGTGCAGCCTACAACCCAAGAACAAAAGAGAATCTTCTTGTGTTTGACAGTAGATATAACGCTGTTTCTTAGAAACCTTCAGTTTAAAAAAGAGCTGACTTAACTTATACCTTAGGATCCAGCAAATACAGCAAGCCAATCAGTGTTTGCTTTAGAAATGCCTATTCTTTAGAAACACCCATTTTCAGTCTGCAGAGAACCCCCTCTCCAGCAGTCAGCAAGGCCAGAGATGAGAGAAGAGAATCCCCAGGGTCAGTCTCATTAGAGGAAGTTTCTCTGTCACAATTGTCTAGTTGTAGCTGCATTTGGTTTCACTATCCTTCAAATTAATTACTGAGGCTGTATGAGTAATTGGCTTCTCTTGGATACTAAAGCCAATGCTAAAGATTGGGTGGAGGTGGAGGAGAACAGAGCATAGTCCAGGGATTATAGTTTTTATTCTTTTGTTATCCTGTCGAAGTGAATTCTGTTATGTTTTTGTGGTATTAGGTTAAGATTAGAGATTTTTTTCTTCTTCTCATAACTTGTTTCAAGCCCCGTCTATCCACCAACCTTTTCCATTCCTTTCTGAAAATGATCCGTGGTATTTTCTTGATCCACCATTGTCTGTGCTTTTCATCAAGTGTGGTCAAATAAGCCCAGGCATGTCAGCAGTCATCCTGGCAGACAGAGGATGGTGTCCACGGGGTTATCAGACTTTTTTTGTGTTTTTTGGGGGAGGCATGAATGGTGTCCTGCAGCTCAGGCTGATTTAAAAGAATCACATCTTTTGTAATATTCAAGAATTGATTCAGTGTGCGTGGTCTGTCGAATCAGATTCCAATCTGTGTCACCACTGCTCCCTGCAACTGCTCTGTCTTTTTAACCAGCGTGCACATACAGACGTATCAGAAGGGTGCACTGGTTCTGTTTATCCACCAGCCTAATGAAATATTCCATCTTTGCCACATCAGTGCGATCTGAAATTGAAAGCGCAGGGGCCGCTACGCCATCTCAAACTGTGACCTGCTGAATGAGAGGAAAGCTCTCACTCTGTCAGATAGTATGTATCATGATTTGCTGCAATCAGTGCACATAAGCTTGACGCAACAAGCATTCAATTTGAAAGGTAATGATAATACGGCAGAAAGTGCGTGCTCTCAAATCATCTCAAATGGAAATAGGAATCAGTGACTTGGAGAGATTGAAACATGCCGTAACCTGTTAGGGGGCTGAAATCTCAACTGACACCGGCACGGTGTTTTAGTGGGTTTATAAGAAACTCAGAGGGTGTGAAAAATGCAATGTTGGTGCGAGTCTATTTTATTGTGAATGCATGGTGCAGTGCAGGAGACCTTTCTCAAAGAACCTCTATCAGGGTAGAGATCTTAACGCTGCATAATCTACGGTACGTGTTGGTCACTTATTTGGACCAACGGCATGCAAGTGATGGACATTTCTTTCCGATTTGATTATTCCATTATGTTATCAGGTTTTTATGAATTCTTACCGCAGTAATGACAATCCTCCCCCCCAGAGATGATTAAAGTTTCATCTTCTAACAAGATGACACTATGCAGCAGATCTCCCTGCAGGCGAAAGCACTGATTCAAGTGCTGCAGGTTGACTTATTACAGAGCTAACAGTAAATGGAAAGCCTCTTACCTATTTTTACTTGTATATTTTCACAAAGCATGATCATGGTTTATCATTTTTATAACTTGAGGATCATTATGAGAACAACATAGCTTTGTAAAGATAATTTTAGAAGGAAACTTGATATTAAAATAAAGGGATGGGCATTTTAGGCAAAAACAATCATTGAATTAGTTTTGACGCGACGTCACTCCTGTCTCATCAAGTTCTCCTGGTCTCATCTAACATGGCTTTAATGCTAACTCTGCTAGCAAGGGATCTTTATATTCCTTCACTTTTACTGGTTCAGTGGATCAAATGAAGGGTAATGCATGTATTCTGACAATAAAGTGGTAACGCTGAGCTCATGATTCTTTGATGAAATCAGGTCTCTCTTTTAAATGAGTCCTTGAGGCTCAATGGGATTTACCCGTCTAAATAAAGGTTGAATGAATGAATGAAAATTTGAACTGACACCATAGTTTCTACTTTATAACACTTTCAAAACAAACTGCCATGGCAGAAAGATGCTGGGGACACCCCAACTTGTTTTTAGTTTTTGGGAAGTTTGTTGTAAAAAAATAACAAAAAACACTCAGACTGGTAAAGCATCATTATGAAACAACTTTGAGAACCACTACTAAGTGCTAGTTTAACATAGAAATAAGTTGTCATAGATACACTCATTTTTTAAATTTCACCCATTTTAACTAGACATGAAATAGCATCGCCTGTCCTTAAAAAGGAGGTAACTTTCGATGTTAGACCTATTTAAATCTGACCTGTCTAAGCATAAATATTTCTATGATTCTTTATCTTTCAGACCATTTTTCTCACATTAATATCATTTTACTTTCTCTTAGTCCAATTTGTCATCACACTACTTCCTGTAAGCCTGTCGAAGGTGGAACTAATGATGTCATAGTTACCATTCATCTGTAAACTTTCTCTTGTCCCACTCATGCCTTCTGTTCTGCTCAAGATCATTTAATGAGGAGTTCAAGATGGCGGCGATGCGTTGAGTCACCTTTTGCTTGGCTCCCATCATTTCAAAGAAAGAATAACAGGAAAAACTGCCTTTCGTGTGGTCATTCTCGCCGCCTTTGAGTTGAATACTTCGGGAGTTGACAATCTCATTTTTGCTGACTAGAGAGAGCTGAAGGATGACATCTAAAATAAAGAAACTAAAAACTGTGGGCCGAACGCCTCCTCGACCCACGGTGATTCTAGTGCCGGTGATTCGGCTCCGCCCTCACCACGCCCCGGGAACACTAACGAGACAGCCGTGAAGTCGGACATTCTGACTTCCTTAAAAACAGAAATTTTGGCGATAATTAGAATGGAGATGAAGGCTGCCCTGGCAGAGGACCTCACCTTTATTAAGGGTGCACTTCAGACGGTGAGGACGGAAGACGCTAACAGCATCACGGCTTTCAGAGGGAAAATAGACCAATTGAGACTGGATGTCAAGGAAGTTGCAGACAAGCTCTCTGGCTGGTCAGACAAAGTCAAAGTCCTGCTTGTCACCATAGCGGAGCTGAGTAGTGGGCTTAAAAGATAATTTAATTAAACTTGATACACATATGCATCATCATTAGCTGGAGTGTCTTGTACACTTTTCATCACCTCAGCTCTAAGGTCATGGTCAAAAATCAAGGTCAAAGTTAAAACAAGGTCTTTGCTTTTCCCACCTATAACTTCTGATCTGCTCAAGACAATTTAATGACACTTGATGCACCTATCCATTATCACTAGACTTAACATGATGTACACTTGTCATCACTCCAGCTTCTAGGTCACAAATCAAGGTCAAATGCTGTACAAGGTCTTTGCATGTCCAAGTCATTGCCATAAATTGCTATATTGATGGTCACTAAACTATTAATGGACCACATGCTGTTTATTTTAAAACTTACTTGTACATAGAATCAATTGAACAGAAAATACACACACAGACTTCTGTATCTCTGGATTCGATTGACTTGCTGTAAGTGTCACCTTATTCATGTTTATTGAATTGTGCTGTGTGAAATGTAGGAGACCCAGGTTTTTAATGTCTCGTAGGGAACTAATTTTAAAATATGTCAGCTTCTGCTTTATTCTTTCTGACTCGGCTTTTTATCACAGGTTTCAACTTTACGGCTACATAAGTTATTGAAACACACAGTTATCATCCACCCACCAGGCTTAGTGGCCTGTTGAGGGGATTCTAGACCTTCCCTGCAGGAGAGTTTGTTGTTGTGGAGTCACAGATAATCCCCTAACTCTGTGTTCCCATGTGAACCAGCAAATCCAAATGCTGTGAGTTATCTACGATGCCAAAATCTCAAATACCTGATTGATATTTTGTGCTTTATACTGAACCATGTCAGGAATGAAATCAACATTGAATGCCAAAAGGGTATAACAAAAAACCTAAAAGATCACCTTTTTTTTCCTGCTTAAAGCAAATCCCTGAAATAAAGATTTTGCTTCACTCATTTCTCTCTGCTTCACACTGTTTTGCTGTTATCTTGTCATGGCACACATACTTTTTCACGAAACAAGCATCTGTTGAATTTTCATGTTCTCAACGAGTTCCACAAAATGCAAGACAGCACTTGTTCAGCTCCAGCAAACTCGAAATAAATTTTAAAAAAGCCATTTTTTTCCCCTTTTGTATCAATTAACGGCAAATCGTCCCCAAAACTTATTTTTTTTATTTTCTCCTCCTCCCTTCTTCCGTACTTGTTTATGTGTGCTTGCTTTGTGTTGGCCTGTGGCAGAGTGGTTAGAGCAGTTGTCCTCCAATGCAAGAGTTGGAGGTTCGATTCCACCAGCAGTCACATGCCGAAGTGTCCCTGGGCAAGACACTGAACCCCTCATAGCTTCTGATGTGTGTCCCATCAGTGTATGAACGTGATAATGCACTGATTATTCTTTGTATAGATAGAGTGCTGTATGAATGGGTAAATGAGGACACAGATTGTGTTGTAAAGCACTTTGAGTGTCTTGACAAGATAGAAAAGCACTATATAAGTACAGTCCATTTACAGTTTGTGTACATATTTCTGTTTGTTTTACTTGAGTTGAACCTGCACCTCCTATTTTTATAAAGGGTGCGCTCACTCATTGTGGCTCAAACCTTTTTTGATCCAGTGCTGCCGTGAGCATGCTCTCCAAGTTTGGCATATGGAGTCATATTAACTAGAAATACACCAATTCTGGTTTTGTGAGCCAATTCCAAATTTGTTATACTGTATATTGATTGCTGTCAAAAACTATAATTACCAAATTCAAAATATCTGCTGTTGGATTTTCTAAATAAATCAAAAAATGTTTTTCTGTTACATTTGTTAAAATCCAACTGCAGGACAGTCACTGGGGTGTTCACAAGGCAGGGCAGCAGACTCAGGACCTGAAAATCCAAGGCTCGATCCCCAGCCATTCCCATATGTTGTGGTGTCTCTGAGCAAGACACCTAATCCCTAATTACTCCCCGGGTGCTTACATAGCTGCCCACTGCTCCACCTGGGTGTATCCCAGGTGTGATGGGTTAAATGCAGAGAACTAATTTTACCATTGTATAGGAACATACAATGACGACAACACATAGCACTTTGAAAACAACAAAGTCCATGCTCAATAATCCAGGTATAAAATCCAACATTTTTCAGTCAGGTCATCTGGACGGTTTCTTTTTTTTTGTGCTGAAACGTTTCGCCTTTGGTCCGGAAGGCTTCATCAGTCAAGGAAACGCACAACAAAACTGATTCTTCCCCCAACAGCTTACTCCAAAGTGAAACAAACCAGTTCTGCTTGTGATAAGATGGTCTCTTTGTTACGCCCCCTCCTCCATTGCTGGCCCTTTTCCTTGTTGACAGTCTGTTGGGGGAAGAATCAGTTTTGTTGTGTGTTTCCTTGACTGATGAAGCCTTCCGGACCGAAGGCAAAACGTTTCAGCACAAAAAAAAGAAACTGTCCAGATGACCTGACTGGAAAATGTTGGACATAGCACTTTGCTTTACTTGACCTTTTCAGTGGGTGGTTTTATGAATTGTCAGCACATTTGTTTGCAACATCTTGTGACCTTCTTTGACAGTAAACAAAAATTACCCACAATGTTAACTGTATGTTATGTACCCGTAAACAGATGGCTGAGCAGAAAATTAACAATAAATTGTACTTATTTCACCTTGCCTCTTGAAGACTGTCAAAACCTGTGAAAATCAAGACAAACATGCATTAAGCAGGTCCCCTAATGCAACTTTTAGCATTCAAAGACTCTGCTACTGATATAATTTGTATTTATACTACACCAGACTTTCCTAAGTCTAATGGAGTCCAAGCTTAAAGGCTTATTGGTGTTTTGATCATGAAAGAGTGTCCCTGTAAATTTTTGGCAGATTTTTCCATCTGCTTTGGTTGCTGGCTTCATTAGATGAATAACGTTACAAATTGACTTTTTATGTATGTGAAAGTTTTTGTTCAGTGCCCTAAGATAACTTCAGTTGTGACTTGGCACTATATAAATAAACTGAATTGAATTGGATTGTTATAAAATAATATATAACAATTCAGCTCTAGATTTGCACATTTCACCTCATAACTCCCAACACCTTTAAGAAGTGGCTGCAATACTTCAGCTGCAACAATCACGGTAATGCACAGGAGCAGAAAGACCAGTACATTTCACCCCCCACCCCCGAGGCAACACGTCTTTTACAGGAGTCAGGTGTGCACGTCTGGTTTCATTTGTTTGTTGTCACACACCCAACTGCTCTTGCATAAATGAACACAGTCACACATTAAAGATGACCTGATACCAGTTTTTTTATTAAACCGAGTACAAGTACTTCAATCTGTGTACTCGCCGATACCAAGTACTTACTAAGTCAGAACATAAACGTTACACAATTAATTAAAAAACACATTTATTTTATTTAGAACAAGGTGGCTCTCCTTACTTAGGCCTACACAGCATATATGGTAGCATTTTTTTTTTAAATAAAAAAGAAATAACAAAACAGATTTTCTTTCAACTTGTACAAATTTCTTAACCATGGACCTGAAACTTTTTTCCTTGAAATTTAAATACGGTAACACGGCTCTCTGGAGAGTAAAATCTTCGGCAAACTGCGCAGTTAAACTCAAAAATAGATATGGACTTACACTGCTCGTCCAAATATCTGTACTCAGACTGAATGCAGAAACGTCCTGCTGTTTAAGTGTTTTTTTTTAATTTTTTATGAAGTCATGCATCTTTGGCTAAGTTTTTCAACAATATGGTGGCAGCTGGGAATGTCGAACCGAGGCTCCAATACGTTGAGAACTTCATGAAATCCAGTATCATCCACCGCTGAGAATGCTGATCATCAAGAGCGATGAATTGGATCAGAGCTTCAGTTATCATTACCACACCGGTTGGTCTGGAGCCATTTTTTCACATTTATGGCAAACTTTTCATTCAATCTTTATTTATAGAGGTTAGTCCCATTGAGCCTCGGGGACTCATTTAGAAGAGAAACCTGAAACTTGCTGCAGCGTTGGTTGTAATGTGCACACAAGGTGTTTAATCAAATTACTTGTGTTGACACTGCCATTGTTCACCCCTCCTCTTGTTTAGCTAAACACAGCAGACAAACTCCTTTTTTAATATCATCCGTGTTTATCGTAAAATATCTCCAAACTTCAGACATTTTTTTAACCTTCGGTCACTTGCGTAGCAGAAGTAACAATGGCTTCACCAAGCATATAAGCAGTATCGGTCCCGGGTATCGGAGCATTTTTTATAAGTACAAATACTTGTAAAAATGCTGGTATCTGGCCTGATACCTGTTGGATAAAAATATCAAAAAAGAGCCACACACACAAAGGCAAGATAATAATTCTAAATGCAGTTTACTTGCAAGGGTACACAGGCTTACACAGATGTCTCATTGAAGCCCTGGTCGTAAAGATCTGCCCCGGACAGTGTGCAGGAAGTGTTTTTATAATGCTTATCAGCCCTCACAGACAGTCACTGATGACCTCGGCCTATGAAATCAGCCCCTCTCTGAGAGAGAAAAAGAAATCTGACCTCACACACATGGTTCAAAATTAATTTAACATTAACTATGATAAACATCCATAAACCTCTACCGAAATTCCTCTGACAATACCGATACCATTATCGCATGAGATACCACTACACACAATCATATTTACTCACACTGGAGCAGATGAATCAAACTCTACTACTGCTGCTGGTCCAGATTTTATTTTCAGAAATATGAGCTGAAGTCTTTTTCGTTACTCTGCGGCTTTGTTTACTGAATATCAGCATTACTCTTGGTGCACTTCAAAGATTTTAATGTGTGTGCTGCGTGCATTGTTGTCTCCTTTACCCTTTTCTTTTGACTCAGACTTCAGTTTAACAGTGGAGATGAGATGAACCTGCAGGGAGTGTGAGCTGCAGGTTTTAGATGTTTGGCATTAATGGTGAGGTTTGACTGATGGCGTCTACAGGGATGTGATGAGAGCCAATTATGAGCCAATTACCCAGATTAATAGGATTATAGCTAGCACCTCTCCTGATAGATGCTCACATATGCAAATGGGCCTCAAACTTAAGCGGATAAATGCTATTTCTAACTTCTCAAACTTTGAATAGGCTCCTATGGAGGGAGTGAAAATATGTGTTTGGTGTTTTGTGGACCAAAGTGGAAACATGTGTTTGCTCATACCCTGACAAAATGTCTAAACCTGCAACAAACCTGCAGCTTTTTTTAATTTTTGTTTTGAAGTTTGGCATTGGAACAAGTGATGCATCGATTCTCCCTCGCCACTTCCTAAAACTGAACTCACTGTATTGATCCACTGATCGATTCAGTAGCTTCTGGCGCTTTTCCACCTTTGTTTTTGGGTTTGAGACAGTATTTCTGGAAACTATGCCTACATTTTATTTTCAAGCGTAAATTTAGATGTACACATACAAAAAGATTATGATCCTAGGATTATTAATATCAAATCATCAATACTAGTCATCAGGTCCAAGTCAAATGACTTCAAAAATAACCAGAAATCACTTCATATAATATATTAGGTGAAACATTGGTAATTAATTAGCTCACAGCTTTTCTTTATACTTCATTCTGTTTTCTATATTGGCAAATTGATTAATAAGCACCTACCATTATTTCAGCACTTACACAGAGGCTAATTTTGTAATATTCGTTTCAGGCCTTTGCCGTCCTTATAACCATAGTGATGAAGACGAAGGACTTGGTGAGATCTGAGACATCTGGCCAGTCGCCTCACAGTCTAATAAGCTGATATCAGCAGCTGTGCATTTCATCTGTGCATCACTAATTGTAATACGACACTACGTTACATTTTTAGCTTCTATATTAGTCATTGTGTTTTGTGAAGCTTGGAAAAAAAAAAAAAAGAATTGTTTTGCACAGATGCGACTGGAGCCGAAAGATTTCACACACACGTTTAACTCTGAGTCAACGCCTGAGCAGCAGAGGAGCTGTTTGCTGTGCAGAGCTCTTGAACCATGAGTTTTGTGAACAACACTGCTAGGTGTTTAGCTCCGGGCTACATTCATTATTGATGTTTACATGCGGTTGGCTCTCTGACGTAATTCGATGGGCTCAGGTGAGGAACTCTACCCAACAGCGAATGGGTTGCCAGTGTGTGACATCGGGTACAAATTGTTAAATAAATACCTGTACTGTCTTTGGTATTCTGTTTGGCATTTCTCCTTTGTAGTCTGATTTTTACATGGTCCTCCGTGGGCCTGTCACGATAAACAATAAATCAATTAATTGCATGATAAATGAAAATTATCAACCTCATGTTCATTTATCAGCTTTATTGTTTCTTCTCTTCTTTTCTTCTCTCTTTTCTAAAAGCAGCTAAGCTGAGAAGCTAAGCTATGAGCTAAGCTAACAGGCTGACCTTGATGAAAAAACCTCCGTCTTGTCAAAGCTCCAAAATTCACAGTTGAAATACGTGCCTTCATGTAAAAAGTTGTTTTTCTCTGCAAAAAGAAGCGGATAACTTGTTTACTGATTTTTTTTATTAAAAGCTTTGTGTGACAAATGCTATACTAAAGAACTCAAACCACACCAAGCATCTGCCATGTTGAGAACCGAAAAAAGGAACGAGAGACAGCCCATGTCACATCAAAGGCCCTCCCTCCCATTTTTCTTAAAGAGACACGCTGCTCGCTCCCTCAGTATCCATCCTTCGGTTCAAACTGTCTTATACTGTCATCCGGTGGTCAAAAGAGGTACTACATGCAAAATAAATTAACTAACGTTTCTTCTTAAATTTGACAGCAATTACTAATTATTGTCAAATTTCAAACAATATTATTGTTTATCGCAATAATTTCTAAGACAATTAATCACACAGCAAAATTTGCCTAGTCCTCTGTCTGCACCCTCTGAAAAACTTTGCACCTAAAGCGTGACTCATTTAGGCTGTGGGCAGCTCAGAGCACACACTCCCTCCTAATCTTGTTGCTCCCTAGAGCAGAGAAAATGGCTTCAGTTTGCCAATTAGAGCCCAGGGACTGGATTACTTGGACGACCATTGTGTCTTGGGAGGAACAGCATTGACAGAAGACCCGTGTAACACGTCACATGCACTGGATATACGACTTCTACACCCACCCACAGAAGGAATAAACTCTAAAGCAAAAGAGGAATGTTGTCTCATACAGGAAGGCTAACAAAGCAGAAGAATCAATACTTCATTGCTTGTAAAAGTGAGCAAGAAGAAGAGACAGCCTGCAGAGGACACTTTGATGAAGTGAAGTGTTTGGTGTGGTGAACGGGTACAATACAGCCTCTGTTTGAATTCAACATCGTTTCCTAGAGAAGGAAACAAAATGCTTTGTGCCTCAGTTTCTGTTAGCAGCTTGCTGATATATGACAAAAAAACAGGCAAAACAGGAAGAACGGAGCTGAAAAACCACTGGAAAGAGACATTTTTCTGTGTTCTAATATTACTCTATGCATGGCACCATTTTCTGTTTGTGTCCTCAGCTTGATCTGTCTTGCCTAATAAGGATTTTTTTTTTTAATTGTCTTGCTCCTTTGTCATCATATCCCCCTTTTCATTGTGGAGAAAATGGATTTAATTGACACTAAGCACCGACCAGTGAATCGTCTTACAATTCCAACTCGTGCTTTCTCTTCTCTGTCGACATTTGGTGAAATTGCGCATGACTGTACATGTTGGTATTTTTAAAGTTTGACCTAAACACCTGCGCCTCTGTTATTTCTCAACACAAACTGATCTTGGTCTGAAGTCTGGCATAAAATGTGCTGGACGATGAGCCTTTTTATTCGCCCGTGTGACAGCAGTACCTGTACTACGTTGTATGTAGCAGAGGGAGAAGTTAAATATTGTAATTTGATTTTTACATAAAAATATTAATTGTTATTGTAAATGTTTTTCTTTCTTAGGTTACTATTTAGCACTACTTTGATCAGTTATGTTTTATTGCCAACTTCTTTCGGCTTTTCCCTCTTCAGGGGTCTCCACAGCGAGTCATCCACCTTCATCTCACTCTGTCCTCTGCATCCTCTGTCTTCGCTCCATCTACCTCCATGTCCTCTCTAACTGCATCCATATATCTCCTCTTTGGCTTGTTCCTGGCAGCTGCATTTCTAACATCCGTCTACCAATATACCCACTGTCCCTCCTCTGGACATCAAACCATCTCAGTCTGGCCTCTCTAACTTTATCTCCCAGTTGTTCAACCTGTGCTGTACCTCTGATGATCTCATTCCTAATCTAATCCATCCTTGTCACTCCTAAGGAGAACCTTAACATCTTCATTTCTGCCACTTCCACTTCTTTTTCCTGTCTTTATGACAATGCCACTGTCTCCAGACCATACAATGCTCCATACCAGGAGCATTACCTGGAGGCATTACTTTAAGGTTTATTGTAACAAAAACAAAACCATTGTCCACGTATATATTTTTGAAAATCACGTTCGGTGGAGCCCATAAGCATAATTCATGCAAGAAATGTTTGCAAGCATTTCACCACTCCAGTTGCAATTTTGAATTCTGTTCAAATTTGATTAGTTTTATTTTGAAGTGTCTGTAATTTCATTCACAACTCTTTGTCCCTCAGGTGCACTTTTTATGCTGTTACAGATTCATGTTGAGATAATAGTTTATATTGTCTTTGGCTCATTTTGTTTCTTTGCTTTTCTTGGTGTTTTCTATGTTTTTCAACAACACCTTTATCGTTGCTGTGCTAGAATAAATGTATGTGTATTATTTTATCTGGATAAAGCTGCTATTGCTGAGTTTTAGAACATAAAAAGTAAAATGGTGTGAGCTTGTCGATGATTATTAGTATGGATGTTGTTAACTGCGCACAAAGGTTGTTGAAAGTCAATATTTCTTAGCCGGCCTTGAGGAATATTTTCTATTACTAAAATATTACATGGTAAGTATCATATATCCTGTCTGTTCTTAAAAAAATACAAATGTTATCAGTGTCTTAAAGCAAGACTTGGCAAGGACACTTTGCCAAATTCACCCCAGCTTAAGTCTTTTATTCATTCAACTCCAACTCGGTCATTATTCAACACGATTCATGAGGGCATTATTTATCTGATTCGTTAGATACTTGTTTTCCCAAAGGGATTTGAATTGGACCTAAAATATGATGCTCTTAGGCATTTTTCCCCCAAAATATTTTATAAAAACTCCAGCAAGAAATTGAATTTTAACAACATTCTTCGCCAGAGTTTTAGACATAAGATCATCTTGTATTCAGACATATTTACCGGTAGTTTTAGCTATTTTGGACAATCCTTGGAGATATCTTTGAAGATGTATCCTGGAATATCTTGCAAAAAGATCTGAAACTCTCAACCTTGACCTCTCTAAGTGGCTTCAAACATCTGCTAAGTTCATGGCAAAAACCAATACAGACATGTTCCTGTTTTTAGTTTGCTACATCGCCTTACAACCTAGCTGTTTGTTGTTTCGATTTTTTATTACCATTTTCTTTCATTTGTTTTTCTCAATTAGTATGCTTTCTTTTATGATTGTCTATTGTTGTCCACTGCTGTCATCACTCTTTGTGAAAATCAGGTTTCTCTTGTAAATGAGTCCCAAGGTTCAACGGGATTAACCTGTATAAATAAATGTTGAATGAAGATATTATGTGCATACCATGTTGCCACATTTTAGAGATTGTAGTATGTGTTGTGCATGGCTGCCAGCTATTGCAACACCAAATTTTAGCTGTCAATCTGTGAAATTCACAGGTATAGCCACTTTGTGTGGACTAACATTGATTAAGTGTGGTGGCCATCTAGATTTGGGTTGACATAAAGAGTGAATCATTTGTAAATGTACAACCAGTCATTACCTTCTGATAGTTTCTTGACATGTGTCCACTGTTTTAAGAGGTATTTTACTAACAGACAAACAGGGTTGATTTCAACAATTATTCCAAGGTTTTATGCAAAGATGCCTGTGTGGTCCATTGGCGCTCAGAGTATAAAATGAGCATCAATCTCGGCTACTATCGCACCAAAAATTTGGCTCTATATGTGTAAAATTTACATAGTTATATATGTTTGCTAAGATTGCTTTGCTGTGGCGGCCATCTTGAATCAGATTAACTTGAAAGAAATTAGTAGTAGATGTACGTACGATTACTCTTTGAAAGTTTCATCAAAATTGTCCATGAGAAATGTATGCATGCACACACACACACACACACACACACACACACACACACACACACACACAGGCAAACATATTTTATAAAACTACTAAAATTGACCCTGAAAAAAAATGCTACACAAACAATCTCTTAAAAAAATAATCATGAGCAGGTTTTGATTTCAAGAGTGGTTTTGGTTCAATTTAAAACACTCCTTTTGAACTGAACTCAAGTATTCCAAGGTCACTTTTTAACTTGTGAACCGGACTCTAAAGAACCAATTTTCAGTCTCAACCCCCCGCCCCATGCCCAGTTTCTCTCTGTGGAGTCCGAAGCTCGAGTCCAATAGGCTTTAATGTCATCGGCTCTAGTGACATTTGCGCTCAAAGGCTATTTTTCACCTGACGCCATCTGAATGTTGACAAAACTGAAAGAGACACCGTGGCAGGAAGCGTGCCGGTGACGGCTCTTTGTGTATGTGTGTGTGTGTGTGTGTGTGTGTGTGTGTTCATCTGTTAGTATTCAGAGCTGGTCGCTTCCTGACACGATATTCCTTCACGCCTCTCTGAGAGGATTTCCAGCTCTCTCATTCTCTGTCCGTCCCCATCTCTCTTCCTGCGCTTCGCTCCCAGATACCAGCAGCCTACGTTTCCTCTGCATCGCCATGGAGACAGACGTGATGTCAGCACTGGTCTGCGGAGGTTTCTTAGACTCCTTCTCCCTCCATAATCAGCATTCGATTACTAAAGTGCACATTACCTGCGTGGAACACCTGGTGCAAAAACAAATAAAAAACTGTTTCCTTAAACAATCGATAAACTTTTAAACGACTATCTGCAAAGGAGTCGATTAGGATATAGACGTCAAGAAAAAAAAAAAAGCGCGGGCGGTGAAGTGCTATGATGTTCGATTTAACGGATCAAAGGTTTCCGCAGTCACAATAAGATGAATGAAACATAGTTGCCTTTTTTAAATTTAATTTCATTTTGTGGCTGTAAATGCTTATAAAGTCCATAAAAATATGTAATTGTTCAGATTTAACACCAGATTATGGGTTGTATTTAAAAACGTATTTAGCTCCATAACATTTATTTTTGTCCAGACTTAAAATTTTGTCCCACACCATCTTTAATAGAATATTTATCAAGAGCAACTAGAGCATCTTTAAACGTATAGATACCGTAGACGAGTTTGTGTCAGAAATAGTTTCATTCTCCAAGTCTGTACGTGCCGAGGCATGACTATTTAATGTTGTTTATTTATTTAGTTGTACCATAGCTAGATCTACTGTATGTGATCAAAAACCCGCTGGGGAATTAGTTACGTAGATACAGCCACATTTCACCGACCGTGGATCAGATTCAGAAGTTATTTATGAATTTTAGGTGATTAGAAATGCTGTTTATGCTGCACTGCACTTTTTAATGCAGATAATTACATTTAGACTGTGGAAAGTGGCACAGAGTTGAATTAAATGCCTACCATATTAAACTTTAGCGCAACATCTGTAAATTGAGTTTATACACACTGCAGCATTCACCCTTTCCTTCATAAATCACATTTCAAGTGGTGATGTTTGCTCCTGGATCGGTCCCAATCACAGCTGGTTAATTTAATTCACCTTGTGAATGTTGAGGCAGAACTACAGATTTAAACCAGCTGAGCAGATGTTCCAGATGTAAAAGTCATGGTCATTTTTAAATGTTTTGAATCTTATGCCATAAGTTCTCAGATATTGGTTTCTCATATCACACTATCGGTTGGTTTTATAACTATTGCTCAGGTCGGAAGCAATGTGTTCAATACAATGGCACGTCATCTAGCTCTTTAAAGGTTACTAATGGTGTGCCTCAAGGCTCAGTTTTAGGACACACTCTTTTTACAATTTATGTAAGTAATTAAAAACATTCCTGATGCCTCCTTGCATCTCTTTGCTGACAATACAATTGTTTATTGTCTATCAAACACAGTTGGCAAGGTTTTCCAGCTTCTATAGTCTGCATTTGACATCATCAGACTTGTTCCATCTCAAACTGGTGCTAAATGCTGATAAAACCAATGGGATGTTGTTTTCAAACTGAAAGTTGGTGCCAGCAGTTCTTCCTGTTGTCTCATCAATGCATGGTGTTCCTATTGAGTTTGTTGACGCTTACAAACACTTGGGAATATTAATTGCTTTTATTGTTGTATATTGTTGTCTGTACTATGTTGTCTGTGGAAAAAAACAGGTCCGTCTTGAAAATGAGTCCTTGTGACTCTGAAATGAAGGTTTTGGAACACAATAAAGTGTTAGTGGGGGGTAAAATGTTGCAAACCATCAACTTCATTGAACTGGTCTGATTTGACAGATCTAAAAGTGGATGCTGTTAGTTTTACTCAGATATATTGGTGCTCTTTTTGCAGAGCTGCAATGTGCGCAATTCTTATGTTTGTGTTTTTGTACACGTTAAAATGCATTCAGGAAATAGTTGCACATATCACTTACTGAATGTTTTTATAAACTGTCTAGCTTGTGGTGTAAAATATATATAAAAAAAGTGATTTATTTGAACAATCTGTTTGAGTTCACCACCTGAGTTTCAGGTTTCCCCTGACTCCAAAGTAGTTGTCTGCGTTCAGGTAAAATTTTCTCTGCAGCTGCTTGTGTTTAATTTTTTTTTTTTTTTTTTCAGTATCCTAACTCGTGTACTTTAAAAATGAACCTGACGGTATTAAAATTTTCATTTTTCAAGAAACTAATACATTATGTTTCAGGAGTGTTTTTGTGCTGGGTTTCTTATTTTCTTTCTTTAAAAAAAAAAAAACTTATCTGCTGTCTGTATATTTCTTTTGTAAGGTTGTACAAAGTAACTGAAATGGTAAGTCTGCGGCAACTTCTTGAAAAATAAAAAACTCAATCTGTTTCTTGTTAACACCTGTTCTATGTTGAAATACGTTTGATTAGAATTAAGAACCGGATTTTTTACAATTTTCACGAGTTCGTGCACAAAAAAATCACTTGATTATTATTATTTTTTTTTTGGTTTGGCTTTCTTTACTCTCCTCTAAAACCATCCGTCTCATCTGTCCAAAATATGAACATTTTGGTCCTCAGCAGAGTGTCCCTTATCCTTGAGAAGTAGGTGGATCGCTGAGTCTTGTTCTGAAGAGATGTTCTCCAGTGTTGAGCCATGCGTCTGTGGAAATGTTGTTTAGTTTATCCAGTATAGAGGTTTGAACATTCCTCGCTACAATGACCTGCAGATATCACACCGCTCAGTGTGGGTTTGAAGGTTCTGTCCTTGGGATGGACAAGCCTCTATCTGAGGGTCCTGCTGGGTTTAAAATGTACAAGTATATGGAGTTTGGAGTCTATTCCATATACTCCAGCAACATTTTGGATGACAATGTTTTTCCATTTGTTCTCTACGTTTTGTTCTGCAGCATATTTTTACAAAAGCCCAGTTAGGATATCCACTTGTTAGGAGGTATTTTCCTTCTCTCTTTGTGGGAGCATGTTTGGCTTAATGGTGTAGAGGTTTAATTACAGAAAGTTTGTGTTCCAGTAGGTAGTGAGAGTCAAACAGAAGGTGCTGATCTCTGTGAGTTGGTTTTCTGTAAACCTCAATATCAAGGCATCCATTTTTTTTCCATGGTCGCCAAACAGTCCAAAAAAGGCATCTTGTTGTTTTTGGCATCCATGTCTGAATGCTTATAATTCCTTAGCTTGCATTTTGTTCACATCTCTGAACCAGTTGCTTGTTGAGTCCAAGGCTCTTTTTTTCATTTCCTCCATGCATAGATTGGCCACAATCCTCAACGCTGGAGATCCCATGGCACAACCATGCTCCTGTCGGTAAGAACAATTGTTGAACTTGAAAGAAGTGGCGGAAAGAGAAGAGGTCCAGCAATGATCCGGGGTGAAGTTTGTCCTATTGTTTAGGTCGTTATCTTGCTGAAGTCATGTTCTGAAGTGTGGGTATACAAGGAAAAAAGTGAAGTGACATCAAAAGATACATTTTTCCTAGAGATGTCTTCAGATGTTTAACGCTTTTTGCAAAAAATTCATGGAGTTCTCTGTGATGTGAGTTTCCAACAAGAGGAACTAAAATACCTCCAAGATGTTTTACAGTATTATACGTTATAATGAGTTGATGCTGCTGACAAGGGATCTGAGTGTTGTGCCTTATTTGGGGTGGCTGTGGCTGAGTGATTAGCGCAGTTGTCCTCCAATGTAAGAGTTGGGGGTTTGATTCCACCAGCAGTCACATGCTGAAGTGTCCCTGGGTAAGACACTGAACTCCTCATTGCCTCCAATGTGTATCCCATTGGTGTATAAATGTGATAAAGCACTGATTAGTCTTTGTTTAGATATAGTAGAGTGTTGTATGTATTGGTAAATGATGGCAGAGATTGTAGTGTAAAGTGCTTTGAGTATAAGGTGCTATAGAAGTACAGTCTATTTACCATTTACCTTTTTTGTGTTTTTGGGAAGTCCATATAAACATGGAGTGGCTTCTTCTGGATACATCCTGTGGTACAATGATCCACTTATTACCATGTCTTTTTCAAGTTTTTGCATGTGACTTTCTCTTTGTGACTTTTTTCAACAGTTTACTGGATCAAAGTTGGGCACATTTTCAAACTATCACTTGCATGCTTTGTGGTATGCTTGTGGTTACAACTACAAGCAACTTTCAGATAAAAGTTTCTACGTGTCTAAGGTTAATTATTAACTGACTTGAAGAAAATCTAAAATTTCCTCTATAACTTCTAAAATGTGTATTTTTAAGTGTCAGAGTTATAAAATGGCCCAGCTGTGAGCTGTCAAAGAAGCAGTTTTGTGGATTTAATTGGGCAACACATTCAAAACAGCTGCAGTATTGTTGACTGTACCATGTGCTAATACATACAAGATGATGCTTGCTATTTTTTCTCAAAATTAGAAGCTTGATGATGCTTTCAATGACCTGGGTTTTAAGTTCAAGAACAAAACTGGAGGCAAATTGGTTTAAATTCTTACCACTGGTATCTGACCCCATCCACCCTATTGTGATTTTTTTTTTTTTTTTTTTTAAATAAAGACTTCATGCACCTCCATCAACAGTAAATAAGTTTTTGGTGAGAAAATGTGATCTTTTTTCCAAACATCTTCCTAAATGGAGATTCTTAGCAGCCTGTTTTGCACATTCCTTTCACTTTGTTATTGCTGCCAAGTGTGGCCCTACACACAGCTTCTCCATTTTAGCTACATTTTTGGTTGATAAGTAAAGATTTTTTCTTACACCTGAGGCTAGATTCAAATACTTTCAAACCTGGTTAAGATCAGATCATTTTTATTGTGTCTTGGTATATAAAACCCTTCAGTCTTTCACTTCTCCGTGTGTGTGTCTGCAGTTTTTTAAGACTAAAAGCTGCTCTTCACAGCTCCCGTGAGTTGATTCTCACTGCTCGTGTCTCTCTCTGTCTTTCTCAAACACACAGGGAGTAACAACTGATGCTGGTGTGAATCTGATCATTTAGCTCTGCATACAAATATTTACAGAAACAATAAATAGTTTGATCACGCTTACCCTTTTTTTTTAAGAGTGTTCGAACATGTTCAGGCGTTTTGGGCTTACAAATTACTATTATACAAGAAACGAATCAGTAATGAAGGCAACAAATGGCAATGCATTAAGATTTTATTTTAGATTGATCTCGATGTCAGATGCCATCACTTTGTGTGCAGGGGTTATTTATATACAATGTACTTCTTTATGACCAAGTATCCCCCAGCTATACATGTTTTGTTTAATACATAGTTCCCACACACTCAACCGGTATTGCATATTACCACTTTTCCGCCATTTTTGTAGGCAAGTGCTAGATATATATAATATATTGATAAATTATTGACACATTTGTATGTAAATACTTTGATAACTAATCACATTTTAGTACAGTTTTAGCTTTGTGTGTGTTTTTTCTCTGTTTGTCTTCTTTTATTTCAACTATTTACCATGATCTATTTTAAATGTGGTTTAATAACTCTGGTTTTATGACAGTAATATTTGTATTTTGCTGCCAGATGTGGTCTCTCTTGAAAAAGAGATTTTTTAAGTCTCAGTCAGATGTAATTGGTTAAATAAAGGTTTACACAAAATACCAAAGTCCATGCTTATTAATCCAGGTGTAAATCCAACAATGTTCAGTCAGGTCATGTGGATGGTTTCTTTTGTTGCTGAGATGTTTCATCCTTTATCCGAAGGACTTCTTCAGACTGAGGAGCCCACCAAACCAAACTGAATCCCACAAACGGCTCACTCAGAGTGGAAAAAACAGTTTGCTGGTGGTAAGATGGCCTCCAGGGCCCGCCCTCTGCCCAGTCAACTCCCCCATTTTGTTTAAACAAAATATTAACATGCAACCTCTTAAGAAAAAGAGCCTAGGCTCAACCCATAACATTGTTGCTGAGTCAGAAAGTTTGTTTTCTCAGTCATCCAGGTATATAACAACAAAAAAGGTTGAATCATGTCATCTGGACTTCGTTTTTTTGTTAAAAAGAAACGTTTCGCCCCTCATCCAAGAGGCTTCGTCAGTCTGAGGCCTAGCCATCTGGTATTACCCAGAAGCCACCCTGACTCTTGTGTTTCAAGCCTGCCTCAGATACCCCTGAGGTCTGGCCTTTTCACTAATGGTTTCAAAAACACAAAGTTTGTTTTCTCAGTCATCCAGGTATATAACAACAAAAAAGGTTGAATCATGTCATCTGGACTTCGTTTTTTTGTTAAAAAGAAACGTTTCGCCCCTCATCCAAGAGGCTTCGTCAGTGA
>NC_056519.1:16319990-16333208 GCF_014905685.2 Nematolebias whitei | reverse complement strand
TTTTTAACAAAAAAACGAAGTCCAGATGACATGATTCAACCTTTTTTATTGTTGCTGAGTGTTTACAATGTGGAGGTTTAGCACAAAGCATAGCTGAGCTAACTAGAGTAGAGCAGTGCGCGTTCGGTGAGGTGCGGCCGTGGTTTGGCCGCATATCACCCCGGTCACGAGCGGCTCTCTGCACCGGCCAGAGCTGGTGATCAGAGACCAACCAAGGATCTGCGGTGCTTCGGTATCGTCGCGTCTAGGCAGGATTCTGACTTAGAGGCGTTCATTCATAAGAATGTTCAGTCATAGAGATGCGCTAAATCATGACCAGAGTAGTTCCAGCGCACATACACATACATACGCTGACATTTCTGAGCAAAATTACTAATATATAATTTTTTGTTTACCGGTGTAAAAGTGATCGGAGCAGATTTTTTATGTTTTTGAAGGCGGATCCTTGTGGTTGATGTTTCCATGCCATACTTGATAACGTTCTACACTCAGCTCCTCCATTTGAGGTCCTTCGCATTTCCTGATTTTTCGGGATTAAGTGAAAGCTGCGTTTTGCCGAACCGTCTGCCCGGTTGAAAGATCCTCTAACCCAACACGAAACCATTGCAATTTACTTAAAGAAAAAAAAAGACTTGATGAACGTACTCAGCCGTGTCTGCAGCTACTGGGTGCCTACAATGATGGTAGTTAGTGACAAAGTGCCCAGATGTGTGGCGTCACATGAGAACTAAGTATAATAGTTTACCAGGAAGATGTTAATTTGCCATTTATGTCCTAACTTATATAGAATAAAGACAAAACAATGAACTTCCAAGGTCTTCATCTAACCAAAGCTGTTTTGCTCACAAAGGCCTTTTTAAAACTCCAAATAGTTCATATATCAGCTAAAAGAATAGGGTGACAGTTTCTTAAAGTGCAAGTTTTAAGTTGTGCATGCAGATCTCACATGATGCAGCGATTTTGCAGTCTTATCATAATTCTTGCAATTAACTCCCCACACTTGGGGACGAATGATTCGCTCCCACTCTACTTTCCTTTGTAGAATTTCATTCATTCATGGTCAGATTGGCCTTTAACTCTGTTTCCAATTAAAAGCTAACTTTGTCCCGCAGTAACAAAGATTGTGTAACTGTTCGACTGTTATTATGTAATGCAGCGCAGATGAAATGGAGAGCAGCGGCGTTTTTGACTTCATTACTGCTGCAGATGTCAGGTTGTAGCATCCACGGTCACGGCTTCAGGAGTGAAATTGGTTTATATATTTTTTTACAGGAGTTTTTATTTTGGTTGTTTCTCTTTTGATTTTATAGCATATTCACCTTCATCACAATTTAAGTAATAACCTTGATTGTTTTCCTGCTTTTGCACTTTGAAGTTGTTTATGGGAACTACTCTTGTTTTCTATTTTTTGTGAAAATGTCTGCTTTAGACAGGAGCTGTGGCTAAACTAATCATTAAACCCCCTCTGGGTGCCCTTCTCAGAGCCATCTGACTTCTCTGCACCTCGCAGAGTTTCAGAAACCTCTAAAGACGTCTCGGTGATTATTAAAGGCTCCGCTCACGTTTGGAAGTGAAGTTCACTGACAGAAACAAGGACAGCAAGAGAGTGGGCCTTTCCTCTCATCTCCTCTCCCCACTCCCACTCTCTGGGGTCTGCTTTGGATGAATAAAGTCCCCCCACAGGACAGCGCTTCATTCATACAAACAGAACTCATGGTATTTTGTCTGCCCGTCTGCTGTCTGTGACTTTAAGAGGGTTGAGATCGTTGATTTGGGGCTTGTTTTTCTGCAAACAGTCACGTCTTTCATCCAACATCCAAAGCTTCACTGCAAACACTGTCAGCTCCAATATTTGAGGAAAAATAAGCTTGTTTTAGCTGTTTAGCCTTGGAATATATGCACTGCCATTCAAAAGAATAAATTAGAAAATATAGACACCAGGCACCTGTCAAGCTGTTACTGCAAATGATTCAAATGTAATTATTATTCAAAAGGTTTTCTTTTGTTGTGTCATTTGAACCATCTTTGAAGCGTAATCTAATAAGACTTTCTTCTTTCTTTCTTTTTTTGCATTTCCTACTTCATTTGCATCATAAGCATATAAGCTAGATACAAGACCGGGAGCCTGAAGATGAAGCCATATTTGACAAGCGCCCTCCAGTGGCTGGCTGCAGCACAATTTTTAGGTCTTGCCCCACCATGTTAACTAGTGACACATAGGCCTGTCACAATAACAAATTTTCCTGGGCGATTAATTGTCTCAGAAATTATTGCGATAAACAATATTGTTTGAAATTTTACAAAAATTGTCAAATTTTAGAAGACATGTTGATTTGTTTGGAGTGTAGTGCCTTTTTTGACCACCTGATGGTAGTATAAGACTTCCTGATGCATGGTCAATAATCCAGGTAGAAAAATCTAAAAAAGTTAAATCTGGTCCTCTGGACATTCATAAAACAAAACAAAGCAAAACCAAAAAAAAATTAGAAACGTTTCGTCTTCCATCCGAAAGACTTCCTCAGTCTGAGGTGCTGTATTCAGCTCAGTCTTATAAATAGCACCTTCTCAGAGTGGATCAAACAGTTTGCTGCTGACAACCAAAACCAGCTGCTCACATGGTCAAGAAGGACCATCAGCCTAACGATGGGTCATTAGCACACTGATGGCTGTTTACTATTCACAGAGGGCTGAGTGATACTAGCAATCACAGCATTGTAAGAGGGGGACAGTTGAACCCGGAGGTCTCCACCCCTGTTTAATGATGGACGAGTTCTTTTCACAAAGATGGCCTCCTTTACTCCTCTCTCAAACCATCGTTCCTCTCTGTCCAGGATGTGCACATCTTCATCCCTGAAAGAGTGACCGCTGGCCTGGAGATGAGTGTAGACCGCAGAGTCCTGGCCTGATGATGTTGCTCTTCTGTGCTGGGCCATCTTTTTGGCCAGTGGCTGTTTAGTTTCCCCGATGTAAGACCGATCACAGCCCTCCTGACACTGAACAGCATACACAATATTACTCTGTTTGTGCCGGGGGACTGGATCTTTGGGATGAACCAGTCTTTGCCGTAATTTATTTTGGGGTTTAAAAACCACTGGGACATTGTGTTTAGAAAATAAACGTCTCAGTTTCTCTGATACTCCCTCAACATATGGAATGACCACTGGTCTGGGTCTGGGTTCCTCCTTTTCACCTGTTGGCTGACTGGAGTCCTGTTTGGGTTTCTTCTCTGCTTTCAGGAAGGCCCAGTTAGGATGTCCACATTGCTCTAGAGCCTGTCTTGTGTGGGATTTCTCCTTCTGCCTGGCTCCTGAGTTAGTGAGGCCGCTGTCTGCTCTGTGGAACAGAGTCCTGATGACTCCTAACGTGCTCCAAAGGGTAATGGGAGTCAAACTGCAAATACTGGTCTGTGTGGGTGGGTTTGCAGTACACCTCAGTTTGCAAATATCCTCTATCAGAGACTGAGACCTCACAGTCCAAGAAAGCCAACCTGCCTTTTTTTACATCCTCTTGTGTGAACTTGGATGTATTTATCCACAGAGTTAATGTGGTCAGTAAAATGTTGGACTTCCTGGGATTTAATTTTAACCCAGGTGTGGTCAACATACCTAAACCAATGACTTGGTGGTGTCCCTGCAAAGGACTTCTAGGCTCTCTTCTACCTCCTCCATGTACAGGTTGGCAACAATAGGAGAAACTGGAGACCCCATAGCACACCCATGTTTCTGCCTATAATATTGCTCCCCATATGTGAAGTAGGTTGACTGCAGGCACAGTTTCAAGAGTTGACACAGTTGTTCTGTGGAAAGTGTGGTCCTGCTGCTCAGAGTGGTGTCTGATTTTAATTTTAAACTGACCACCTCTACTGCATCATCAACAGGAATGCACGTAAAGAGTGATGTGACATTAAAGCAGACCATTGTTTCATCAGTCTCCATGATGACATCCCTCACCTTATCCGCAAAGTCCATGGTGTTCTGTATGTGATGTTCTGAGCTGCCAACTAAAGGGATGAGTGCTCTGAGAAGGTGATATTTATAAGACTGAGTTGAATACAGCACCTCAGACTGAGGAAGTCTTTCGGATGGAAGACGAAACTTTTCTACATTTTTTTTTGTTTTGCTTTGTTTTGTTTTTTAATGTCCAGAGGACCAGATTTAATTTTTTTAGGTAGTATAAGACTGTTTAAACCAAAGGATGGATAGTTGAGCAACGTGTCTCTTAAAAAAAATCGGAGGGAGGGCTCTTGACGTGACATGGTGACATGGTGGATGCTCGGTGATTTAAGCTCTGTCATTCCCCAATCTGTTACGGAACCCGATCCATAGTGTAGCTCATTTGCGCATGCGCTAAAAGGAGTACTTTTGGCTCGCACGGATCACCGTTGAATATGCTAGATTAAGGACAATGTATTAGTATAATTCCGTTTATGAATAAGAACCGTCTTAATTTACTTAGAAAAAGTATGTGCTCTATCTCTGATTAAAACTGATTATCGATCTTAATTTTCAGCTTCATTTAAATGTTTTGTTTTGACGTTAAAAGTGCCATTCAAACCCAGCCTGTTGTGAGTCGTCTCGCTGTTTTACTTGTTCTCCAATAGAAAAGTTAGTCTAACAGAAAAATAACTCCGTTGGCGTGATCACATTCATGTGGGAAACGTCAAAAATATTTGCAACAAAAAGTAGAAAATTTAATTAAAAAAAGTTTTCTAGTCCTCACCTGTCGTAAAACCACCATAATCCTTTAATCTAGACGGGGATTAACACGACTGTCATCTTCATGAAGTCTCCGCGTTACAAAACGGAACAGCCTGTTTTACAAACTGATTCACTCTGTGGCACAAACTGGATCAAATTGGGTTCAGTGATTGATTTCAGAATGATTCTATAAGACACAAGACGGATTGTTTCATTTATCAATAATCTTTGTTTTTGCTTCCTGACATTTCTCTCAAATGTCAGAACACTGACATCAGATCAGATCCATGTTTAGTGTTATTATTCAGTCTGTTTTTTAAAAATGAACAAAACGTATTTGTTTAATTCAGGTATGAAATTTGAGTGGATTTACTTTAGTTTTCCGCAAAGCTTCGCCTTTTCTTTACTAATCAAGCGTATTGTTCTCTCTGCTTAATCTAAAACCATTTCTTAATCTGTCACAACTTCAAAAAGGTGGCACAAGTTTATTTCCTGTTGATCACAAAGCAAAATGCATGAAGGAATGCTGCATCAATTAATGTTTCTTATCTTTTGAGCTGTTATTAAGAACTCTACTCGTTTACATCTATGTTTAGAGTTTTCATTCTACATGGAGCTGCATTGAGGTTTGATCAGGGTTTGTGCTCGGAAGCCACTTTAGAAAGAAGTGCAACACTGCAGCAGTTGATGGGGCAGGACGTTGACGGCAGATTGAGGCTTGCTGTTGTTGTGCTCCGTCTCATCATTAGACATTCTGCTCCGAGGCATCTAGACTTTGCTCCAAGGATTCTCAAGGTTGGAGCGTCGATGTAAGCGGACACCACTGCGAAGGCTATAAATACCACCGTCCCCAGAACTGTGGTAGGAGTTCTGCAAAGTACCTCCTTTTTCTCTCCTTCCTCCTCTTCATCGGCTGTCTCTTGCTTTGTTGTGCTACTCACGGTCTCATTCAGTTGAAAAGAACAACCTCGGACGTCGAGGAGTCTCTGAACGAAGTGCAACATGAACATGTGGTGCTGTCCTACAAAGACGGACACACAAACAGTCTCTGACCCTCAGTGCCTGGGAAACAGATCTAAGTAATCGCAGCTCCCAGAAGAAAATCTGTCGTGACTCATTTATGATGATCACCAGGTCAGCTGTTGTGCAAAAAACGTGTGCGCCTTGAATCATCGCCCAAGTCTTAGAGCTAATAACCCGCTGATCAAGATGTGTGGAGCATTTTGCTGCTCGGAGACATAACAAGACAGCGTGTGTGTTTATCAGCATCCATTCCTTTGCATTAGCGTTTGTGTTCGAGTCTGTCATAAAAACCAAATTCATAAATGAATGCGAAGGAGCTGCCGATGAGAAAACGGAACCCCCGTATCCATCAAGAACGGAGGTGACGTGTTTACCATAAACAAGGTATTTATGTGAATCTCCTTCAGCTGCTTCTACTGTGAAGTGTGCAAATGAGCACAATTAATTTGATGGCGTACTGTCAATCATGCAGTGTGTTTGTTGGGGGGCGGAGAGGGGGTGCCAACACGTTTTGTCTTTGTTCTGCAGCTGACAGTTGCTGGGATTGATTCATTCAAAGGATTTTTTGTATGGGAGGGGAAAGGAGGTATAGTAGCTTGGTAGGATGATCTGTTATTATTGGCAGAGCTCTGTACGTAAGAAAAGGAAATGGAGTAAACAATGACCTCATCTGAGATAAAATGGCCATCCGTTTTCAAGATTTCCAAGATTTTTTTTTTTTAAGTTGACCTAACCAGATCCTGCTTTTTGTCGTTTAATTTGAATGTTCTAAATATGAACGCATTTGCGTTTCGATGGTCAGAGTGTGCGGCGTACATGGCGGTTGAGTGCGTTTACATTTGAATGGAAGTGATTGTTGGAATAAAACTGGAAAAGCAACAAGGAAAACACTAGATGTTTGGAAAAAAAACTGGGCATGAAGAGTGTTTTTTTTTTTGTTTGTTTGTTAAAAGCAGAAGGTGATTGACATGTCAGTTCTCAATTGAGAACAATTAAACTTATAATGCAAAGTGTTTTTAAGAGAGAAAGGAGACAAATATTCCAAGCAGACAAATGTTTGCTCAGAATTAATTTTTTTTAATTAATTGACTGACTAAAGAACAGATGTTAAAACAGAAGCTTTTCCTCAAAAACACCCTTGAAGATTAAGAATAAATTGGCCACATTTTACTGGCAGATTCACCAAATAAATCACTAATAAACTCTTGCAAACATGAGGCTAATGAAACACTAAGCAAATGCCAAGATGGCCGCCCTCAGTCAAGTTGCAGCTTCACAGGCTCCCAGTGAACTCAATCTTATTTTGTTCCTGTTGTTTTTGTTTTAATCTTTTTTGCGCCTACATTGCACAATCACAGTACGGGTATGACTGCGACACACTCGGAGTTTTCTGTGTCACTGCCTTGCCGTTGTGCCATTGTGCCATCCTGCCATCGTGGTTCAGTCCTTCCAGCCTCGGGCTCCAGCCTGTCATGGCGGCTGTCTTCATGATCCTCCATCTGCTTGCACGGACCAAAATCTATGGACCCGTCAGGTTCCACAGGGAACCTGGATGTTCTCCATCTGCCAGACCTAGTTCTGGAGGGCAGTCTGGGAAGGCAGCTGCTGTGGTCATTGTTACCATCGGGTTGCTGACGGGACCTGCCAACTAGACCTGCTAACCTGCTAATGTTGCTAACAAGATCCTTTGTCTGCCTACATGGACCGAACTCTGTGGACCCATTCGGTTCCACGGGGAAACCCCAGATGTTCTCTGTCTGCTGAACCTGGTGCTGGAGGGCAGTTTGGGGGGCAGCTGCTGCGGTCATTATTACCTTCAAACTACTGACGGGACATGCTAACAAAACCTGCTAATGCTGCTAACAAGACCACACTGCTAACCGAACCACACCGCAAACAGTACCATGGTGCCAACTGGATCATGTTGCTAAGTTAACCTCACTGTCATCAGAACCCCTCTGCCAGTAGGACCATGCTGCTGTAGATTTATTTATTTTTCAATGTTGTTGCCTTGTTTCTGTATTTTTGTCGCATGCTTTGAATAAATCCCAGTTTATTAGTTTTGGAGCCGGCTCCGAGCCTGACTCCGTTCCCATAAGTGTGTTAATTATAGCCAAATAGAACTTATGAGAATCATTGCTGTTGTTCGGTGTGTTTTGCATTATTAGGGACTAGCGTATATCTTAGATCTTTTAGCATACCATTGGACGTTCGTTTAGCGTATATCTTGGTTTATATCTTAGATCCTTATTTACCGTTTCTTTTTACACTTTATAGTATTTTTGCTATTGTTAGATGTAACTGGGACCCTGTGTACATCATTTAGTTCCAACTCATGTACCACATGTGATGCGAATGACAATAAAAAACCTTGAATCATTGAATCCTAATGGGATTTTTGCCAAACAACCAATGCTAATGGATTTCATGAGGTTAAGACATATTACTAAAACAAATATATAATTCTACAAAATCTAGGAGTTTATATTTAGTTTTTGATGACCTATTTTAACAAAAAGTCATGTGGCTCAGCTTTTATTTTACCCAAGCTTTGAAAGAGATTTTGTAATTAAAAATGTATAGAAAATCTAAAAATAAAACACATCTTGCTCTTATTGTTAGTGTTTTTTGTACCGACAGCTCTTTATTTTGTTCCAGATGACATTGCATTTTTCTGCCATCTCGCTCTTCCCCACTTTGCATCTTAATATCTCTGCCTGTTTAATGACTGCACTGTTTACCTGCTGTTTTTTTCCCCTCAAATCAGTGCTTTGCCAAGCAAATCTGTTGTGCTGAAATGGTCTGTGATGTTCTTACAGATGTTGTATGGCCTCATTTCCATCAGCGGGGGAAAGAAACAGAAGTGAGAATACGAGATTGGAAACTAGCAGAAAATAGGGAAAGTGAGAGCTCGAGTTACTGGAATCAGAATGAGCATGAAAAAAAAACATGGAGGAAGGTTATTAAATTTGGCCGCTTGCTCCTTCAGAATCCATTTAAAGACGGGAGAGCCAGACGGATGATGGATGACGGAGGCGACTGGAAGAAAAATGGTGGATGAAGTCTTGAACGTGCTTTTCATTCTGCTTTAATATCTGTTGATGTAGACGTTTGAGGTGAAATTAGACTTTTCAGAAGTGATGATGAAAGGGAATCTTCATTAACATTCTGCATGTGCCTCCCACCTAGTTTTGATGCTCTCTGATTGCAGCCAGGATGGGACCGTTTAGTCCAGGCTGCCCTTGTTTGTCCTCGTCGTCTCTTCCATTCAACATCCTTGAATTTCTCTACCTCTGCCACAGCTAAACTGGAACATCCCTTGGCTGGATTACATTTACAAGTGTTGACCTGTTAAAGTCCATAAAGTTCAAGCTTGCCCACTCAACTAATCGTACTTAAACACAAAGATGGCTTTAAGTCAGTCATTTTTATAAGTATTAAGCTAAAGTTCGGTGCTCCAACTCGTATTCTGAAAAATGTACACTCTGCAAGATCTCAGTTCAAGACGTTGGTATCAACTGTTTGTATCGAACATGTTTGTCTGTTATCAACATTTACCATTCAATTCAATTCACTTCCTAAATACTTTATTAATCCCAAAAGGAAATGAAATGTTGTACTTGTAACTCATCATCCTGGTTTCATTAAAGAGTTGTTATAGATGCTGATGGCTGTGCGCAGGAAGAATTTCTTGTAAATGGTAAATGGACTGTACTTATCGCTCCTTTCTATCTTATCAAGACACTCAACGCGCTTTGCACAATCTGTGCCCTCATTTACTAATTCATACAGCACTCTACTAGATCTATACAAAGAATAATCAGTGCTTTATCACATTCATACACCAATGGGACACACATAGGAGACAATGAGGGGTTCAGTGTCTTGCCCAGGGACACTTCAGCATGTGACTGCTGGTGGAATTGAACCCCCAGCACTCCCGTTGGAGGTTGATTGCTCTAACCACTCAGCCACAGTTTCCCTCAATCATACATATATACAATCATATTGTAGCGGTCTGTCTTACAGCAGATCTGAAGAAACAGGTTGCAGATGTTGATCCGCCTACTTGGACTTGGCAGGTTTCTCAATCTTCTTGGGCAGCAGGGCCACCTGAATCTGAAAATGAGCGATGGTCGCTCCTCTCAGCAGCTTGTTGAGCTCTTTGTCATTACAGACAGCTGAATGATTTTAGCTTTTTTGTAGTCACGAGTCTCTCCACGAGCAGTGGAGAGCATCTTGTGCTCCAGCATAAACGTGTGGCATGGAGACTGCACAGCTGCAGAAAGAAAAGTTTTGCAGAGAGTGGTGAAGGCTGCACAGAAGTCTGTTGGAGTCAACCTCCCCACCATCACAGACATCTACACTTCTAGATGCAGGAAGAGGGCCACTTGCATCATGAAGGACCCCACACATGCAGCACACACACTTTTTGCCCCGCTCCCCTCAGGCAGAAGGTTAAGGATCATTAAGTGTAGAGCCACTTGACTGAGGAACAGCTTCTACCCTGAGGCTGTTAGACTCACGAATTTCTACCCAGGAAAAATGACTGTGAAAAAAAAAAACTGTGAAAAATCACTGTAATGCTACTTGATTGTTGATGTGTGCTGCTGATTGTCCATGACGCTGATCTCATACTGCTGATTATTTTGTATTGCTGTGGTCATTGGTTCTCATCTGCTCGTGTGGACTCATGTTCATGCTGCTCTTGTTTTGGTGCTTTTGGTGCTTAGCGTATACTTAGTCTTGTGTATTCTTAGTTTAGTGAAGGTAGTATATTCTTAGTTCATGACTCAGGTCTTACTAATGTTTTTCTTTACAATTTGTGTTTTTGTTGGATGTAACTGGGACCCCGTGTACATAGTTTCGTCCCACCTCATGTACCATGTGTGGTGTGTATGGCAACTAAATCTCTCTGAATCTGACTCTGACGCGTTTTCCGCCAACTCCAGGATCTCGGCGATCAGGTTTTTGAGCATCGCCGCCAGGTAGACGGTAATTCATCCACAACACCTCCTTTTCAACTCATTCAGGATGTGGGTCTATAGTTGAGGTATTATTTGAGCTTTGAGATGTTAATCAGCTGCTCCTGGTTGTAAGAAACCACCTTGTTGTCATGGTTACGCATCATAACAATTGTCCAAAACTAAAAGGTTTTCAGTAAAAATCCTTCCAGCTGCACAGCATCCAATACCAGAGGAAGTAATCATCCAGAAAAAAAAGCGATTTACACCCAAAAGAAAGCGGACTTAAAGTTTTCAAACGCAATAACTCTGAGTGAAAGCAACAGAGCTACTCCAATATGCAGTCGCATTGAGCGGCGAGTTCCTAGAACTCCATCATAAACCACTGGGTAGATTTTATTGTAGCATACAGGAAGTAATCACTGACATTCATCTGAATACCTTTTGTAATCAGTGCAGTTTAAGATGGCTGCCACAACTTATCGTCTTTAGCCAACACATTTGTTACAACTCAACTCAGCCAGGGAAAAGGGGAAGTGATATTAAACTAAATGGAACTGGTCAGAAAAAGGAAAAGTGAATTATATATGATTTTTTTATGTGTATAAAAGGGAATAAAATAGAAGATGCCATTAACTACTAATTACCAATAGTTATGGTTTACAGCATTTTTTTTTTTGGACAACAGGTAATCTAATAATGAAATAAGTAAAAAAAAAACAAGATAAGTTTAAAAGTCTTTCATCAAAAGCTCTAGGTGAAAAAATCTTACATAACATAAAAAACCCCCCCTGTAAATTAACTACTGATAGATCCTTTTTAAAAAAGAAAATGACCACAAAAAAAATTTAGGCTCTAAAGAAAACAAACTCAACAATGGTTTCTACACGTAAGATTTCCGGGCCTCCAGCAATTTACACATTTGTTCACTAGTCACCACAAGACAGGCCTCAAACCAAATACTTTAACAAGACCTGGCAGTAAACTACCGTAGTTTAACATTTCAAACAGCCTCTAATAAGTCATGGCCAAACGTTTAACAAGACTCCGATACAAAGAGCAACGATTAAATCACAGTCACGCCCACTGACAGGAGAGCTGGACTTGAATAAACGGGCCTCTTCTGTGGATGGTAGAGCAGGATGCAGTCGGCTAATCCCAGATGTGGAACCGCACAGCTGGGCCAGCAGGTCACCAACCTGCAGCTGCACATTGTTATGCAAACCAAATGACTTTAACTCAGCCAATTGTACAAATGTTGACCTAAAATTTGACGTGGAAGTAGCCGAGAGACATTCATAGCACATGCAGGTGCACAAGATCGTCATAAAGTTATTTTCGAGATTCGACCAAAATCTTTTTCTTTTTTAAATTCAAACAACCTTGAATGAGAAACATGCAGTCACACAGTTGACGTTAAATTGAAAAGCAGCTAATATAATCTATGCAAAATTAAAATATTTTCATAGATTTCACCATCTTCTTTTCTCAGGTGATAAAGACACTGGTCTGGACTTTCATGTGCTCAATTTCATTAACTCTTGACCACATGATGAAAACCTGCCATAGACTCACTCGTCTGACTTCTCCAGGTGAACTGCAGCTTCCCTCTGGAGTGTATTTTTTTCCTACCTGCCATTATGTTCCTTTCAAGTCTAATGTCAAACCATTTTAGCTTCACCTCTTGTATACTGTCATTTTTTCCCCTCGTTTTTATGCTTGAGCGCAACAAAACCCCCAGTTAATCGACTGCTAAATAATAGGCGCTGCCACAAAGAATATCACTCTTCCTTTTGGCCTTTTTTTTAGGAAAGTATCATTTTTAGTCCTTTATTTAGTTTTAGAAGTTGTTTAGCTTCTTTAACATGCAGGGATTGTTGTAAAAAGTATAGTTTTAACACATGTAACAAACCAGGTAGGTGACCTTTTATCCAAAACACTGAATACATCATTGTTTTTGTCTTTGAATGGAGATGTGAGATTTCTTTAAAGTCTTTATGATGTTCTGCATGTGGCAGCTTGTTCATCAGACCGTCACAAAACAGTTACGGGAACACGGCTCGTTTGATCAACACTGTTGGAAGGAAGTTGGCTGAAACGCACACGCCAACACTTTCAGCTCGCGTTGCTTTCAAGGTTCGCTTGAGTGGAACGAATATGTCCACGGAAAAGTAATTATGGTATTACTTTAACAAGCGCTTTTGGCTTTGATCCATTTTAGGCTCAGAATATGAAGGATGGTGAAAAACTTTCTGCAAACTTTATCAAAAGAGTTTATTTATATAGTGTATATATATCTGTGTGGAAGTGGTGCGGAGAGGTGGGAAAAGTGAAGCGCCCACACCTGTCTCCACCTTCATTTGGCCCCCTCTGGGCCCTTGAGCAAGGCCCTTAACCCCCACCATCTGCTCCCCCAGGCGCCCAACATGGCAGCTCTCTGCTCCACACAGTGTTGTGGTAGCTCAGTGGTCTGTGGTTGTTTCAGGAAGAGCATCTGGTGTAAAAACAGTTGCCATGAGGAACGAAGCAGATGA
>NC_056519.1:16300286-16319590 GCF_014905685.2 Nematolebias whitei | reverse complement strand
TACAGCTCATGAAAACCCAAAATGCCTGTCCCAAAAAATTAGCATATCATGAAAAGGTTCTCTAAACAAGCTATTAACCTAACCATCTGAATCAACGACGTAACTCTAAACACCTGCAAAAGATTCCTGATGCTTTTAAAAACTCCCAGCCTTGTTCATTACTCAAAACCGCAATCATGGGTAAGACTGCCGACCTGACTGCTGTCCAGAAGGCCATCATTGACACCCTCAAGCAAGAGGGTAAGACACAGAAAGAAATTGCTGAACGAATAGTCTGTTCCCAGAGTGCTGTATCAAGGCACCTCAGTGGGAAGTCTGTGGGAAGGGAAAAGTGTGGCAGAAAACGCTGCACAACGAGAAGAGGTGACCGGACCCTGAGGAGGATTGTGGAGAAGGGCCGATTCCAGACCTTGGGGGACCTGAGGAAGCAGTGGACTGAGTCTGGAGTAGAAACATCCAGAGCCACCGTGCACAGGCGTGTGCAGGAAATGGGCTACAGGTGCCGCATTCCCCAGGTCAAGACACTTTTGAACCAGAAACAGCGGCAGAAACGCCTGACCTGGGCTACAGAGAAGCAGCACTGGACTGTTGCTCAGTGGTCCAAAGTACTTTTTTCGGATGAAAGCCAATTTTGCATGTCATTCGGAAATCAAGGTGCCATAGTCTGGAGGAAGACTGGGGAGAAGGAAATGCCAAAATGCCAGAAGTCCAGTGTGAAGCACCCTCAGTCAGTGATGGTCTGGGGTGCCATGTCAGCTGCTGGTGTTGGTCCACTGAGTTTTATCAAGGGCAGGGTCAATGCAGCTAGCTATCAGGAGATTTTGGAGCACTTCATGCTTCCATCTGCTGAAAAGCTTTATGGCGACGAAGATTTCATTTTTCAGCACGACCTGGCACCTGCTCACAGTGCCAAACCACTGGTAAATGGTTTACTGACCATGGTATTACTGTGCTCAGTTGGCCTGCCAACTCTCCTGACCTGAACCCCATAGAGAACCTGTGGGATATTGTGAAGAGAAAGTTGAGAGACACAAGACCCAACACTCTGGATGAGCTTAAGGCCGCTATCGAAGCATCCTGGGCCTCCATAACACCTCAGCAGTGCCACAGGCTGATTGCCTCCATGCCACGCCGCATTGAAGCAGTCATTCATGCAAAAGGATTCCCGACCAAGTATTGAGTGCATAACTGAACATGATTATTTGAAGGTTGGCGTTTTTTGTATTAAAAACACTTGTCTTTCATTGGTGGGATGAAATATGCTAATTTTTTGGGACAGGCATTTTGGGTTTTCATGAGCTGTATGCCATAATCATCAGTATTAAAACAATTAAAGACCTGAAATATTTCAGATGGTGTGCAATGAATCTGAAATATATGAAAGTTTCATTTTTATCATCACATTATTGAAAATAATGACCTTTATCACAATATGCTAATTTTTTGAGAAGGACCTGTATGTATGTATGTGTATATACATATATATATATCTTAGCCACACTTCTTTTCTAAAATACATCTGCTTTTATTTTATCAAATGTAATCCATCTTATTTTATTTTGTGGCTTGATTGGTTTTAAAGAACTTGAGCATTTTTAGGTTTTATTATGAAGCCCAACCAGCTTCAGGTCAAAACAGATTTAAACTTTGAGATCATGGCTGATGAATTTTCAAGGTTTGACAATGTCTTAATAAAATCAAATAAAAAATGATGGAGCACCATTGATCACCAAAAAAAGCTGTAGTAAAGTCTATAGCCTGCATCATTATGATGGGTAGAAACGATCACAGAAACCTTTCTTGTGTTTGAGCTGTTGTTTCTACAATTTTGTGTGGTTGGATTAAAGTCACGTTTTATCTAACTTTCTTTCTGACTTCTGCTGTGAGTATAAACTGGGATGTCAGTGACTCACGATAAGCTCAGTTTGTCTTGGAGTGGTCACACTTATTATGGTAAAAGTCTGGATTTTATTTTAACAAGATAAGTTCTTAATTTATTTATTTTAAAGTACGGATTTCTTCAGGGTACGGATCCCCTGCGATAAACGAGGGACTTCTGTATACGTAATGCTGTGCACGCAACCCCATCGGTAAACTCTGCTTTATTTGTCAAAACTACTTTACAACACCAGCGTGCAAGAGTTCTGAAAACGGAGCTAATCATATCAGGCAGAGTTCACTTCAGTTTTCTACTTGTGTCACAAGGCATGGGAAGTTGGAGCATGAGGAGTTTGAATTAATTTGCCCTAGTTAACATCACATCTCCTGCAATGTGACTATTGCACTTATACAGCCTCGACTCGGGATGCTGAGCAGGTATTTTTTTTTTTTTTTTAACCTCATAAATGTGAAAACCATTCCTACAGTAAGAACAAAATGAGTTTTTATTTTTGGGATTTTATTTAGCCATTTTAAAAATAAGTGTTTTTAACCACATCCATTTTACTTTCAGTAGTGATGAATCCACTTTTCATTAAGCTATTCATTGTAATTTGTGTATTATTGATCACATCTAATGATAAACTGCATTATTTAATAGGTTGATAATGACTGTCTAGTATCAGATTTATAATGGCAGTTCTGGATTGACCCACATACCTTGTACTAGACTTCCATTGATCACCAAGCTTTTTGATTATGTTCCAAAGCCATTATTTATGTTGTGCTATTTTTCAATTAATCGAAGACAGAATTAGTTCATTTAACCAGTCAACAGGAATAATATTAGAATTGATAATAAATGACCCTCAGCACCTGTAATTAGGAATGTTTTTGTCTTTTTATAAGCTTGCAAAAATATTTAATCTGTTTGAGAGAAAGTATAGTAATTAAATATCTGTCCTATCTGAGCTTTGTCCTGGAAAAGTCCCCTTTCTTCTCCCGTCTTTTCCTTTTCTTGCCAACAACGCCAACGCAGATGGTAATGAGGCGGTCGCAGAGGCAGCGACACACTCAGCCTATATCATACTGAAACTGAGGGGTGAACCAGTTGCCCAGGAGGTGAATAATTCAGGTGATGAGACGTAGACCTTCAGCTCTGAGACCAGACCAAGGCTAACATTCATTTAGACCTGTCAGGCTCCATTCAGCTGTGCAGTGCTCTTACAAGCAGCTTCCTGCCTCTCTTTGCTGTCTTACATCCCGGCATAGGAGCTTATTAAATTGTTATTGTTTTGCTTTCTCACCTTCTGATCCTCCACCTTACCCCCTATGCTCCCCTCAAGGACCGTATTCTACAAATAGTCAACTTTTCCCTTGAGTTTTTCCACACAAATTGAACTTGGACTTCAAAGTGATGAACGCTCAGAATGCATAAGAGGATGTGAAACTCCTATAAAGCTTGTTCTTTGTTTCACCCATGGGTTGGAGCTGGTACCGTGTTCACATCGTCTTCCATTACCAACCACTCCACTTGCTTTTGCTTGCACTTTCTTGAACATCCCTCAGTCTGTTCAGAAATGACCTCAATGGGAAATATTTTTAAATTGATTGTATCAGGTGAAAACTATTTCTAAAATGTTGGCAAATAGTTTTACCCTACGGCATTTTGTGGCTCACACTTACTTGAGTAAAAGCATAGATATTCATTTACATTTCCAGTAAAATAAGGGTTTATTTTAAAAGAACTTGATAGATGTATTCAGGATTTAGGGTAAAATATGATTATAGGTGACACATTTTGCAGTGTTAAAATTACAGGACGTTTCACATGTTTTGCGCTTTGTTTGGGTTTCATTAAAGCTAATTTGTCTGCATTTTCAATTTGCAGTTGTACATGCATTATTTCTACCTCATTAAACTAGCTTTCAATAATTGTGTAATGTAGGAGATTAAATTAGCATAACTTGCGCTTATTTTTCAGATATAATATTAATTCTGTTCTTAGTTATGGTCTGTTAGGATGGAAATCAAGTTTGTGACCTTGACAAATTTTTGTTCCTCACCAGGAGATTTTATTTTGTAAAATGATCAATCATGTCAAAGTAAATTTAATATTTTATATAATTTATTTAAGTAGCAGTTAAAATGTCCAAAACATCATCTGCATTATATCCAGTAGCTGATAAAGGCAAAACATAACTCGGTACTTTACATAAATGTAGTAACCATGCAGAATAATGTGCCGCAAAGTTCTGGATTCTGAGGTTTTTACCCTATACGACTTAAGATGATACCCTGTACCTTCAAAAAGACTTCTTCAGTGGTCGATTCTGGATGTTATAAATGTAGTTTCTGCAGCAGACAAGCAGAGTGATGGACTGAGACAAGCCGTGTTTCTGAGGTTGGAAAGGGAATTCTCATGATTTGATTGACATCGTGTGCAAAGAGGAAGTTATTGTCAAAAGTTTCTGCAAGTTGACAGGTGTGCGGCCAAGGGTATAGGTGAGTTATCAAAAATAGGAAGGCAAAAGTTATGAGTGGTTGTAGTGAGGAGGTATGTCAGAGAATCGTACAAAACAAAGAGTATTGTGGAACAGCAGAAAAAGGCATTCAACCCTCTCAAGTTATGAAACTCTCTCAACACTGCACTTTTTCTTCACTTCTGCTGATAAGACATGATTTATGAATAAGACGCTGCATTTTTCCCTGGAAAAGAATTTCATATTTTACTTGATACATAGGAATTAATTGCTGTATATGTATTTCAACAACCTGTGAACAAGGAAATAAAGACGGGACTGAGAACAATCGTAGCTTAGGTCCTCGCTTTATGTTAGATAACAGCTCTGCTATGCTCTCCGTAACTCATTTGATTGCTAGATTGTGGCAAATAATGGAAACTTCCTTCAGTGTAAAGATAGTTATGATGCTACACTTTGAGTACTCGAGTAGATTGTTTCCATATCTCTGAGATATGCTTCTATCCCTCCAAACATTTTAAATATACCCCACAACAATAATACAATGCCCCAAATCTCAAATCACTCAGTGGCATGACTTTCTCAAACCATCTCGGGATTTAGCTACATGCTAGAAGATCACCTCACACTCGCATGATACTGCCACTTACATCTTTAAGTTGTTCCCATAAACGCGTCACAATCAAGCCTTGAGCTTAGGCATGACGTCAGTTTGGCTAGTGTGTGCAAGCCTCATGCCATGGATGTCATAACACTCAAGACCCTGATTCAATGTCTTCACAATGTTACTATGGAAGTTTTGTGCATGTTCAAAAATATGACCTATGTAGTATCACATGTACTTTGGAGTGCAGCAGAAACTCTTACGAAGACCTTGCAAAGCAACACTTTGCTAGATTTTATTGTGTTTTTCTTTTACATCATTTATTGTAAAGGGGACTTTACCCATTTGGCAAGACTCTTGATTATATACCATACCATTTTTTTTATAAAGCACTTAAAAATACAAGACTGACCAAAGTGCTAGGCTTCAGGAGCCTAGTGTTTTGGTAAGCCATAATAATTGTAATAAACCTTGAACTTTGGGGGAGGGGGAATCCCAGTTGATTTTTCCTGTTTATATCGTCTTTAATAATACTATTAGGATGTGACTTGCAGTACTGGGACAATAAGCATATCTAGTTGGGTGCCAGTGTGCATTTCCAACAAGCCAGTTCCTGTTCAGGGACATGGGGAGCTATCTTCAATGGTCACTGGTTATCTTTTGGTTGGGCAGATTCGTTTTTAATTCATTGCAACACTTTCTTGTTGCAAAGTATTGCATTGTTACAACCCTCACAAAATGTTGCGTCACCTGAGTGTTTGTAGATTCTTTAGTAAGCTCAATCGTTTTTTCTGGCATTGATTAAAAAAATATGGAAACATAAAAGCTATTTGGGGTTATATAAAAAGGAGAAGAAAAGACCAATCATTTTTAACAGCCAGCAGCAACTTGTACTTAAAAACAAGCCAGTAGCAGCAGAGATGTTAAGACAGACCGCCATGTTCTGTGTGATTGGATGTTTTTATGATCCTGTTTGATTAAATGTACAGGTGGAAACAATATCCCTAAATTATACCTGTTTATACTGTTGCAGTTTTAGTCATTTTTGAGTCGTTGTGATTTTGTAAGAACTGTAATTACTATCAGTCAAGACTGAATCCTGTCATTATTGTGTTATTTATACCAGTAGATGTAAAAAAAGCATGCCAGCCATCACATTTCCATAGTCTTTTATTTTAATTTTGATTACATAAGGATCTTTTTGATAGCGTCTCTTGGACTTGGACTTGCAAGTGTGCTTCTCATCTCCCTCGTCTTCTCCTGACACGTCTCCTCCAGGGTTTGTGGGACACTCGGATTGATCTACAGCTCTCCTTGTGTGGTCAGCCCCACTGGAAATGTTTGTGTAATGGCTTCTATATGAGCGCTGTCAAAGCAGATGAGGATCCAGCGCTCTCGACAGCCAGTGTGAACACCGTGTCGACAAGCCCCAGCAGGGAATGCTAAGCCCCCTCTTAACCCCTGCTGCTTTTTTCTCTTCCATTGGCTTTTCTCATTAATTCAGCATGACTGTGTGTTTTTGCTATTATGACTCATGAGCTGCGAGAGGGAAAATATCATGTAGTTTGATTGGGGCGTGTGACGCTGCCCATTAAATATGGGTACAAGTGTTATTTAGTATGTGGTTTGTGTATGAGTGATGTATCTCAGCTGCCATTCCCTTTTTCACAAACATTTTCTTTTCAAGGCTCACAATATTCATTTTCCTTTCCCCTCACATCCCATACTGCTAAATCTTTGACATCCAGCTGTTCGCTCGCTGTGTAGAATCACATTTTGAAGAAAGTGGAAACAAGACTTAAAAATACTTACAGCAAGCAACATTTCCTCCTGTCATCCTCTCATCTCTGCTCCTTCTCATCTTATATGCATTTAAATCTTTGACTTTTTTAAATTTTCTCCCTTGATATTTCCATTTCTCCATCTTTGTTTTTTCTTTCCGTTTTCTGTCTAGTTGGAGTTGCTGATGTGCCAGTGTTGTCAGAGCCTCACTTGCTTCCCATCGCTTTCTTTTTTGTGGTTTATTCTTCTAGCTTCTCTTGTTGACACAGAAATGCCAGTGTGTGTTTGTATTCATACTTTAAAAAAATAGACCCTGTTTTCATTTGCAACCCCAGAAGGACTGGTCCCCAGACTCCTGAAATGGTTCTCTGTCATAGCTGACGGGGAACTTTATAGTACAGTATGCAGCTAAGATGTCACCATTTGAACCAGACATCTCAGGTTTTCTATAACTTGTTTCCTCTAAATGAAAAAGGAGGGCAGAGGAAAAGCAACATATGGTACGTACGAAGCAGCCACGGTAAAATGAGGCTGAAGAGCGTTTGTTTTGTTGATGTCGTCCTCCCAGCATAATTCATGCTCAGTAAAATCTAGGACATAATCTTCCACTCTTCTCAGCCCCAGCAGTTCACAGAGCAGCATGTTTACTGCATTATAAAAATAAGACCAACAACAGAAGGTGCACAAAATGGCATCTTTTCTGAAGTTTGTCCCTTTTAATATTACAAAAAATTGTTTTTGTCCCATGTTAAAAAGTGAGCTTGATGTTAAAATCTTTTTATTATTATTGTTGGGTTTTTTTTTTGTACATTTACTGCAGGTTTCTATTGTTTCATTCATTTAACCTTTATTTATACAGATTTTTTTTAATTAATTAATTAATCAAATTGAGACTCAGAGACTCATTAGCAAGTGAGACCTGTTTTAGACAAACAGACAAAAGTATGGAAAAGAGAAAACACGAGGGGAGGGGAGGTAAAATAAAAAAATTATATCTCGCAGTATGTCCTGACCGGGGCACAATGTGAGAGTTGAAAAGAAAAGAGCTTGCACATAAATGGCACATAATGATGTCATGGTACATTTATGAGAGGAGGCCAACAAAGACAGTGAGTTGTCTGTTAACACTGCCAGAAAGTTCCATAGTCCTGATAAGAGATAGTACAGTGTCTATCAGCAGACTCAGCTTTGATGCAGGTCCACAGGTGTCCTCGGGAATCAATCAATCAATCAATCAATCAATCAATCAATCAATCAATCAATCAGTTCAACTTTATTTTCCATAACATTCAATGAAATGGATATTTGTCTTTGACATCTGGCTTATAAAAACAACACAAGATAAAAATGTGATTAAAAAAACTTTAAAACCAAGCTTTGCTAAATCAATTAAAAACATTCAGTTAAAACCATTCTAAAATACACGATACGTTAAAATATTGAAACATCCCAGCAGACAGTGGTTTGTTATGTGAGGCTACGTTTAAATAGGACCTTGTTAAGTACATTCACCGCAGAGGGAACAAATGACTTTGTGTTCCCATTTTTCTTTGCTAAAGGAACCAGCAGTCTTCTACCAGATGGTACCAACCTGAATAATGGTTGCAGTGGATGAGTTGGTTCACTGTAAACCTGAAGGGGGTGAATTGTCTATGAACACTGCCAGAAAGTTCCAGTCCTGATAAGAGATGGTACACTGTCTATCAGCAGACTCAGCTCTGATACAGGTCCACAGGTGTCCTCGGAAAGGGGGTGAATTGTCTGTGAACACTGCCAGAAAGTTCCAGTCCTGATAAGAGATGGTACAATGTTTATCAGCCGGCTCTGATACACTTCCACAGAAGTCCTCGGGAAGGGAGCAGGAAGGAGGGAGGGGGGAGCAAAGCAGAGCTTCTAGTTTGCGTAACCTCCAGGAGAAAATTGAGATAAGTGGGCCTATTCAAGGCCAAGTGAGGAAGCCAATTTCAGATAACACTACCAGTAATTGTTTTGGGACAGGCTGACTGATTTATTTAATCTGCCTTCAAATTTCTGCTTGTATTTCTCAGTAGTGATCTAAAACATCCAAATGTTGTGGTTATTCCGCCATGCAGTGCTTATGACCTTCTCCAAGGTCGATTCCTTCACGCCAGCAAGTTCCAGGAGCTGCAAGTGGCCTATGATTCTCAGAAATCGCATCCAGCTTATAGCTTGGCTCACAAAGCATCTGAGTCTGTGCGTTAGAAGCACGGTACATTCCTTCACACAAGGCAGGCAACCTCACAATTGCCTGAACCTCTGCCAGCATTTTCCAAATTTGTCAATATGCCAGGTACCCACGATTCTTAAAAGTAAAATTCCTCTTATCATAAATCCAATTATGTACACATCTTCAACGGACAGACACGACATCTTCCACTCGCCCCAAGAATCCATAGTATATACAGCTGCGAATGTCCCTTCAGGGCATGAGGGTTCTCCTGCACCCTATCTTCTTGTTGAGAACATTTTATCAATTTTAGATTTTTCTACCTGGATTATTGAGCATGCATCAGGATATTTATCAATTGTGTTGAGAGACCAGCTGGCCAGATCCATAATTTACTATTGGGAAGATGTGTAAAGAGAGGCTCTGAAACAGATTCATAGGACACGAGCAGAAAGTAGGAGGGAGGCAGGAGTGGGAGAAAAAGTGTCTGGCTTCGTTGAGAGCAAGCAGGAACTGTTTAAATGGTATATCTAGACAACAGGCTGCTAACATCTTGACTTTGACTGTTGAAATTCAGTGTGTGATAAAACAGAAAGGGAATTAGTTCCCAACGACTTTTATAATGACTAGATTTTAAACATTTCCAAAAATTGTCTGATAAACGTCAGTAGCAGTGGTCCTCAAGCCTGGTCCTTCAGGGCCACTATCTTGCATGTTTTAGATGTTTCCCTGCTTCAGCACACCTTATTTCAATCAATAGTATATTAACAGGCTTCAGCAAAGCATGTAGAGGTAAATGAACCAGTAAATCAGGTGTGTTGGAGCAGAGAAACATCTAAAACATACAGGATAGTGACCCTCAAGGACCAGGATTAAGGATCATTGCTCTAATTTTCACTGCCTGGCCAAACAAATGGTCTACGTCTGGATTTCATTAGGCCAATAAAAGAATTACCTTGTCACTGGAAAAGTAGTGCAGTGGTATGTATTTTTTATGTGGCACATTATTTAACCCTAATTGATTCATTGAGCAGGTGTTCCTTTTTTAATCAGTCTTGTTAGAAGATAATGCTGAGTTCTGTTTGCCTTAGATGTCGAGGTTTGGATGTGAGAGTGGCACAGCACCAAACTTTACCACAGTACAGTTTTAAGATGGGAAATAAGTAAGATTTAGTCATTTCCATGCTCTGTGATGAGCTAACTAGTTGAAGCTATGCAGTCAAACACTGAAGCATCATGTTTGAGTCATGCACCAGCTAAGGCCCACTGTGAGCCTTGTTCTGCAAGAAGTTGTTAACAAATAAATGAGTCATTTAATCACTGAATTCTGAGTGTTTGTGATCACGGAGACCAGCGAACCATACGGCCACCATTTGAGCAGCAAATTTTTGGTCATCATTCATAAGCTGTACTTATGAATGATTTTCACAAACTAGTTGTTGAGATGCTGGCTTTATAGAAACAACTTTTTATGTTAACTGGCATTTGTAATGTACTAAATCTAATTTAATTCTCTTATAACCTTAAATAATTTACTTTAACAATATTTCAATCTCAATCTGCTTTGAACATGTATGATGTAGAGTTGTTTTGTTATCCTAAAAAGATTTTTGTAGCGAGTTGACTCTAAAAATAAAATGAAGTGAATTCACTAGTGATGGTTGTGCATTACTGTTTGCAGCTGATTAAATGAGGTACAGCCTGACAGAACTGTTAAAAGATTATAACTGTGACTGTCACTTTATGTTGAGTCTTGAGGAAATGCAGCATTTTAAGCTTCAGCATTTGGAAGAAACCTCCAGCTTTAAAAGGAGTCCAGTCTATTTTCCTGTCTAGGAACTCAGAAATTTGGACTTCAGAGTTCAAATGAAGTTTATCATCCGTCCAAAGTATGGAGAAAAGCTATTTTTCCATTTCCAGACTTGTCATTATAGGTCTGCTTCAAGCAAACAAAAGCCTAGATGGTTGAAATTGTTATAACTGAACTGTGTTGAATCATTAAAACCCACTTTTCTTCTTTGAAATGATGAATCGTTTTAATAACTAGAGATGTTAAGTGATTGATGGACACGCCACGGTTTGATGAAATCAACAGTGGAACATAGCAACAAGTAATAGTAACCCTATTAACCTGTTTCTACATGCACAGTGTGAAGTGGACTGAGCAGATGTGTAGCCCTTAAAAACACTCTGAAGCAAGTGATGCATACTTGAGGAAAAAATTGTTTTAATTTGCTTGTGAAAAAATAACATGTCCACATTTTCCCTGGAGCAGAGTAAATGGAGCATTATGGTAAGGGTTGTGGTAGATGAAGTGATGCTCCCATCTAGCCTCTTCATGCTTTCCATACAAACCTGTGGGGGGATGTGGTTTCTTTGTTTAGTCCGATCTAGTTTCAGCTTGAAAAATAAAGTCGGCTGGCTGTTTTACATATATAGATTGGATTTTGTTTTTCTTTTTTGTTAGACTTACTCCAAAATGTTAGGCTCAAATGATTATAGGGGGGTTTAAAGTATCATTACAGATCTTTTCCTCCCCCCCCCCCCCCCCCCCACTTGGACTGACTATCACACAGTTCAGACTTCCCAGAACATTTACTGATGCATCTGATTTCTACAAGTCCTATTTAAGCTTTGAAAAGCTGCTTTGAATGAAAAGAACTCTAAAAAGATGGAATGTATTGGACTTTTTTATAAAAACGAGAATAAAAATGAGTCATCATCGCAGTCATGTTTTTGTTTCCACTTTTCCCCAAACTGCCATTATTTGCATATATGAATGAAAATGGAGGATCTGCTCTCATTGACACCACACTGAAATGCCCTGGATGCTTTCACTTTTCTTCTAAAATTTCCAAGAATAACTACAGTGAAAATGAAGGTACTCGTTTCACAGGAGATAATAGTCTGAAAAAAAGTTTCAAGATTGTCTATGTTCATCTTTCCATAGATTACCAACACTTTCCTCTCCTTCAGTGTTGCTGAGCACAATGTTTTATTATATATATATATATATATATATAAATATATTTCTATATATTTTTTTTTTTTTTTTTTTTTGCTTCAGAAAAAGTGGTTTAATGCCACCTGTTTACACTCTCAAAAATACTACACATCTCCTTTGAGTTAAAGTGAATCAAAGTGAATGTCGTAAACACAACTGGTTATTGAACTGGTTAAATTTGTTGTTACTGTCCGGGGAATTTAGGTAAAGGTTATGGATATTTATTAGTAACTGATGTTAAACTAATGTGTGAGTTAGTTTCTTGTGTGTCTACAGGCGGGTCAGCAGATGTGTCTCCAAGGCCGCCGCCTCCATCCGTAAGCTGGAACGCAGAGGTCGTCTTGACCTCATCTCTGTCTGATAAGCATTATAAAAGCACTTCTTAATATGGTCCATGGGCAGACCTCGCAACCGGAGCTTCAATGTGACATCTGTGCAAGCCTGTGTTTTTGAACTCTGCCCCATTGCAAGTAAACTGGGTTGAAAAATCTTTTTGTGTCCTCAGAGAGGCTTATTTGAGTAAACAGGTGATGAAAGGATATTTAATTTATCTAACGTTTGGTCCTTCGAGCCGGATTCAAATCAGCGACCTAAGGATAGGACTGGACAAACCATATTCTAAAAACGTTGAGGTATTGCGTGAAATATAAACAAAAATAAAATGCAATTTTTAGCAAATCTTATAAACCCATATTTTATTCACAGTGGGATATAATAAACATATTACTTTTAAAATAAATGTGGTACCATCCATCCATCCATTATCTTTTACCCTCTTCTTCCATTTTGTGGTCACGGGGGTTGCCAGTGCCCATGTCCAGCAATCACTGTGCGAGGGGCAAGGTACATACTGGACAGGTCGCAAATCCATCACAGGGGTGTGGTACCATTATTATTTTTTAAATTAAACAAGGTAATTTTAGTTTTGGGGTATCAACACATCTAAAAAAAAGACAGGACGGAAACAACAAAAGGCTGTGTACAAGTGGCACAAATAAGAAATATCTGGACAAGTGTTTTACACAACATCCTATCTGATTCAGAATTGGAGCTCTACATAAAAAAAAACAAAATGTTCTTTATATCGCTCAAGATTTTTTAATATTTTATCTGCTTGCAGCATGTACTAAAGTCTGATTTTGCATTGTGCATTTTATTAAATCAACTGTTTACTCAAATCAGAAGCAGGCTGCTGTTTATGCTACACCTGTAACTGTGTAAAAAGCCCTTCAGTGACAGATGAACCCAAATAACGGATAATGGGGATCCATTTATCAGATCTCAGACTTAAGCTCCTGCTGAGGTAATGACCACATTGAATTGCAACCCAGAGCCATATTAAGGTTAAACACCACATCTTAAAAAATAACCCTGCATGTCACTGTACCTCGTAGTCATCCAAAGGAAGCTAACCGGACAATATGGGGCCATTTTCATTCAGGGTGCATTTCTCACCGTACTGCCACGTATTTGTTTTTGTTCCGCACAGTCTGGATGGCTTGACCCAAATGGGCTGAATGGACGCAAAGCACCATAATCACTCTGCAGCGACAAGACACTTTAAGGTGTTGCATCATTTGATGAATATGGAAAATACCCAAAACAAATCTCCCATGTATCTCTTTGCTCTCAGTTAAAGATGCATCGGTCATCCAGATGTCAGGCCATCCTGCCCAATAATAATAATAATGTGCTATGTATTGTCATCATTGTATGTTCCCATACAATGGCAAAATTGGATCTCTGCATTTAACCCATCTACTAATGTCACTAATACCATATTTTCCGGCTTATAAGTTGCTCCTGAGTATAAGTCGCATCAGTCAAGAAAAGAATCACGAATAGGGAAAAAACATATATATGTCGCTTTGGCGTATAAGTCACATTTATTATGCATTTATTATGTGTTTATTATGCATTTATTTAATGAGCAAAACAGCTTCATCTCGCCTGGGTGGCGCAATGCCATCCATCCACCTATCCATCCATCGTGGACGGATCTGCTAGCTCATCAGCATTCCTCCGTCTGCACCAGCTGAGTGAAGCGAGCGCACACGATAAGACTCGCTTTTTCAGTTCTTCGAAATTAAAGCTTCGGTCAAAAATTGCGTTATAAATATGAAAGAGAAAAAAAAACTTATACAAGTCGCCTCGGCGTATAAGTCGCAGGACTGACAAATCTATGCAAAGAAAACTGTAACTTATACGCCGGAAAATACGGTACTTCATTTCTGTTGAATAATAATGCAGCCAACTTTTCTGTTCAGCCCTGTTTTCAAAAATAATTGGACAATTCTAAAATATATAGATAATAATTTGCACACATTTAACTGTAGCTGCATGTCGTTAAGAGAAACTATAGAAATGTTATGAGTTTTTGTTTGTCGTTTGCCGCCATGGTTGTTGGATGATATGGAAGTCTAAGTTGATATGTAAGTCCATATGAGTATGTATGCATGGGTTTGTTTGTCTGTTAGCAAAATATCTCATGAACCAGTGGGCAGATTTTAATGAAATTCTCTAGTAATAATAGCATGCACATCCACAACTGAATATCTTTTGGAGTCAACTTGATTTATGATGGCCACCATAGCTTATCAACCTTAACCAACACAAAAATGACACTGACTCAGTTTTACAGATACTGAGATAATATTTGGTGTGGCAGTAGATGAGACCAGTTCACAACACACATAGTGCTAACAAATCACCTAAAATCTGTGTTTAAAGCTTGGCTTGCATGGCAACTGGGGATATGCATTCCTTCAAGAAATACTTTGTTTTAGATTTGGGGAAAAAAAAAAACAGTTAAACTTTTTTTTTCTTGAAATGGTAAAAATGGCTCCTGTAAAGGATTTGAAAGTATTACAGAACCCATGGACAGATTTCTACCAAAAATGTTTGTTTTTAATTAAGTCCTGTCTGCAGCCATTTAAGTTCGGCTTTCAGCCTTGTTTCTTGTGTGTATAAATGTCTTTATACATTGACTATTGATATCAAATGTAGCCCCCATTTTGTTAACACATAAAAACATGTATATAAAATTGTAAACTATTTTCATAATATTTATTCTTCACCAAGCTTATGACCATGGCAACAGGACCAATTTCACCCTAGATCATATCTGTACCCTGCTGGACCTCTGTCCTTCCTCAACTTCTTTCAAGTTCAACGATGGCTTTTACAGACAAAAACATGGTTGTGCTGTTGGATCTCCAGTGTTGTTGATTGTGGACAATCTCTGCAGCGGGGGAAATGGAACAGAGAGTCCTGGACTCTTTCAAGGGAACAACACCGAGCCACTGGTTCAGATATGTGGACGACACTTGGGTCAAAGTCCATGAAAAGAAATATAAGAGTTCAGAAGACACAACAACTCTGTGGACAACATCAAATTTACCAGAGAAGATGCCAACAACAACGATATGCCTTTTCTGGACTGTTAAGTGAACATGGAAACAGATAGAAACCTCAACACTGAAGTTTACAAGAAACATGCACACACAAAAAAAGAAGAAGAAAAAAAAAATCAAATCAGAACCTTCTGTTAGACGTTCACCACCCACTGAAACAAACTTTCCGTCAATATAACTTTACACCACCGGGCCGAACATGTCCCCACAAAGACAGAAGGGAAGGAAAAGGAACAGAAACATGTCAAAGAAGCTCTCCAAACCTGTAGATAACTTAAATGGACCTTTTCAGCAAACAAATCCAAAAACCATGCTGCAGAGTAGGACAGAGAAGAGCAAACGCAAAAACACTCTCATCCTATATGTTGCTGGAGTATCTGGAAAACTCGGAAGGGATTTCTCCAATCACAACATCCCAGTACATTTTAAACTGAACAGGACCCTCGGACAGAGGCTGGTCCATCCCGAGGACAGAACCTCCAAACCTACACTGAGCAGTGTGGCGTCTGCAGTTCAGTGCAGTGAGGAATGTTCAGACCTCTATACTGGAGAAACTAAACATCTCCACAGACGCATGACTCAGCACTGGAGAGCAGCTCTTCAGGACAAGACTCAGCGGTCCACCTACATCTCAAGGATGATACATTAAGAGGACCAAAATGTTCATATTTAGACAGAGAAGACAAATGGTTTGGGGCGGGGGGAGCCATTTACATCAAACAAGAACAAAAAAAACAAGCTTTAAACAGAGGAGGAGGTCAGATTTCAACTTTCAAACACTTACGATGCAGCTTTAGGCCTGATTCCAGGTCATCTCCACCCCAATTCGCGCCTTGAGGCGGCTGTGGCTTAGTGGTTAGACCAGTCGTCCTCCAATGGGAGAGTTGAGGGTTCGATTCCACCAGCAGTCACATGCTGAAGTGTACCTGGGCAAAACACTTAACCTCTCTTTGCCTCCGATGTGTGTCCCATCGGTGTATGAATGTGATAAAGCTCTGATTATTCTCTACAGATCCGTATTAGCTTTGTACAGATATAATAGAGTGCTGTATGAATTGGTAAATTAGGTCACAGACTGTAGTGTAAAGTGCTTTGAGTATCTTGAAAAGATAGAAAGGTGCTATATAAGTACAGTCCATGTACCTTCATGCAGGCGACAAGAACATCTTTCTGCGCCCAACAAAGAGCCTAACGAGCCTCCATTTTGCAGGGCATGTAGTTCCAGTCTAATCTGCAGCTGAAACTAAGAACAAACAATGCATGCAAATCTATAAAACTTGGAACTCGGCACACACAAGGCATGTTTGAATTGGTAAAGCCTTGCGGACAGGAAGCAAAAAAAATCCTCACCTTCAGAATAGAAGTCCAGTTGTTTTTTTTAACCTTTTTGGTTATTTTAATAACAGCATGTTACAGATTTGTGACCATTTAGTCTTATGACTCATTCTGATGTTTTTCTGAGCTTCCTTGCTACTGATATTTTTACACTCTAAATTGGTTTAAAACATCTGTTCTTGTTTTAGAAGTTTGCTTGTTTTTCATTTCAACTTTCATACGTTCTTCCTTTTTTCAAGTGTTTTTTCTGCACAAAACTTCTTGACATTTTGCTTTCATTTAATAATGATTTTATATATTTAAAACATAGTTTTACTTCGAAAGACAAGGCCCTCTTTAAAGTGGCTTGCTGGTTTCAAAGCTCCTCTAGAGGTTTTGCATAATTTTCTCCTTTCTTTGAAAGCCAATAGTCATTAAAGAGAGGCAGATAATAAACAATGGCTATGCCAACCATCAAAGCCTAATCCTGCTCCTCTTCCTGATGCTTGTTTCCCATTAAACGCAGCACCGCCGGGTGGGTTGCTTCAAGGAAGGAACAAAATCTTCCTTTACTCCTGTCAGTCGTTTTGCTTAGCCTTCATACATTTCTTTGAAGGCTAACATGTCAGCTTTCATTATTTACACCCATCTTTACTGCTGAGCTGTAGTGGTGTTTATGGAGATGGTGTAGATTGTTAACAACTAGTCAATATCCCTCCAAAAATGATCAGTTTCCCCTACCATTATCCAAGGAGGACAAAACCAGCGCCCTGTCTAACGTCATCCCCCCCAACACCACCGCCGTAACCATAAGTTCTGCTAACTGTCAGGAAGCAGAGATCGTATGCTAAGGTCTGGTTGCTACAGGCTAAGTGGCTACGACCTAGCATTAGTAACGTAGCGCTCCACACCTTCCCCCCTCCCTTTAGAACTTTAGACGATGTAGACGAGTTTTCTGGTGTTTTTACACTTAATTAGAGCATTGAGCTTGTTCATAGCTTGTAAATGTGATTGTTAGCAGCAGCTCTAAAAACAACATGCAAACAGGCGAAGTGAAATGACTATTTGATAAGAAATGGATTCTCAGAAGCCGTCAATTTAAACGCGTTTCTAAAATCCTTAGCACAACCTTTAGTTTAAACGTGTGTGGACACTAATGTGGAAGATGACCTTCACTTCCACACCCCGCCTTGGCCTGTGTAGGAGTTGCTTTTTAATGCCACAGCAGTCTGTGAAATGCCATCATATTTCAGCCTCCTTAATGAGACAAGATGATAGTGGACAGTAACTGCCCAGAAAATGAAGGACTTTGTGGCTCTAAGAAAGATGGATTAGACATGTTTGATCCAGGCTTCTGTCATCTATGAGGTTAGTCTCAGGCAACAACTTAATATTTTATTCATTTTTTTCATCTGTGTTGTCAGTAGCATGCATTATAGTCTGGATTGTCTTCATCTGGAGATGTGTTGTGGTTCGTTAATTGCTAAAAAAAACAAAACAATGTTATAACCAATGGACATTTTGTCTAGAAGTATACTTAGCAATGTTACTTTGGAAGAAACAAGTAATTTGTTATTTGCAAGTTATGAATTTCCCGATATTCAACATGGCGCCAGTCAAACACTAACTAGCATTCCATAAGGGAATGCATACCGCCTGATGCCTTGCATGCCATAAGGGTAAACAATGATGTCAATAATGCTCAGAGTATGTGATGAGGATGTCTCTAAGCAAATATATTAGTATAAATTAGGAATGCGCAATATATGCGGTGCACGGTAAAAACGAAAGACATTTACGCTATGATAGAGATCTGTCTTCTACCGGCTAACCGCAGTAATGCTGTGTCTGATGTAAAATCAGAGTTGTCAGATTTAACCGTTACGTTTTTTTGAGTTGAAAACTGTAAATGGTGTTAAAATTTGTTTTCTTCAAGAGCTAAGTAACGAAGTTACAAGCTAACTAAGGTCGGCTTGCTGTACTGTTGCCGTATTCGTATGCATGCGCAAAATGATGTGTTCCGTCGAAAGTTAACGTAAGCAGTCAGCTTTAGAGAGTGTAAAAAGAGTTAAACCTGCTTTTTGATCTGTGAACTGAACGCTGTGTTGTATGATTTTACTGCGAGACCTTCTGGTCAAAGCCACAGAGGAAACTGGTCGCCATTTTGTGTCAGCTCTCTTTGAATCGGAAGGAGACGCCCACTGGAGGGTTAGAGGGTTAAATGTCTTCAATATGAACTTTTATGTAAAATACTGCTTGCTATTCATTTCTTAAGTTTGAAGACTGGAAACCGTTGAGTTCATAACAACATATTATTTTGTATAAAAATGTCTAAAACTACATTTGATATATTTTGCACTGTTTTGCACTACAAGAAAGAAGCCTAATACTTGATTTTTTTTTTTTTAATTTAAAAACTCTCTGGGCCTAGTAGTGGAATTTTCTTGATTGAGATTAGTTTGTGGTATAGCAGTTTTCAAAGTAAATAATGGCAAAATGACACCCTATGCTTGTTTGTTTTGTTTTTTCATTCCTATTTAAAGTTTTAAACCAAAAACATATCATTATATGTCATTACCACCACCCATCACAATAGGTATCGGGATAAGAAATTTATGCCATATTGCACATCCCTAGT
>NC_056519.1:16285200-16299886 GCF_014905685.2 Nematolebias whitei | reverse complement strand
TATATATATATATATATATATATGGATGTGTATATATATATTTATTGTAAACTGTACTAAATTGTTGGGGTTTTTTGTGTGTTTTGGCTAATTTAATTAGCTGTGGCAGCTGTCTTGAATCGGATTGACTCCAAAATTTGAATTGTTATATATCCAATGACTACTTTGGAAGTTTCAATAAAATCAGCCAAGTAGTTTTTATATAGGATATTTATATAAACACAGCACAAGTTATTATGGGTTTATAATGACACATTTATGTCCAAAAAGCAACTGGTAGCCAAGAAGGTTGCCAAAATGTTCCTAAATGTTTTTTTTTCATTCATTTTGTTACTCATTAACACTTACAGAACAACACACACAGTCAAGTATTCATCCAAAGCTGAAGACATTTTATGTCAGCACGCAGATGGATATAAAAGTCTTGCTTAACTTTTTAAATAAAGCGATGCTGCATGTCCAAATCACTTGGCTGAACAGGACCACACACACACACACGCTCGCTGAGTTCTCACAGCCGAAGCAGAGCTGCTCTGACGCAGCATTTTGAAAACTGTAGTGACAGAGGCTCTCCCAGGAGCCGCACAAATGAAGACCAGCGTGTCGTAAAAAGCTCCTAAAAGCACAGCGGTGCCGGCGTCGTTCACTGGATGTTGGGACAGATGGAGCGCTCCATCAGAGGACGGATTTCACTCTGCTAGGAAATTGGGTGGAAATTAGATGTGTGATAAGTTTGGAACAGATATGTCAGTTTCTCTCTCTTTCTATTTGGATGTCTTTTTTTTTTTTTTTGCCAACTTTCCCTTTTTTCCACTAAAATTCACCCCCATCTTCTGCTCAATATCAAATCAAAAGGCAGAGAAGTGATGATAAGCTCGTTCTCCTCCCTGTGTTGTTTCCCCCACCGTCATCTTTGAGGTTGTTTGTGTGTCTCTCCTTTGCGGTGTTTGTGAGTAGCCTCTCCCATGATGCAGAATGTGTCTTACAAAGCCTTTAGCCTGAAGCGGATTAATGAAGAATAATGTGAAACGGTATGAATATGCATTACCGCCGAGGTTAGATAAGCATGATGGTTTTTCTCTTCATTTAGACTCATAAATTCATGAAGTGCATCCTCAGACTGCTTCATCAGAGCAGAACCTTCAGAAAATGAATACAGAGCCCCTTTTTTAACAAGAAATAAATTGTTTAAATCAATTAAAAGGATTAAATGTCATACATTTAAGACTGCATCGGCTCAAATTTGTGCAAAATGAATTAGAACTGTTGACAGAGTCATCAAATACATATTTTCCTCCTGAGCTATTAGAGCTTTTATTGACATTTTATGTTGTGAAATATTAATTAGCAATGTATTATTGGTTGGTGTAAGACCTATTCAATATATTCTTTTTTTAGATTTGAAAGAGGAAGCAGGTTAAGTTTGGCAATGAGAAGAAAAATCTCTGGGATTGCTCAGTATAAAAGTGTTCAACATGGCTACAAAAACTATATAGTATTTATATTGCAAGATAATTAAAATGCATTTAGCTTACTCAGCCTTGTTTAAAATAAGTTATTTTTACGTGAAGGTATGCACAAACATGAAATTTCAAATCCATTTGAGTTTTATCAGAGACACTGCTTGCAGACTGTCGAGATGAATTTTATCAAATTGTCTGAATGTGATATCTGCAGCTGAGACATTTTGTGAGATCTAACTGTTTGTTTTCCTTTGTACCCCTCTAAACATTTTGTGGCTAAGATTTTGGAGTGCAGGTTTGATACCAAGGGTACCCTCAGCAAAATGTATACACTGCTCAGTTCGTACCATGAGTCCAGTTTGGACTCCCTTAAACTGAAATGGGACGCGGACTTGGAGGAACACATATTGGACTCAATCTGGGGCAGGATCATTAAGAACATTTATTCATCTTCGATCTGCGTGAGACATGCTGTTATTCAATTCAAAGTAGTGCACAGGCTGCACTGGTCCAAAGACGAGCTGTCCGGGATCAAGGCCGATCTGGACCCAGCATGCAATCGTTGCAAACAAACTCCAGCTACACTCCTGCTTACATTCTGGACCTGCCCCAAAATGCAGACTTTTTGGCAATCCATCTTTGACGCCTTCTCTGGAATATGTGTCAGAACTGTTCATCCATCACTACTCATCTCACTGTTCGGGGTGGTTCCTGTGGATACATCCTTCAGCAAATGCAAGACGGATATGATTGCTTTTGGCCCTCTTCTGGCCAGTAGGCTAATTTTGTGTAACTGGAAAGACTCCCCCAGCATATGTACATTGGATAAGGGAAGTGATGTACCACATCCATCTGGAAAAAATAAGGTACACCCTAAGGGTTTCTGTAAAAAAAACAAAAAAAAAAAACGGAACATTTGGTGGCTCTTGTAGATTGTATGTCAGTGCCTGTTTAGTTTGTTTATGCATGTTTGATTGATCTGGTGCAGGGGGTGGGAGTGTTCTTTATTGTTGTGTTTAAAACTGGAAAATTAATAAAAAATACTTTGTAAAAAAAAAATTCTGAATGTGGAACACAAACAAAAAAAGAACCAATTTAGTTTGAGAAAGTTATCCAGTTCTTTCCTCATGTCTTTAAGTCACACCTCTACATTTTGTTTATTTTTACCTCAAAGTAAAGACGTTCCAATTATTTTTGCAGTGTTTATGCACAGCGGTGGTGTTGGGCCATTTGTCCAAAAGGAAGAGGGATGAGCTACACTACCCCTAAATAATTAATACCTTTGAAAATATTATACCGTCACACCTCTGTATTGTCCCGTTTGCTGTATCCCAATTAATACCATGTTTGGTATAATACCTATAATAGAAAATAAATACTTAGGTTTCCTTTTTTTTTTAAGAAATCAACTTGCTGTCTTGTAAACTGTGACTTGTAAATTGCTGTCATCTTCTTGAAGGAATGTCCCATTTCTCCACTTCTCCTTGGGAGTTGCTCAGCAACCAGGCTAACTATTATTAGCAAATCAAGCCTAGGAACAATTTGTTTTTATGCATTCTATCACTAACATGTTTCCTAACAGACGTAGTAATATTATGTATGAGGGGCTACGGTAGCTCAGTGGTCAGTGCAGTGGTCTTGTAATCCTGAGGCTGCAGATTTGAGTCCAGGTTGCGTCAGGTATGGCAACCAGTAAGAAACAATTGCCAAATCTTTCCTGTGAATTTATTGGATGTGGCGACCACAGCATAGTGTTCAGTGTGTGATTGGTTTACTAGGCTACAAACCAACAGGAATACAAATAAAAGTTTTTTTTTTGTTTTTTTACTGCATTGTGCATGGCAGCCATATTGGATTTTGAGGTCAGTGAGCATTCCAGTTGATGGTTTTAGATTTGGAACCAGGAAGTTTTGACTACTGAGTACAAATTTTACACATAATTTTTAAAACCAGCTGATCTTCCAGCCCAGTGTTGACTTGGTTGACAAAATTCCAGGCAGCGTCTCGCACTAAGCTGAGGAGCTTTAATGCAAACGAACAAAGTCTGCAATTAGTGCACAGGTCACTGGCTGAAAGTACTGTATCCTTTAATATGGTCTCATGGTATGGAAACCTCTATCCAGAGACAGGTGCAAGATTTCCCTGGTGGTCAAACAGGCTAGTAAAATAATCGGTCATCAACTAATGCAACTCACAGACCTGTGTAATCGGGTTCTTGGAGGGAAAAAAAAAGGTAATGCAGGTTTATAATGACCCAACTCATCCACTGTAACCATTATTCAAGTTGCTACCATCTGGCAGGAGACTGATGATCCTTTTAATAAAGAAGGAGAGGTACAAAAACTCATTTGCTCCCTCTGCTGTGACCATCTTGAACACGGTCTTCTTTAAACGTCGCCTCACTAAGTGCAACAACCAGTCCCCACTGAGATGTTCTTCAGCTTTTAATGTACTATGCATTTCAGGGTGTTCTGATGTACTTATTTATTTATCTTCATTTAATGAACAGTAACATGGTGATCTGTTTTGGCAGCTCTAAACTGCATTTCTGTAATTATTACTGCTTGTTCATGTTGTTAGCATGATGTAACTTGTTGAAAAGTTGGGACGTGGCAAAACAATATTTAGTGCAGAACTACGTCACTTGTTAAATTAAGAAATGAAAAACTTTGTTGGGTGCATTGGCATGTGCAAGGAAAAGAAGTTGGGCTTTTGTGTAAAGTTAGGGTAAGATAAATTTCATTGTATAGTACTTTCACTGCTAATGTTTTCAGTCTGTACCTAACCTCTTTGGTAAAAGTGTATATTAATCACAGAAAATTAGAGACAAAAGTAATTTGTAACAAAAAAATAATAATAAAACATTCAGTTTTATTTTGATCTCACTGTTTTTCAATGGGAGCTTATGTGAGCTGTATTCAATCAAATAAGACAGGACTCTTACTTTCTCCTTCATCTTCCCATGTACTTCTGACTTTTTTAATTTGTCTGCGCTATTATTCTTATAGTTTCTATAACTGTTCTAAAACAGTTTCTATAATTCCTCTCCTCTCTAGCCCCGTTAGAGAAACAAAGAGTCACAAATCTAGGAGTGGTAATGGACCCTTCCATGAAACTTAGGAGTCATGTAAACATGATTGTTAAATCCTGTTTTGTTTCGTTTTTTTCAGCCAAGGCGACTATCTAAACTAAAGCCTGTACTGTCCATAAATAACCTTGAGACTGTAATACACACATTCATAACATCTAGGCTCGATTACTGCAATGTGCTTCTGTTTGGAATCAGTCAGATCTCCATGGCATGATTACGACTGGTTCAAAATGCTGCTGCACAATTTTTACCCGGTACAGATCACATTACACTGGTTTTGGCCTCCCTGCTCGGGCTCCCGGTTCACTTTCAAATTCAGTTCAAAATCCTTTAGTACATTTTTAAATCACTGAACAGCCCTGCCCCCTCTTATCTCACTGATCTGCTGCAGCCATATGTCCCATAGCGATCTCTGAGGTCAGTGAACCAGATGCTTCTATTGGTTCAAGGAACCTGTCGGAAGCTCAGAGGTGACAGGGCTTTCTCTGTTGCAAGTCCAAGACTGTGGAATAACTTACCACTGCCTGTCAGACAGGCTCCCTCTATCACTGTTTTAAGTCTTGCTTAAAAACCCACTTTTATTCCCTGACTTTTGACACATTGTGATCTGTTTTGAACTTGTCTGTATTCTACAATATTAGCCATTTAGTTACAGCCTTCTTCCATTCATATCAATATTTTTGTTTTACTTTATTTTATGTTTTGCTGTGTGCTTTGCTTGTTTGGTTTTGCTATACAGCATTTTGTTGGCCTTGTTGCTGTTTTAAGTGCTCTATAAGTAAAGTAGTGTGGTACGGTATGGAATGGTACGGTATGGTACGGTACAGTATGGTATGGTACGGTACGGTATGGAATGGTACGGTATGGAATGGTACGGTATGGAATGGTACGGTATGGTACGGTACGTTATAGTACGGTATGGTATGGTATGGTATGGTACGGTACGGTATGGTACAGTATGGTATGGTACGGTATGGAATGGTATAAGTTTTGAGTTGTATACAAATCACAAAGCAGAGTTAAGGAAGCAGCCACAGAGGGGGAAAAAAAAAATCCTACAGACAAGAAAATACTAAGGTCGAGTCCTCTAACATCAAGGGTAGAATAAGTGAAACATTAAGCTCCTTCAAAATTATTTTTTTAATAATTTGAGTCCTAATCAGGTTTATTAACAGTGTTGAAGTTTCAAAATATTATTTGAGGCAACGACTTTCTGTTTTTATAAACAAAGCCCACGTGGTAAACCTTACAGTGCATTTGATGTAAATGATATTTATATCTTACAGTTGCTGCTTCACATTAAGAGCCTCAAATAGATTACCTTTATTGTGAAAGAATCAGAACTAACTGTACATTTATCGTTAAGTCTCTTAGCAGCAGGCCAGTAAATATATCAGGAACTAAAGTGATATGTGATTAAAAAAAATAAAAATAAAAAAACGTTGAATGACTTCCACAAATTATTTTGATTGGCTGCAGTCATACTTTCTTTTACATCTGTTAGCTAAAGGTGAATGAAACTACAGATTAGCTGTTAACTGATCTGTGAATTAAAAGATACATTCATTTTTAATCCTCATAAAAGCTCTTTTAGTTTTAAAAGGGCATTTATTTTGAAATAAGAGTATACGTTGCTTTAAATGTTAAAACTAAGGAAGGTTTAGTGCCATTAGAGGGGATTAAGGGGTGCCTTACGTCCTTGTGAGTCAGTTGCAAACCTCTCCAGAAGTAAAGCTCTTGCACCAATTTTTAATGAAGGTAAAGCAATTATTCTATAGGCTTGCATTAAAATACATTTTAGATTTTAAATGTATATAACTGCACACTTTTATTTAAATCTAGATTTTCTCTGCCTGCATGGTATCTGGGGACGGCTGAGCTACTTTTCTCCCCAGTACCATTCACATCTGTCACTCAGACTACTACCCATCATAATGCGCCGTCGGACCCCTCCAACCTGGATTATATTCTCTGAATAATCGAACCAGGTGCGCAGGATGTTGTATTTTCACGCCCTGCCTGCACCTCTCCATCACTCATCGCCACCCATCGCTCTAGATTTGTCTTGCAAAAAGAGCTTTTTGACACCTATAAGTGTAGTGTGGTTTGAAAATGTTACTTTAACATGTATGTTACCTCAAACATGTAATTCCTGGAAATAATTGCATTCACTTGTGATTTCAACATTCAACAAAATATGAGGAATTTGTTATAGTTTAGACATGTGTGGCACTAGTATTGTTTCTTTTTACATTTAACCTCGTATAACAGGCAGGGCTGGGATTTTTCCAAGTCACCTTTAAAATAGTATGTTCATCTTTAACCTGGTGTTCAAAAGTTACGGTGAAAGTTCAGGAGATTGAAAAGGCAAACGTCCCGCAGAAGGATTTTCATTTGTTATGTAAGATATGGTGGCTTTTCACCTTTTAAATATAAAACATTCTAGTGTTTGCCTCTGTGTCGTTATGGTCTACGGAGCCTTAAGATTTGGTTCCGACATTGTTACCTAAACATAAACCACGAGTCTTTCATTTTATTTAACCTTTATTTATCCAGGTTAGTCAATTGAGAACTCAAAAACAACAATTGCCAATATGCATACTTACTGTATATAACACTAAATACTTAAAAAAACAAACAGATTAGTGTCATCATTTATATTGTTTTTATTATAATGTAATACATTATTAATACGACTTAAATTATGCTGTTTTTAAACTAAAAGTAATAAGTTTAAAGTTTAGAGTCAGAGTCAGAGTGTAATTAAAGGCCATTTAATGTATTAAATTAGTTTTTTGATAATACTAAAATATATTTTTAAATATATATTATAATGACAGTTTTACTCTGACTGTAATAGATATAAGCCTAATAGATTGACTTGTTGATAATGTCCTTGAGATGATTTTTTTTTATCATTTAAAAATTAAGAGTTATTAGCAATAGTTATCTAAAGCATCTTCAATCTCTGCTTGGCACATAGCATGGTTCAGTCAAGGTAAGCACGGTGTGAGCACAGTGTGTTGGTTCTGGCCACCTCAGTCATGGTTTGGACTAGGGATGCATGATACTGGATTTTTGCATACATGTTAAAACTTATTTGGCCGATAACCAATACCAATATTTTATATACGTTCCTTTGTCAGAACATATTCCTCTTATTTAGGCTTATTTGCTACAAAAATTGTGTAACAGCTGTAAGAGCTGGTGACATATTCAGTAACAACCATATGATATGCATAGCACTTTAACTTGTATTAAGTAAAAAGTGTTAAATAGTATTTATTAGCATTAGTCAGCTGCAATGCTGTCTCACTTGTGGAGGCTTGTTCCTGGTTCCTAGCTGCAGTGTGGGATCCTGTGCATGAAGGACAGCCTTCTTAAGTTCAAAGTTTTTGTCTATTCATTGTGCCGTAAGACTAATCATGCTAACGGGGCTAACACGACGTCCAAATATCTGTGGTAAAACTCACTTAAGTGCTATCGGCTATTAGCTTCTCAATGACTTCAGAAATGATGGCTTGTAACTCGGGTAAGATTATGTCGGAAAAATATCTCTGACTGGGGACGATGTAGCGAGGTTCAATGTAGTCCAAAAATCTTAGGAATCCGACGTCCTCACCAATGAAAAACATAATTTCCACACCGCCGTGACCAGATCAGGTAGATGCGCATGACGTCATCACGTTGTGCTGGTGCTGCAGGCATCCTTGTCACTGGTTTGTCATACAAAAACAGCGCCTTTTATATCGATGATTATTTTTGATGGAATGGCCGATGTCCGATATTGAACTTTAATGCTAATATTGGCCGTTGCTGATACCATGCCGATAATATCGTGCTTCCCTAGTTTGAACTTTGCTCAGACCTCACAGATTAAAGAAAACCACAACAAACAAAAAAACGACCACGACTGCACAGTTTTTAAGTGAATGCACAGCACAGGATCATTTCTCACCAACGAAATCAGAACAACCTCAGTTCAAATCCCATCTCAGTCCATTCAAACATTAAACAAGATGGATAAAGGATGTGCTTGAAAAAAAATCTACATATAAACATTACTAATCATATTAGTATTTTATCTTCTGCCATTGTTGGACTACCCAGATTACTTCATCCTTACAGCCATTTAAATTTCTATTTGTTTATTACCGTCTGGAGATGATGCTCTGACTCCTGTTTCTTGTGCAACTTCTGTTTAGAGGCATGTTGGTTTTGCTTTTGGACCTAAATTTCAGCTGTTTGAATACTCCTGCCAAGGCGTGCTCATTAGCAGCACCATGCATTTCAATGCACTTTTTTTGTTGTTTTTTGGCAGAATAAACATTTGTCTGTTTTTTTCCTCACTTTTTTTTTTATGCAACTCATTCCAGTCGTTTGGAGCAGCAAACTGAAATGAGAAATGTGCAAATGTAGTGTGGGCTTTTGGGATAAACGAGAAGATTAAATTACTGGAACTTAGATTGTATTTCTTGTTGGAGGTATGAAGAATGGAACAAAGGTGTGAAGGAGTTTTGCTAATAAAAGTTTTGTAAATGAACTGCTGCCAGTGCAGCAACCTACAAGAATGAAGTGATGTCCAATTAACCTGTGAACACAAAGTACAGCAGTGAGTGTTGCAGGGAGCATGTGTAATAAACCAGATTGTAGTGTGGTAAAGTAAATCCAGCTATAGCTGTACAGAAGTCCCTCGGTTATCACAGGGGTTACGTTCCACACACTCCCTGATAGGTGAAAAACAACCAAGTAGGAATGCTATATTTATTTTAGTATTTAAATATACAAAAGTTACCACCAAAAAAAAGTTCACACACTAATGTTTCATTGGACCACCTTTAGCTTTGTTTACATCATGCACTCGCTGTGGCTTTGTTTCGATAAGCTTCTTCAATGTCACAAGATCTGTTTCCATCCAGTGTTGAATTAATTTTTCACCAAGATCTTGCATTGATGACGAGGCACTAGATATGATGGTTGCATCACTTCACCTGACTCTCTTCTTACCCTGATGCACCCATCACTCTGGAACAGGGTAAATCTGGACTCATCAGACCACATGACCTTCTTCCATTGCTCCAGAGTCCAATCTTTATGCTCCCTAGCAAATTGAAGCTTTTTTTTTTTTCCAGTTAGCCTCACTGATTAGTGGTTTTCTTAAGACTACACAGCTGTTCAGTCCCAATTCCTTGAGTTCTCTTCACATTGTACATGTGGAAATGCTCACTTTCACTATTAAACATAGTCCTGAGTGCTAATGTTGTTTTTCTTTGATTTGATTTCACCAAACGTTTAAGTGATCGCCGATCATGATCATTCAGGATTTTTTTCCAACCACATTTCTGCCTCGAAGACGATGGGTCCCCACTCTCCTTCCAGTTTTTAATAATGCGTTGGACAGTTCTTAACTCAATTTTAGTAGTTTCTGCAATAATCTTAGATGTTTTCTCTGCTTGATGCCAATGATTTGACCCTTCTCAAACAGACTGACATCTTTTCCACGACCACGCGATGTGTCTTTCCACATGGTTGTTTAAGAAATGAGAAGCAACTCATTGCACCAGTTGGTGTTAAATAACTTGTGAGCTGAAAGATAATCACCCATGCAGTAATTATCCAAATAGGAGGCTCATATTTATTTGATTAGTTAAATCCAGGTGACAACTTTTTTTTTTTTGGGGGGGGGGGGCAGGCAGTGTATTTTAAGGGTTTATATAACCATTCCCACACTTTTGCAATGTTCTAAACTCTTAAACCTATGTAATTTTAACAACAGCTCAGTTCCAGTACGGCAGACCTACCCTGCAGCGACGAAGCCTACCGCCCCGTCCAGGTTGATGTGCATGTGGATAATTGAGCTTCAGGATTATTTGAGACTTTCCTGCCAGTTCTGTGAGCTTTATAGATATCATAGATTTATGTTGCAAATTACTTTCCCTCCATTTTGGCAGAAAGCAGCATCCGGAAGCACTGTTGGCTTCTGGGCAGTGTAGTTCTTTTTTGACTGGTGTTACTATAGGCTTATTGAAAGAAAACAACAAAATGGTGACGCCTGTCCAAAGTATGTATTTATTTTTCGTTAACTTTTCATCCCATAATAGCCCAATCACTTGAGTAATATTAAAGACAATCGTTGAATAACCGCAAAAGTGCGAGTCCGCAAAAGTTGAATCGCAAAGTAGCGAGGGACTACTGTAACCTAATTTGTAGTTTCCGTTTGCTCCAAATCATTGGAGCAACCATAAAAATCAGTTACTAATAAAAAAGATTTCACTGTACAAATGTCACTTTTTATCATTTTGGGTTCCATTTTGTTTTTCTTTGCAACAAATGTATCAAACAGTTTTACGAAAACCCATGTTTTTAATACAGTATATAAATAAATATTTAAACGTGTTATTCAGTTTTTTCTGCATTTTAGAAACTTTCCTACATTTTAGCAGCTGTGTTTTTTGTCAGTACAGAGTTCTGAGCTGACCCGTGTCCTGCAGGGGACGACCCCGGTGGACCAGGCAGAGGGAGACTCTAAGCTCATGTCCTACCTGAGATCCCAACAACGCACGCCACCGTCCGTCCCTAATTCTTCTTTGACTGGCGTTACAGTACAGGCTTATTGAAAGAAAACTACAAAATGGCGGCGTCTGTCCGGAGTATTTATTTGTTTTTTCGTTAACTTTTTACACCATAACATCCCAATCACGTGAGTAACGTTAAAGTTGACAATCGTTGAAAAACCGCGAAAGAGTGAGTCCGCTAAAGTTGAACTGTGAAGTAGTGAAAGACTACTGTACAACATATTTTTTTTTTAAATGTAGCCGGAAAGAAACGAAGAGTTTAAACTAGGGGCCCTGATTTCCTTAATTTTGGGAAATCGGAAATCAGCCGATACTTGAATGAGAAACCGATTTTACAGATTTTTTTTTTTTTTTTTTAGTTTTAACAATCGTCTGACTTCATTTATATTTCAGAGCACTACCTCATGGCCAGTTAAAACAAGTTTGTATTGTTTCTAGGATATTGTACAATATGTTTTTCAACAAAACAAGAATGGAAAAGTGAAGGTGACCTTATAACACCTGACAGTGTCACTTATAAAAAAAAATTGGTATTGCCAGGTCAGACTGTTTAGAAATCGGTGATCGGCCAGAAAACTGCAATTGGTGCACCCCTAGTTTAAACATCCTCATTTAATGTCAAACAACTTGAAGCCCCATTCATTCATTTAAAAAAAAAGGTGTAGCTTTCCCTAAAAAACTCTACATTTAAGTAAAATGGCAAACCAGCAGATGGTTTCGATGTTTGTTCATTTGTTCAAACAAGCCCTCATAATCAGATTTTCTAAATGTTTTGTACCAAAACATTTTCTACTCTTCTGTAAGTCAAAGCATTTCTGCAGCCATAATTAACCGTCTGAATGCTTGGGAAGCTTATGTTCCATGACTTTATTCTACCTCAAAGGGTTATGGGTAATAAGAAAAATGCCTGGCTGAGCCTGTTTTATTTCTGCAGTTAGATCTCTACAAAGACTTGGTTGCAACCCCATTCTGACATGAAGACAAGCTGTTTATTTCCCTTTGACGGACATTTATCAGCGGCATTTCTCCCCTTTTACTTTGATTCCTTCTTATTAAATTGATTTCAGCCTCTACTTCCATATATGTTACATCAGCATCTGGAAATGAGTTCAGTTTTACAAAACAATACTTCTTATACTTATTTTTCTTTTTTTTTTTTTAAAGAAACACTTAATATTTCTCATCGCCAGGGGCGAAAAATGATTTCTGTTTCATTTCCTGCATATTTTCCTCCTTTTTCTCTCCTCTTCTGGAGTTGAGGGATGAGGGGCTCTGAGGGTTGGCGATAAGGGGCTTCTGTGGGCTCCACGCAGGGACTGATAGTTGAACACAAAGCCGCTCTCAGCGTGGTTATTTACCAGAACACACACGCAAACACACACAGGCCGAATCTTCCTTTATGTTCAATTTAATACATACAGTAAAGGCTCATTAGTTTATGGAAAAAAGTGAATTCATTCCAGTTTTTACTAAACTTTTGTAGTGCAGTTTAAAGCGCAAACACTTTGGGAGTTCTCATTATTTATTGATCACTTACAAGTGTCTGACTTGCTCGTGTATAAACAAACTTGGATGGCTGACATGTCTTTACATACGCCTTACGATGCAAAATAACACATTCCACACAGCAGACTTTGAGATACATGTACAGCAGACATTTGGAGATATTTTAGGACTCCAAAACATGTTGGCTTATTTGCATTTTTTACTTAAAAATAAGCTTCCCAAGTAAGTGAACGTATATTTTCAAGGAATCACAGATCAATACATTTGAATTTATGAAAAGAGCCAAAAGATGAGAGAGTGATGATGAGGGGAAAAGGCCTGAATTAGAGCTGAAACCTTCAAAAGTGTGAAAATACACCAGAAAAGTTTGCATCATTTTTGGAAGATTCACACAAAAAAAAATCAATTCACCAACAAACAAGATGGTTTTATGTTCTCAGGTTTTGTTTTTATAGAACACATCTTTTGTTAAAGGCTTTTTTTATATACACTTCTTGTTTCACAACCTTAACAGGTACAAGAGAGAGAAGAACATGGATGGATCGTCCTTTTCCTTCTTCTACTTGTTCATTTCTTCATTATTATTTTAGTTATTCACTTCTAATTTCAACCCAAACCACTTTTTCTGAGCACAAGCTGAGCTAAGTTAAAAAAAAAAAAATATATATATATATATTCTGAACTGTGCAATTTTTATGTTGATCCACAAATAAAAACAAACTTATTTTTAATCTAAGTAATAAATTCTGCTCCAGCAACACTTTTCAAAATGTATGTCGCAATCAAGGATTTTTATTGTCATTCGCATCACATGTGGTACAGGAGGTGGAGCGAAGTTGTGTACACAGCGTCCCAGTTGCATCCAACAATGTCAAAAATATAAAGTGTAAAAAGAAACCGTAAATAAGGATCTGAGATAAAAACTAAGATATACGCTAAACGAACACAAAACGGTTTGTTAATTCAATTAAAGTCAAAAATACTTTATTAATCCCAAAGGGAAATTATTTATTGTTGTAACTCGTTATCCTCATTTCATTAAGAGATGTTATGGATACTGATGGCTGTAAACAGGAAGGATCTCTTGTAAAGGTCCATCCCACAGTGGATCCTAAGAAACTGGCTGCAGATGCCGTCCGATTTGTCCACCCAGACTCTGCTGGCCTCTTGGTTCCCCCGGGCTGTAGGACCGCCCAAATGCCGGGCAGAACTCCTCCCAGAGCGATGGCCACTCCTCCCAGCAGCCTGCCGAGCTCCTCGTCACTGCGGACAGCCAGCTGTAGGTGCAGATCCTGTCCTTCCGCTGTCATGAGCCGTGTTTCCCGCTAGTTCCAGGATCTCAGTGGTCAGGCACATGAGCACAGCCAGCAGGTAGATTGGAATGCATCTACGGCGCCTCCTTTTCAACTCATTTGAGATTTGGGGCTGTAGTTGAGATATAATTTGAGCTTTTGAGATTTTGATCAGCTGCTGTTGGTTGTAGAAAACTGCCTTGTTGCCATGGTTATGCATCATAACAAATGTCCAAAACTAAAAAAAGTTTGAGTAAAAATCCTTCCAGCTGCTCAGCATCTGATACCAGAGGAAACAATCGTCCGAAAAAATGTGATTTACATCCAGAAAAAGATTAAATAAAGTTTCCAAAAGCAAAATCTCAGAATGAAAGTAACAGAGCTGCTCTAACATGCAGCCACCTTGAGCGGTGCAATTCTAGAACATGAAAATGATAAAAGATATACAATGTATATAAAAGATATATAAAAGATCTAAGATATATGCTAAACAGCAGCATGAACACGAGTCTTTATGGGTGGATGAGTACGAATGAATGAATGAAGCGTCACATGTTCAGATTTTTAGAAAAGCTCATTTAGTTTAGTCAACATTTTGTACTTTCTTTTTTTTTTTTTTGTTTAAAATCTGCATTCATGTTATGAGTCAAAGTTTTCATAAGCAGAAAACTGTCCTTGTAGAGTCTGCCAAAGATTGTTTGTGTTTACATGAGCATGTTCACCTGATCTGCTTTCATTTCCTTGTGTGTGTGTGTGTGG
>NC_056519.1:16232005-16285100 GCF_014905685.2 Nematolebias whitei | reverse complement strand
AAGCTATAACACCACAGATATGACTAAATATCATGGAATGTCACTGATCTGAATATTTTTAAATCTAATATTAAAACCTTTTTTTTTATTATTCAGTCAGACTTTTAATACCTAGTTGCACTCTGGTGCAGTGTTTTTGTATTGACCTTATTGTTTGTTTTAACTTTTGTATTTTGAAGCACTGTTTGTTGCAAACTAAACTTTGGGTCAACCTCATTATTTGCCTATGACATTATCTGACCATGACAAAACAAAATGTTTAGATTTGTGTTTGTATAGTAAAGTTTGCTTTATTGTCCCTTAATGTTCAGTGTATTCATGTAAATTTCAATGGAAAGTTTCCATCCATCCATTATCTTTACTTGCTTCTTCCTTTTTGGTCACGAGGTCACTGGTGTCCATATCCAGCAGTCACTGTGCGAGAGGTGGGGCACACCCTGGACAGGTCTCCAGTCCATCACAGGGACATATAGAGACAAACGAGACAAACAACCATTCACTCTCTCACTTACACCTACAGACAATTTAGAGTTACCAATCAGCCTAACATGCATGTTTTCGGTCTGTGGGAAGAAACTTGAGCACCCGGAGAAAACCCACGCATGCACGGAGAGAACATTCAAACTCCACCCAGAAAGGTCCTGGGCCGTGATTTGATCAGGCGACCTTCTCGTTGAGAGACAGCAGCTCTACCAACTGAGCCACCATGGACAGTTTTCGATTCATAATATTTACAATGTTCAGTCAGGTCATCTGGACAGTTTCTCTTTTTTGCTGAGACATGACGCCCTTCATCCAAAGGATTTCTTCAATCGGAGGAGCCACCAAACAAAACTGAATCTTACAAACAGAATACTCCATAGTGGGAAAAAAAACACACAAAAAACCAGTTTGCTGGAGATAAGATGACCTCCGGGGCCCGCCATCTCCCCCATCAACTCCTCTGAGACAGTCATGCCAAAGTGGTTCAAAACATCAAATTCCATGCTCAATAATCCAGGTAAAAATCCAATATTCAGTCAAGTCATCTGGACTGTTTCTCTTTTTTGCTGAGACGTTATATTTAATATTTACCCCAGCTTAATTCCCCATGGAAAGTTGACTGAATTTTACCGGAAAATTTTCATCCCTTTGCAATTTAAGCGACAACCGAAGTTGTGTAATTTTTCTACTGTATTACTATTGTTTGAGTTTTTGTATGGAACAAGTAGTATCACAGCTACTTGTAATAGTACTTAAAGTTTCTTTTGCTTGAGGTTACATTGTTGCTAATGTCTCTCTGTTACATATTTTAAGCCTATCTTGTGCTGACACATGTATCAAACATGTACATTGCCTTTGTCTGCTTCAGAAGTGTGACTCACAGCCTCAGCCTGTGTGCAGCCTGCTCCTCAATCGGCCCGTCATTAATCCCAACACATGGCGGCAGATTAATTCATGAGGTTTTCCAGCAAGTGGTAGAAGGAGAAAGGTTAACACAACAGGAATGAATCACTCCGCCATTGTTTCGTCACACTCCGCTTTTTGTAGCTGCGGCGATTTGACTGCCACTCAGAAAGTGTCCTTTAATCGTGCTCAGAATGGACTCATTTTGACCTCGCCCTCTGAGCTCAAATGCTGTGGCGTGTGGATACGTTAAATATATCTGAACGTTATCAAGTGTATTTAATGAAGGCCCTGCCAGATGGTCCTGCTGGTCATTTCACGCTGCTGCGTCTTTTATAGTTATACATTATGACCTAAAACGTATTTCAGCGCGACAGCAGGAGCTGCGTGGGTAGTAAAAGAAATGCTTTTTTTTTTTTTTTTTTTTTTTTTACGTTTGTTCTTTTTTCCAATCCTTAAAGTTTCTTTCTAACTCATGGTAAATGGACTGTACTTATATAGCACCTTTCTATCTTATCGAGATTCTCAAAGCGCTTCACACCACAATCTGTGTCCTCATTTACCCATTCATACAGCACTCTACTAGATCTCTACAAAGCTAATTGAACAAATCATTCTAAAGAGATTAATCAGAGCTTTGCGATCACATTCATACACTGATGGGACACACATCGGAGGCATCGAGGGGTTCAGTATCTTGCCTTGAGACACTTTGACATGTGACTGCTGGTGGATTCGAACCCCCAACTCTTGCATTGGAGGACGACTGCTCTAACCACTCAGCCACAGCTGCCCCAAACTCATCTGACCTTTATTGTAGAATCTTAAATAAAGCAAAATACTTTATGTAAATTTCCCAAAAAAACTCACATCTCCATAGAATAAACACGCAAAAACTACTTTAGACACTAACTATGTTCACATGCACATAAGTAAACAGATAAAACGGCCATTCGGAATAAAAATGCATCATGTAAACGCCCCATTCGGATTATTCTTTGTTGATTCAGCTCAATCCGAATAAATTTGTAATCAGAATGAGAGGGGTAGTCTGTGCTGATTCATAATCTGAATGGTGTGCATATAAACACTTAATCTGATAATTTTATTCTAATCATGGACAACTGACCTGACTGCACATGCGTGTCCTATACCTTACGTGTTTCTGCCTGGCTAGATGTTAATATGTCAGGGAAGCAAAATTGGCCAGTGAGCGACACGACATTTCTACTAGAAACTTTGAAAAAGCTCAAAATTATATGTATTACCTGTAGCTCAGTCAGAGAGTGCAGTAACGTCTCCACCTAGGCCTGTCACGATAACTAATTTTACTGGGCGATTAATTGTCTCAGAAATTATTGCGATAAATGATAATATTGTTTGAAATTTGACAATAATTAGTCATTATTGTCAAATTTAAGAAGAAATGTTTAATTTGTTTTGAGTGTAGTAGCTTTTTTCGACAACTGGTTGACTGTTTGAACCAAAGGATGGATAGTGAGGGCGCGAGCAGCGTGTCTCTTTAAGAAAAATGTGAGGGAGGCCCCTTGACGTGACATGGGTTGTCTCTCTTTCCTTGTTTTTGGTTCTCAAAATGTTGGGCGCTCGGTGTGGTTTGAGCTGTTTAATATAGCATTTTTCACATGAAGCTTTTAATAAAAATAAAAAAAAACAGTAAACAAGTTCTCAGCTGCTTTTTGCAGAGGAAAAACAACTTTTTAGATGAAGGCACGGGTTTCAACCGTGAATTTTGGAGCTTTGACAAGAGTTTTTTTTTCCCCGAGGTCGGACAGTTAGCTTAGCTCGTACCTTAGCTTCTCAGCTTAGCTGCTTTTAACGATCCCAAAACACGATTTTGGATAGTTAAAATTAATTTTAAAGAGATTTGGAGGGGTCAGTGAAGAGCACCGGAGTTGAGCCTTTTGTCATCCAGTGTCTTCAGTAGAAACAGAGAGACACGAAAAGACGATAAAGCCGATAAATGAAAATGAGGTTGATCATTTTAATTTATCATGCGATTATTTGATTTATTGTTTATTGCGACAGGCCTATCTCCACCATCATTAAAACCTGGCATGGGTCCATTTTGGGCGCTCAGGTTTGTTTACGTTCATCACAGAAGTTGAAGGGAAGTAGAACTTCTTCTTCTGTGCTTTTTTTTAAGGAGAGTTTACCACTCTGCGCACGTCAGTACTTCTATTCTGAATAAAAGCCCGCTGCATGTAAATGCTCGTCGTGAACGGATTGTGCCCATGTAAACAATGCATTTAGATTATTTCAATCTGATTAAAGAGTTTTGTGCATGTAAACGTAGCTACTGTAACATCTTATCAGGACTATGGAAACTATCTGGAAGTGCTCATGGACAAATCTCACCGTCTTGTCGTCCATGCATATGTACTTATCTACGTTGCTTACTGTGGTAGATTTTTTTTTTATATACCTTTTAGGACACGGTGTGAGAGCTTTTTTTTAAAAATATACTTCTCCATGTTGTCTTCCCTTTTTCTATCTAAATAATAAGGGCAGTGTTTATTAGAAGCTGCAGCCCTTGTACACTTCCGTTCATCTTAGGACGGCTGTATGCAACGTAATCTCGCTGTATTTAACTGTGCAATGACAATAATGTTTATTCTGATTTTTATGATTCTGATTAAAGTTTTTAATGCTAATCTAGCCTACTCCAACAATACACACATAATATGGCCTCAACTAATGGTTACTTTATTTATTTATTTATTTTTATTAATAGAAAAAGTCACATCACTGGTTTCTAAATTCAAATTTTATATAATTTATTCCTCCTTTTAAACGTTCAACTGCTAAAGACTCGTAAAACTTGTAGTTTATTATATGTAGGGCAACAAAATACATGAATATTTCAAGCTAGAAAAGTGGAACAAGGCATTATTTGGCAATTTCCTAAAAATATGTAGGTTTTTTTTTGTAATATGCTATTATTATTTTATATTTTTTCCTCCAGTTGTGTACTCAAGCAACATATTGCATCATGCTTGATAATATCTAAGCAGTTTTGTTTAAAAGTTATATAGATGTCATCTGAGGTATAAAATACTAGCACTGTATAAATGAAGTTGAGCTGGCAGCTTTAACACATCTACCTTTGCTTTCTTGCTCAACCAGCTGTGTATTATTTCAAGAAAGTTTGATCTCCAGACTGAAGGTCCATTTTATTTGACTTTTTCTTGTATTAATAGGCACCTGAGGAGAATAAATAATTTCTTGAGTGTTTTGTCTGTTCACTTTTGTCTGGAGTTGGAGCATGGCAGATTAGTGTATTATAAGCAGAAATATAAAGACTAAACAGTTGAATTATTTCTTATCTTGTTCCAAATATTTAGATACAATTTTGTTAAGTTGTCAGGATAATTATCTTTATTTTGTGTCTTGACTTTAAAATTTGGTCTTACCCTTTGAATTTAGGGGCGGTAATGCACTTTTGTTGTTTGAAAAGAACCATTTTTAAGGGTAAGGTGATCAGTCTTTGTGATGAAAGCGGTTTGAAATGGACTTTCAGGTGTAAAAATATTTTTTCTCCCAGTAATTTATGAACTGTCAGAGCAGTCACCTAGATTTACTGAAAGTGCTTCCTCACCTGAAGAGGTGAGTGATCCATCCATTGATGTTTTCTCAGGTGTTATTGCTCCTTTCCTCCTTTCTTCTCCACAATTCTCTCCATTTTTATTGTCAAAAAGCTGCTAACTTCTCCCCGTTGTCCGTCCATCCATCTATCCCTGTGACTGCGCCGCTGCCTTTTGATTGAGTGCTTATACATATATTGTTCATTTGATTGACTTCCTCTAATCACTTCACAAGTGGGAGAAATTAATCATTCCAGAATTACCCGTCATTTGCATTCTGCGCTGGGAGTTCTGGCGGCGCTGATTTTAGAGCATCACGTTGGGCAACAAAGCCAGTTGGAAAGGTGCAAGCAAAAATAAATAAATAAACTGAGAGCATGGAAAGGCCACTCTGCTCACAGCCAAAATACAAAATAAAATTTAAAAAAAAAATCAATGAGGCTGGGTATTCAACACTAGTCTTTGGTTTTTACGGTGGCCCATAAAAAGCCTATTGAAAAAGTATATATGGCATGAGATGATTTCTCTGAGGGTGAAATTGGATTAAGCCTTGTGTAAAACCGAGTCTGGCCTTTTTCCTCCATGTCTCTCCTCCTCCCGTGCTCGAGTCACCTACCCCTCAACCATTAAAACTCTATAGGAAGAGAAACCTAATTACATGGCTGGAAGTGGCCATAGTGAGCACTATTAAAAGGATCCAATTAAAGATTGTGCGGCGCTGGCAGCAGATTTCTGGTGAGGGATTATTTGTGGAGGTGGATTTTGATCTGTCGAACGGACAGAGCTGGCTGAGGAATTGTCGATTGGTGACAGTTTGGAGGGACTTTGGAAAAGTTCACATAATTGGATTCTAAATTTAATGGACACTTGCATTGAAAATGCGAACGGGATACAGTGACAGTATGGAGGAGATGGTATGGGAGGGGAAGGGTGGTGAAAATGTGCGCTTTGATTTAATTTTAAATGCTTTAAAGGTCACTTTCCAAAGAGGATAATGTATTGTTAATGTGGAGGAATTTACGCTCATCCTGTGCTTTCTGCTCTGAATTTTTATTGATAAAACATGTTAGACTAATTACTGCTAAAACAACATTTTTGAAAGCTGGACAAAGATGTGAGATGAACTTCTAAGGATAGATGAACATAATTGCTATCATTACATGAACTAAAGTACAGTTAAATATGGTACACACATTACAACAGGAGCCAAACAGTTACAAATCACAAGGAAAAAGCAAAAAACAAGCCCAATGTGTAGGACTTGAATGCAGGTTCACATGAAGCAAAAGGAAGGCGGATTGTCTAGCCAAAATAACAATAAATAAATAAATTTACAGAAAAAAAAAACAAGAAGTTCTGAGTCAAAACAAACAAAAAAATCAGACAAAATAACAAGAGTTAAACGGAGAAAGGTGATTTAAGTTTGTTGATACTATAAATAAAAAAAAATTAAAAGTCAAGATTAATTATATCAAAGTCCATGCTCAAAAATCCAGGTAAAATATCCAACAAAGTTCAGTCAGGTCATCTGGATGGTTTCTTTTTTGTTGAGATGTTTCTTCTTCATCCAAAGGACTTCATCAGTCTGAGGAGCCACTCAGTCCCACAAGCAGCACACTCCCATTGTGGACCAACCAGTTTGCTGGTGATAAAATGTTTAACTGAGCCCTCCCTCTCCCCCGTCGACTCCTCTTAGGCAGCCATAGCCAAAGTGGTTCAAAACACCAAATTCATGCTCAATAATCCAGGTAAAAATCCAACTAAGTTCAGTCAGGTCGTCTGGACCTGATCTTGTCACCAGCAAACTGGTTGGCCCACTATGGGAGTGTGCTGCTTGTGGGACTGAGTTTGTTGTGACTCCTTGGACTGATGAAGTCCTTTGGATGAAGGATGAAACATCTCAAAAAAAAAAAAAAAAGAAACTATCCAGATGACCTGACTAAACGTTGTTGGATTTTCTACCTGGATTCATGAACTTTGATGTTTACCACTGTGACTATGGCTGCCTCAGAGGAGTCGACGGAGGAGAGGGCAGGCCCTAGAAACCATCTCATCACCAGCAAACTGGTTGGTCCGCTATGTGAGAGTTCTGCTTAGGGGACTGTGTTTGTTTGTGGCTCCTCATACTGATGAAGTCCTTTGGATGAAGGATGAAACATCTCAACAACAAAAGAAACCGTCCAGATGACCTAAGTCGAGATGAATTAGTTCAAGCAGGCAAAAAGTCAGCGTCAGTCCCACATAGCATGCTTTTTAACTGAGACATTGTTGAAACCGTTTTGCTGCTATCACATCCTTTATTTAGCTGTTTAACTTGTAAAAACGAATCTCCTGTACCTCCACAGCTAGCTCCTTATGGTCATAGACAAGTCTCTGCCTCAGTATAGGTATTTATTTACACTTTGGTGTTAAATAAAGACTGAAAAGAATGGGGCTGTGCTGAAGGGTTAGTCACGTCTGAGACGGCTTGTGTCCGTGCTCACTCTGATAGTTGCAAAGCGTCACTCAAGCAGTCGTTGCCAAATATAATTATGACGCGTCACGGTACATCTGACTTAGTGTTGTCTGAATGCAAGATTTAGTATTGGAAAAAGCAAGATTTGTTTAATTCAATTCAGTTTATCTATAAAGCACCTATTCAATACAAAAGTCATCTCAGGGCACTATACAACAAAAGTTCATTCAAGTCAGATTCAAACCCAATTACAGTCCATTCAATCCAGTTAAAATGCAATGCATTCATGTACAGTACATTATGAAATGCCAATAATGTTATTTAGCAGATGGTGTCAAATCCTCACTTCAGCACAATCCTTCATCCTGAGCAGCATTTAGGCAAAACAAACAACTCTCTTTTATTATTTCCTTCATTAAAAGAAGATTAAAATGTCGACTTTTGCGGCTCTTAATTTTTTCACAATACCTAAACATTGCATTGACATATGCACACCTAAACGATTATATATAGTCTGACGGTATCAGTTATGGGGGGAAAACAGAAACCATTTCAAATCTTTGCTTTTGTAATGGTGCTCTCTGTAGATCAAACTATAAAGAGGGGCCTTTTGGAGGCGGTCTTTACGTCTCAATTTCACTCTGAGCTGCTGTGGGTCCAGTAACATGAAACAGAGGGAAGGTGATGGCATCGTGAGATAGCTCACCCTCTGGTATTAAAAGGCCAAGATGTCTCAGTATGAAATGATTACCACCATGTGGAGTGTGGTGATTATTCCAGCTTCTGTGACCCACCGGGCTGTCACTTCAAATCCTTCACCTGAGCAGGAGAGGTTGCACACAAATTGGTTCTTGTGACGTTGCACCTGTTGACACCTGGGGGGTGGATGGCAGAGTTAGAAGGGATGAAATGAAGGATGAAGGGTTGGATGGGATACACGTTGTTGTGGCGGCCAGTCTGAGCCACCGTGATAAACATCCATGACGGGGCGTTATAAATGAGTAAAAGCAACACGGGTCGTCCCAACGGAGAGTGTCATTGTTTGTTGTAATGCGCTCGAGCCATCGTGGCCCTGGCTGAGGGGGATTAGGCTGACACAGCAGCACGTTCTGATCACGCCACATACACCCCCTGAAAAAACAACAAAAAACAGCAACCGCTTCAGGGCCACAAATGAATGACATCAGCTTTCCACTAATCTCTGCATATCTTCTCTTCCCGCTGCTTCAACCTGCTCATTGTTGCGTGCATGCAGGGAAAAGATTTGAGCCTCTGCAACTCAAACTAGTAGTTTTGGTGAATTCGTTTCGATCAAAGTTGGATGGTGTGATTGTTTTCTCAGTTGCTGTCTGTTGGAGGACTCCTCTACAACTCTGTTTATGAGGGTCTTTTTTTTTGCATTTGAACTTTTTCCACCTCCACCAAACGTGACTGCTTTGATTCCCTGGAAGATGTGATCAGAAGCAAGAACAACGACTCTCCTCCGGTGGATGGATGAGAGAAGAAATAAAAGAAACCAGAATTGCAATGAAAGGATTTTAGCTCGTTTTCAGGTGAGGGGACGTCGGCATTAGAGGAGCTCACTCTGCTCCTGTTTTCTGACTAACCGATTTCTTGATTGCATCCTTTTGTGTGGGTAGGTTGTTGGTTTTTTTCACTTGGTGTATTTATTGTTTCAGCATCCTCTATGGTGCGTGTGGGAGAACACCTCATTGTTAGCTTTACGTGTGCCAACTTGAGGGATTCACAACTGTTTCTTTTCCCAAATGCGTAGAATATAGAACGTTCTTCACATGAAAACACAGTCATGCGTTACCACCGTGCAATCAGTTGGGCTTTTGAGCTGGAGGCTGGATACTCAAACAGCATCGTTTCCTTCTTTGCTTTTGCTACATTAAAATAATCTAATGGACATTTTCTTGAATGATTTATGATCTGTTTGGTGCAAGAAATACAGGATTTACATTAATATCCTGAAGCCAGTGCATCATACCACATTGTTTGTTTTGCTCGAACAACAACCTACAATGTAATGTTTAGTTTAGTACCCCATGAACAAATTATTCTGTAAAACTAAGAGCCTTTTTGTAACTAATGCAGGAGCGAAAGAAAAAAATCATTTAAATCATGGCATTCCTCCTTATGCATATCCCCCTCCACCTTTTATCCAAGACAGCTAAATTACATTCATCTTAAGACGATAAAAGTGCAAGTTCCTTTGGTCCGACCTTGTAAATGGTATTACATGCAATCTCATACAATATTATAATATCTGTTAACAAGTGATGAAGCTGCACGGAAGGTTTGCTCCTTACTTGAGACAACTCAGCAGCTACTTGTTCAGAATTTTCCAAATGTGCAAATATGATTGTGTCATCTGCATACGTTAAGATGCCAGCATCATCACACACCTCTGGAAGATCACTGATGAACAAGTTGAATAATAGTGACCTCAGCATTGACCCTTTTAGTACTGCCAAGGTACAGAGCCTCAGAGAGGACATCATACTAGCAACACAAGCATACTGTGTACGATTTGTAAGATAAAACTTTTGCTATTGTAATACTCAACGCATTGTAGTTTAGTAGAAGTAAAATAAAAATGGGCAGCTTCCATGGAGTGATTTGTTTTGAAAACCAAACTGCTTTGGTGAAACCATCGACAATGAAACCATCCATCATTAGACAGTGGTGGAGGCCTCCATGTCCAATCGCCACCTTGTTGCAATGTTGTTATTGCTAGTATCACTCAGCCCTCTGTGAATAGCAAGCGACCATCAGAGCACTAACGGTCATTCGTTAAAATGATGGTCCTCCTTTATCATGTGAACAGCTAGTTTTGGATGTCACCAGTAATCTGGTTGTTCCACTATGAGAAGATGCCGCTTATAAGACTGAGTTTAGTGCAGCTCCTCAGACTGACGGAGTCTTTTGGATCAAATATGAAACATTTCAACAGTTTTTTTTATATTCATTTTTATATTGTTGTTTTATGCATCCGTCCAGAGGACCTGACTTAACTTTGTTAGATTGTATTTTTCTACCTGGATTATTGAGCATGCATCAGAACAAATTGCTTTGGATAGTGTCATTTTCCTTTAAATGGTGGGTTAGCTGATCAGAAATCACTTTTTAGGACTTTATAAACAACAGAGTACTAATATCTATATTGTTTTACTTATTGTCTGCCTCCTGATTTGTCAACTGAAGTTGCCACACTTTCCGTTATTACTTTATTTAAAATAAAGTTTATGTAGAGTCTAAGACATCTTTGTTTTTAAAGGATTATTTTTTTATCCCCAAATGTCTAGCTTTTTTTTTTTTCTAATTTCTATTTCAACAAAAAGAAAAGTTTTAACAAGAAAACTTGAGTGAGGTTAAAACAACCAAAAAAACATAGGCATAATACTGCTAGTTAAAGTAATGGTGTTTTTAAATATGCTTTTTAAATAGTGTTCAGTGTCTTAATGTGTCTTGTGCATTTTTAGGAAAACATATTTAGCATTAACAACAAAAAAGGTTGAATCATGTCATCTGGACTTCGTTTTTTTGTTAAAAAGAAACGTTTCGCCCCTCATCCAAGAGGCTTCGTCGGTCTGAGGCCTAGCCATCTGGTATTACCCAGAAGCCACCCTGACTCTTGTGTTTGTTGTTATATACCTGGATGACTGAGAAAACAAACTTTGTGTTTTTGAAACCATTAGTGAAAAGGCCAGACTTCAGGGGTATCTGAGGCAGGCTTGGAACACAAGAGTCAGGGTGGCTTCTGGGTAATACCAGATGGCTAGGCCTCAGACCGACGAAGCCTCTTGGATGAGGGGCGAAACGTTTCTTTTTAACAAAAAAACGAAGTCCAGATGACATGATTCAACCTTTTTTGTTGTTATATACCTGGATGACTGAGAAAACAAACTTTGTATATTTAGCATTGTTTAATTGATTTCAAGAAAAATCTACAGTGAACGTTTCATGAGTTCATGTTGGTGAAAACAAAAAGCAACTTCAGTTAGTCATTTTAAAGCACAACTTTCACCATTGCAGTTCTTAGTGCAAGCTTTTAACCTCAATAAATGTCAGGTATAGAGAGCACAATGGACTTTACAATAAAAAAAAAAAAAAGGTGCTTATTTTCTAAACAGTTTATATCATTTGACTGCATTTGAATCATTTTTAACCCAAATAACTTTAACCACAATTTCAGCGTTACTTTATCACATCACAACCTATTCATCCTATTCAACCTGTATAAATAAAGGATGAATGAATGAATGAATTCTAATTAAACGCTATTACTTCTCACTTTGCAGTTTCTGAAGAATGTTTGCAGAAAGTGCACATACAATGGTTTAGTCTGCAGGATGACTCGAGGGGAGTGCATTTAAATTAGTGAGAAATATACAATCAATCAAGTTTAGGGAATTCCCACTGGGAGATTGTGGTTGAGCTAAGAAGCAGTTAAACTGAGCATCAGCAACCAAGATGTCCGAGTATTTTGCTTAAGTTAAAAATGAACCATTTACTGAAAGGTAAATTCATCAAAACATTTAACTATTAGAAAAGCTCAATTTTCACAGTTCCTCAATTTATTTTTGCTTGTTTTTCCATTATATGTAGTCTGGAAGTTGCCGGTTTAAATGGTGTTGATAGTTTTGGTGTATTCATTTCTTTATGTATTCCCCTTTCTCCATCTCTATATCAGTTTATCAGCCGGCCTGTCTTTCTCTGCTCCTCTCTTCGCTCCTTGGGGGGAATGAGACGGGCATCAATATCTCTGGTTGCATTAAAGCCAGTGCACCTAGCACCTTCTGGAGGGCAGAACCATTAATGGGATTCAGGGGAGGCCGGCAGAGGGCCAACAGGCAGTGCGAGTGTGGCTCCAGCGCCTGGCTTTCTTCAATCTATCCCACATTACTGGATGTCAATAGGAGGTGAAACAACACAGTCATTCTCACTCAACTTGACTGAACCTGAATAAACCTGAAAATCTCATTTAGTGTGGTGTCACATAAAACATTACAGATTTTTTTGGTCGGACTCCAAGAGGGAGATCCTTCTAGCTGCCAACTTACCAAGAAAACTTCAATGTGATTCAGCCGCAGAGCAGCAATAATAACTTTCGTCTTTAGCTCAGCGAAAACAGCAGCATCCCCTGGACTCCCCCTCTCACTATACTTTATTACTCTATAAATGGTACGTAATCACCCTTTATTAAAATCCTGCCTCATATCATAAGTGAAAACAGTGAATAAGCACATCACGAAAAGGCAAAGTGCAATGAAAGCAGCTTTCTGTGGTGTGCTGCCACACTTTGCTGTCCTTCGTTGGTCTTTTTGCCCATGGGCAGAAGGCTGAATGAGAAACTAATCCATCTCGCTAATGCAAAGGCATTACAGCTGCCCGTCACTTCCTAATTGACTAATGGCTGGATTAGAATGGTAACAATAGACTGTACTGACACCGCCAGGGTTTCAGGGTGTAAAAGAGCAGGACCTGCCTAAAACATCCAGCCTGAAACAATTGTCTAGAAAACTAGCCTGCTGGAACGATATGAGAAAGACACTCTGCAGACTTTATGCAGTCAGTAAGCAAGATAGTCGTGTCTTGAACTCTACACCTCGACTTGACAGGTTGTTTTTTTTTTTTTTGCTGTTGTTTTATGAGCTGCATTATGAACCTAGAGCCTTCTGTTTGTGCTTCACCAGCTTCTTATCCAAGAAATGTTATAATATAAGTAGACATTTTGAGTGGTTTTAATGCTTGCATTAAAAGATTATGTAAGAAGAAAATTCAAAGCAGAAATGGGATGAATTAACTTTTTGTTTATACGGTTTGTCAAATAAAACAAACTAGGCTGAAATTGAACTGAAAAGCAAGAATGGAGTAACTGACATGGAGCCTCATTTTTACCCCAACCCCATTTTTTTCTTTCATCCATATTCTATAACATATTAAAAATTACTTTAAAAAAAAACAACTTCACCTTAAATGGATTTTACTATATGTTGTATTAATTTTGTGTCAACCATTAAATTGCAAACTTTCACAAATTCCATCAATTTTGACAACATTTTTCTAAAATATAACAAGAATATTTTTAATTCAACAGATCATTCAGTGTTTTATTAAAGTGCCTAAAAATCTGCTTGTAAATAATATATGAATGTGTATTACAAAAGTACATTTTGTACTCATGCGTGAGTAAAAAACAGGTTTTACTTTTATGAAAGTGCTTGAAATATACACTTTAAGGACACTTGTATTTCTTATAGAATGTCTTTTTCTTGCCTCCAACCTGAGAGATAATATGAGAACCAGCCAACCGTGTGATCTGAGAAGCCATCATAATTGACTGCAACAGAAAAAGCCAAACTGCGACAGCCAGAACAATCAAGTCATATCAATACAAAGAGAAAGCAAGCTAACGTTAGCTTAACTCATTCACTAGAAAACTCATTTTTAAAGCCTGTTTGTGTTTGACAAAACAGTACTTCATCTAGCTACCTAACGGTCACTAATGGTGTCCCACAAGGCTCAGTTTTAGGTCCCACTCTTTTTAAAATTTATGTAAATAATGTAGGTCTAAACATTCCTGACACATCCTTGCTTCTCTATGCCGACGACACTGTTGTTTATTGCCGAGCTCACACAGTTGCCAAGGTTTTCCAGCTTCTACAGTCTGCATTCGACATCATTCAGTCTGATTTGTTCTGTCTCAAGCTGGTGCTCAATGCAGATGAAACCAGCGGGACGTTGTTTTCAAACAGAAAGTCTGTGCCAGCAACTCTTCCTCCTATCTCATTCATGCAAGGCGTTCCTTTTGAGCTTGTAGCTTCTTACAAATACTTGGGAATTTTGTTTGATGCACATCTCTCTTTTAAATCACATATCAAAAACTTGATAAAGAAACTGAAATTAAAACGGGGTTTCTTTTTCAGAAATAGATCTTGCTTAATAACTCTGAAAGCCTGAAAACTTGTAACCGCTACCTTCCTACCGGTCATTGACTATGGTGACATTATTTACATGAATGCTCCTGCCAGCTCCTTGCAGATGTTGGATGCTGTCTACCATGGCGCGCTAAGATTCATAAATGGTTGCAACTACCGTACCCATCACTGAACTCTGTACTCCTTGGTCAGTTGGTTATCATTATCTACACGTAGGCTCTCTCACTGGTTCATTTTCATCTATAAATCCCTCCTTGGTCTGCTGCCTTCATACATCTCCTCCCACTTGTCACGTCATCAGTGCAGTTACAACGTGCGCTCTCAGGGATTCATTACCTGCAGCGTCCTCTCAGTGCGGATTGAACTTGGAAAAAAGGCCTTTTTCTTACTCAGCTCCTGCAACTTGGAACATCTTGCAACAGGAACTGAAGTTGTCCACCTTAATTTCTTTAGGGGATTTTAAACATTTGATAAGGTAAATTAAAAAAAATCAAAGCAAATATGTAGTTGTTTTTAGTATTTTATCATGTTTTACGGCACCCTGATTTATTCTTTTATAACACTACTTTTATTTTAACTGCATTTTTACTGTAGTTTATTGTTTTTGTTTGTTGTTATTGTTGTCTGTACTTTATATGTTCGGTCTGGAGCAGGTCCCTCTTGTAAATGAGTTCTCGTGGGTCAATAAGTCTAGCCTGTATAAATAAAGGCTAAATGAAAAAGTATGTCCTAACAAAACTTAATAAAAAACATAATTCACATTAAAGATACTGTTCTGCTGTACACTTTTTGCCTAATGTTAAAATTTCAGCCATTCTAAATGCATATTCTGAGCTCTAACACATATCGTGAGATTTTTCAATGTGGTATGTGATTGTTCATGATGTCAGTTTACAAGGTTTGACAAAACTGACTATAATACTCTCTTATTTCACATCATAAATGAGCTTAGTGTACAACTCTGGCCTGGAAAGACTCAAGACATTTCCATTCCCTCATGGAGCACTAGGCCTTTTAATTAAATTTGCAACTTAAGTAACTGAATTGTAGCATTTGCTAATGTAGCTGACAGGATGTGACTGAAAAATATCAGAACTTTAACAAGTATGTAGTGAACCTGATCGTACGTTACTACTACAAGTACGTTCAAAAAGTTGTTTAGAAATTTCACACAAAATTGCTAATGTGAACATAATTTAACCATCCACTCAATAGTTTTGACAACGTCTAATTGTCCCTGAAAGCATTACTAGAAACGGATAGTTGTCATGGCAACCAACGCAATTCATTTACTGTATTGCAGCTTATTCAAATCAGCGGCTGTTTAGCACAAATCCAGCCGCTTTAAGTTTTTTTTGTTTGTTTTTTTAAAGAGATAAGTCCAAGTCATTTCTTATACAGATTTTTTTTTTTTAATTTATGATATTAGTCCTAAATATTAATCATGCCTTATTTCTGGTCTTTGTTTCCATACAGTCAAAGAGGTGTACACACTGAGCCAAGTTTTTGTCGGACCACGTCGTTTCTTTTGTTTGTGAATGCCACTGTGCAGCTGTTTGGGAAGGATTAGTCTGAATTCTCGTGGTGTAATCTTTTCCCGGGGCTGTGCGCGCACACTTTGTCTCCATATCATAAACACACAGAACAATCTATGCGCTGTGATGCTTTGGGACATTCACCGAGAAGAAATCCCGGCTTTCAAATAGAGGCCGATCTCTCTGCTTTCCAGAGATGCCCCCTCGTCGAGCCTCTCCACGCTGAGCTCAGATTCTGCTCAGGTCACAGCAAGTTCACTTAGTAACTGGGAAACGGACCACATAGGTCGTGAGTTGAATCTGGTGCATTTTATTAACAAATAAATGACTCGAAGGTATTAATGGTGGAGCAGGACCCCTGGCGTTAACCAAGTGTTCGCTGTGTCGAGGGCGTGGGAGCCGATTGTGTCATGGCGGTGTTGTAGTTTACTGGTTTGTACCTCGGAGCAGCAGGGCGTCTGTGGGCTGCAAGTGCTGCCGCCCACACTACAACTAAATCTTACTCATCCATTACTCTGTTCATTCACCTTCAATACGAGAATATTACTCCTCCCTCTAAGTCTTTGTTTCTTTGACTGAGCATTTCTACAAGTTTACAAGTACCCGTGATGACCTTCTGTTTACCGCTGCAGTTTTCAGCCTCCTCTTCTGCTTGCTTTGTTTTGCAGTCTTTGAAGTATTAAAAAAAAAAAGTATAAAGGTGGTTTTATACTTTTGTTTAATAGAACATCTGCAGAAGCCTCGGGAGGGTTTTAAATTAATCATAGCTTATCCTGTCGTCTTATCTATTTAAGGCGCCACTGAACTAAATCATGCCGTATCGGACCATATCATAGTTTAATTATGAAGTTGGACGGCAACTTTAAACTGGGTTCATTCATCTATCCCTGCTTCGTTCTTGTTTGCATTCCACTTTTCTTGTTGTCTACTTACTTGCAGGTATTGCACTGCTATAATTTAGAATGTCTGCATTTTTCTCTTGATTTTAAGTATAAATATAAAAAGGATAACCACCAAAAATTAGACTGAATATAACTAGTATTCCTTTAAAGACTGCATATTGGCTGCAATCTTGTATGTAGAAATTTAAGCAAAGAGCTCACATGATCAGGTAATGCTCAAAGTATGTGATAAAGATGACTATCTGCAACTAACACAACACATTTTAACTTACCGTAAATTTCGCTGTGCAAGTCACAGTTTATTGCATAAATTAGCATGCCTGCGACTTAAACAGCGAAGTGACATATTTGTTTTTTTTCCTCATATTTATAGCTCAATTTTTGGCTGAGATCTGATGATTTCATTCATTCTGACATGGGAAATATTGAACAATACCATTTTCAGCCACTAGAGGGCCCTCGACCTGTATGGCAAGCCAAGTGACTCATTAATAGATAAAAGTGGCTATTAATGAGACACTTGGCTTGCCATACAAAGCCACCTTCGTCTCATTCTGGAACTCCTGAAGCAAACGTCAAATCAGCTGCTTTTTGCTGCATCGCCCAGATGAAATGCAGCTAATTTGACTATTTAAGTGCATTTATTAAGTAAAAGTTTAACTGAGACACACCTTTATTATAATGTCGAGCTAACAAATAATTGTTTTTAGGTGGTTATCTTTAGGGGCGCACCAATTGCAGTTTTCTGGCCGATCACAGATTTCTAAAAAGTCTGACCTGCCGATTCTGATTTTGTTTTATAAGCGACACTGTCGGGTGTTATAAGGTCACAATGCACCTTCTATTTTCTAATCTTTTTTTAATGAAAAACATACCCTTGAACAATATCCTAGAAACAATACAAACTTGTTTTAACTGGCCATGAGGTAGTGCTCTGAAATATGAAGTTCAGACAATTGTTGTTAAAACTGAAAATAATCAGTAAAATCGGTTTCTCATGCAAGTATCAGCCAATTTCCCAAAATTAAGGAAATCGGGGCCGATAAATCGGTGCACTCCTGGTTATCTTATTAAATTTTGAAGAAATGCACAGCGAATCGTCCCTCTACGCGTTCCCACAGCCGCAACTCGGCTTTTGAAATTCAGCTGATTTGACCGTCTAAGTGCATTTATTAAGGAAAAGTTAAACTGAGACACACCTTTACTATAATTTCGAGCAAACAAATAATTGTAAGTGTTAATCTTGTTAAATTCTTGTTAAAGTCCTCCCGTGCACGCTCCCGCGGCCGCCATTTGGCAGCCAATTGATTTTTGGCACACTAGCCCACGTTTCCGGGTTGTCAGAGGTGACGCGTAACAAACACAATGCATCAGTGGTGACGCATAAGAGATGTGACTTATACGGCGAAGCAACATATTTATGTTCTTTTTCCACTTTATTAGACATATTTGGACTGATGCAACTTATATGGCAGTGCAACGTGTACGGCAGCAAGTACGGCAATATCTCTAAAACTGATTGAGTTATAAATTTTTCGTGTTTGCTTAGGTTGATTTGCTGTGGTGGCCATATTGAATTGTGTTAGGTACATCCAGCTATCACTTTCTGTAGGTTTCAATGAAATCTCTTTTTTTGTTGATTACATATTTTGCTAACAGTTAGACAAACACAGACACATGTATCATTACCTGAATTTTGGCAAAATGCTTAACCAGTTTTCATGCATTTGCTGCAGGGATTTTACTCCCTTGTTTGTACATCATAAATATAAATTGTAGCAGAGAGCTGTGCCGGCTTTCAGTCACCTTTTCTGGCACTCCTGAAGTGATCCAGAAAAGAAACAAGACATGACCCCCTGCACTGTATGTCGACAGCTGATTGACATTGTGGTTGCCTCCTTTTAAAAATCGTCCTCCCCACTAAAAGATGCTGCTAAATATAGTTCTGTCACATCAAAGTCTTTTTTGTGTGTGTGCTTGCTGCTCAGATTGTGAAGAGGCTAATCTGGAGGGCACACACACAGACAGACACAACCAAGAAGCTTTTCTCTGAGGAGCAAACACATTTAAACAATCACTTTTCTACAAACACGCTTTCCTTCGCCTCATTTGCTCCTATAAGCTTCAACAAATCACTTTGCATGTTCCAATTTCATGTTTGCACTGCAAAGGTTATTGTATTTATGCAGCAGATGGTGGATTTGTGTAAGAGTTCTTCAATATGACTTCTGACTGGTTATTCTGAATAACTGTTGCAGTCTCAATCAGATGGATTTTAATCAGCCTCCTTTGGGTTTACTTTGTCCATAAAAGCAGCAGTTTTTCAAATTAATTAACAAATTAAACAGTGGACTAGTTCAGTGGCCTTTATGTCTACTGTAATGATGGTTTTGCCTTTTGTTTTAAAGGAATAATAAAGAAATGGCACACATGTACACAAAAATAACAAAGAAATAAAACAATTGGTTCTTTAACCCCCTAGATTAGTGGTTTAAACATCTAGAAGGTGTTATTGTCACACACTGAAGAGAGCTACTGCAATAAAAAAGAAACATCCATTTTCAGACTCATTGGACCTTAAGTCATCTAATATAAAACTCTGATTCTTTAAGTCCAATCTGTTCCGTTGAGAAAAAGGACAAACTGCATTATTCAGCGTTCGAGCTAAATTTTGCCCAAGTTTTCCAAAAGTGCTAGTCTTCATCAGCCTCATGCTGGTCTCCATCCATCATTTTTAATGACTTGCTTCCCCTCAAACTGTGAAAGACTGACAAGAAATTGTGGGTTTTGGGAAGTTTGTTTCAGCTTTGGAAAACCAGTGTCCTACTTTAAGCCCAGATCATTTTTTGTTACAAAATGTCAATTTAAATACAGTATTTGTTTTCAAATCAGAACAAACGCTCATAAATCAGGCAGCATATAGGTCCTGACATATAACATTGTTATTTATTGAGCATAAATAGTGTCAAAATGCAGAATCATAACAAAAGGTATGATTAATTGCAGAACTATCAATCAGGTGCAAGTAGAACAGCATTTAGAAGTACCGGTAATACCTCCAAAAATTGTCTTTTAAAAATCATTGCAGCCTCTTTGGTTGTGGTGGCAAAATGTTGGTCAACTTTTCTTTACAAAAGCCCAGTTCAGACCTGTCACTAACATCCATCATCAATCTTTAATTGCAAGTGGAAAGCTCTGATTGGGAGCATTCAGACCTAGCACTTGCATGCATACCCCCAAAATGTTTTGGTGATCCTATACGAATTACTCACTCTTGTTAGGATAATTTACTATTATTCTTTCAATAGCTCTTTTTATAATGGTCATCAGACAAAGGCAAGGTCAGACGACTCTTGCAGCCTCCTTGCTTATTTGGATGAAAGGCTCCATGCTTATGCAGCACTCTGATCCAGACAAAAACAACTCTTTAACGCGCACACATGGTAATATGACATGACATCAAATATAGCATTTGACTTTAGTAAGTGGAAAAACATCTGTGATATTTCACATTTCCATGAACTCTGTGTACAGATACACAGCCATGTCACTCTGCTGTCTGCTGACAAGGTCTGATGGTGCTGTAAAACTTGCAATCATATTTTTGTTATTTAGTACACATCTATTAATAGGCTCAACTACTTAACAAGTGTGATAGATGAGGAAAGGCACCTAGAATGATACAGACTGCTCAGATTGTTGTTCTGTGATTGGTAGAGCGCATTATAGTATACAGTGACCACAGTGGGTCCAATCAGCACCACATGTGAATATGTGCATTAGACCCAAATATTACTTTTTTGTCTCATCTATCTAAAGGACATTGATTCAGAATACTTATGTTGAGGTTCTTTTAGGCACATCTTAACATGTTTTTTTATATATATCTTGTGTGATTCCTTTTGTATGTTCCTTTGTACTGAAACCCTGGCACAACGATTTCCTTCGGAATCAATAAAGTGCTTATCTGATCTGATCTGATCTTACAAAGTGGTAAGAATAATCTTTCGTAAAAGGAAACGACATCAAGATATGGCCAAGATAGATGGACAAGAGATTAGCTTTTTTAAGATCAGTTCTAACTGTTGGCTACCTCTCACTGGAAAACTCCAGACAAGCAAACAGCAAAACATGTCTGCTTGTTGCTCTTCTGAAGTCATATTGACTTCATTTTGAACCTTATTAAAGACTTCGTATTTTTTTGTAATGTGTCACAAAGCGGCGAGGGAAATTAGGCAAACCCTCTGTCCATCTGTTGGTCCATCTTGTGAGTTGATAAAAAAAAAAGTAACGTGCAGACTTCCATTGCGGTGTATGTCTGCGTCTAGACTTATACAAAGATGCAGCCATAAAGATTGATCTATATTGGTTAGGGTCACCATTGACCACCCACTGGCTTCGCCAGTGCACTTGATGTAGCAGTGTAACTCCTACCCACCTGAATATCTTGCACCTAAAGCATTAAAGTTCACTTACATTCCTTGTTCTGTTCCTGTCCAGAAAAACACTCATCTTGAAAACTAAAAAACATTCAGTATTCAAATCCGGGAGATAATGGCATTGCACTTGTTATTATTACTGTTTATCTATTACAGTTTGAAATAAAGAAAGAAGTACTGTATTTTCTGCCGTGCACGTCGCACCGCCCTATAAGTCACATCAGTCCAAATATGTCTAATAAAGTGGGAAAAATCCATAAATATGTTGCTTCGCCGTATACGCCGCATCTATTATGCATCACCATTGACGTGTCACATTTGTTACGTGTCACCGCTGACAACCCGGAAATGTGGGCCGGAGTTGTGCCAAAAATTGATTGGCTGCCAAATGGCGACTGCGGGAGCATGCACGGGAGGACGTTAACAAAAATTTTACAGGATTAACCCTTAAAAACAATTGTTTGCTTGAAATTATAGTAAAGGTGTGTCTCAGTCTAACTTTTGCTTAATAAATGAACTTTGACCGTCACATCAGCTGCATTTCAAAACCCAATTTGCGAAAGCGAGCACACTCAGAGGGACGAGTCCCTGCACATTTCTTCGAAGTTTAACAAGATAAACAGCTAAAAACAATTATTTGTTTGCTTGACTTTATAGTAAAGGTGTGTCTCAGTTGAACTTTTACGTAATAAATGCACTTTAATGGTCAATTCAGCTGCATTTTGCCTGGGCAGCGCAGTGAAATGAAGCCGATTGATTTCATGGTTGCGCCAAGTAAGCTGGATGAAGGTGGCAGTCTATGGCAAGCCGATTGTCATTAATAGCTACTTTTACCTGTTACATGATCCAACGGCATGCCATACTACTTGACTGCCATCTAGCGGCTGAAAATGGTAGTGTTCAATATTTTCACTCAGAATGAATGAAAATGGTCATATCTCAGCCAAAAATTGGTTTATAAATATGGGGGAAAAAAATCATAAATAAGCTGCTTCGGCGTATAAGTCGCAGGGCATGCAAATTATGCAAAAAACTGCGACTTATAGGGCGAAACGTACAGGACTTTATTTTTCTAACATGATTGAATGACTTGTGATCAAACAGGTTTTTGAATCTGAACATTTCCCCCTTTAAGGAAGTTACTGTGTTGTGTGTACTTAAGTGCTAAAAATGAGAAATGTTCAACCTTATCTTTCTTTCTCACCCCCAAGCATCTGTCCAGTTAGTAAAAAAAGTGGACACGACTGGTTAAATGTTAAGGCTCAAAGCATAAAGTGTAAATGCAGTTTATAAGAGAAATGGCACAGAAATGTCTGCAACTGTCCTGTAAATGTTGCCTGGTTCACACCCCACAGAACCTGAAGACTATTTCAACCTTTTATTCTTCATACTGGTCCCTTTAGGGGTAGAAAGTTGAGGAGAGACGGCCAATTCGGTTCCTTTTCTTTTTCTTTTCGTAGTGAACCAAAGAAAACAATTTCATCCTGTCTAGCTCTTAAGTAAATGTACTAACCCAACCTCGTTCAGAACAGCATTTACAGTTAAATGTGCACTAATCAGCATTTATTTAACAAATGCTTTTCTTCAAGCAGTGATTATTGCACACCGCCAAAAAGCACAGAACAAGATTTTTACCTGTCTGTGTGTATGTGTGTGTGTTCCTTTAAGCAAAATATCTCATGATCCATTGGACGGATTGTAATAACACTTGCAGGATGCAATTATTTGACTTATCTCGTCAACCAATTAACTTTTTGTAGTCAACCCGAGTCAGGATAGCTGCCACAGCCAGCTTTTAAAAACAAGAAGATGGCACCCATTCAACTAAAATTTGGTGATGTAGTAGCCGAGACTGAACCTCAACTCATAGTCTGAGTATAAATACATTTGCCATTCTCTGTTTGTAGTTTACTGCTTATCCGTTAGCAAAGCACCACCTGAACCACTGGTTGGGTTTTAATGAAACCTTAACACGCACAATTGGATACTATTAACAGTATAGCTCTGTGAAAGTCTACCAAGTGTTCTTTACAGCCTCTGCTTTTAGTTTGAACAACGCTCTCAGATGTGAAAACCCATTCAGCACCTCAAGAGTGGAAGGTGTCATCACCACTGGGATCCGTTTTAACTTTAATCGGCACACGGTTCTGAAAAAGTGCTCAGGAGTTTGGTTGTATTGCAGTTTAGCAAGGTAAAGACTCCCACACACATATTCTGGAGGAAAACTAATGATCATGTTGGTAAATTTGGTTTCAAATGATCCTTTTACAGGGTAAAACATTATTTGACATGGTGTCACTTCTATGCAAATGGACTCCGTTTCACCTCTGGGTGTCCAAATTGCATCACTTTTTATTTCCTCCATTGGGCAGAAGGACAAAGAGGAATAAAAGGGGACGTTTAATGAAAAGAGCAGAGTCAGGGTCGGTGTGTCTCATCACGGCCAAGTTCAGATTTCTTTATAAGAAACGCGAACAAATTCTGATCTAATTCTGCTTTGATGCACTGACGCCTCTCCTTTTACGTTTGCAGGCACCACCCGGCAGCCGAAGGAGGGAGAGGTCCCAGGCGTGGATTATAATTTTGTGACTGTTGACCGGTTTATGGAATTGGAGAAAAGCGGAGCCCTGCTGGAGAGTGGAACGTATGAAGGTGAAGGATTTCGTTAAGTCACGCTTCACGTGGCACGTGATTGCTGTCATTCTCCTTTGTGTTTTTTTAAGGGACGCATGCGTCATTTTGACACATCAGACATTTTCCTCTGAGTGAGTGGCAGCAGTTTGAATGAATGCTTATCGCTCCATGTCCATACACTGCTCCTACGTCTCTGTGCATCCATCTTTTAGCTCTGAGGAGAAGTGAGTGTCATTAGTCTTGAAGGACACTCAAAGGAATCTTCTGCATATACTGAATGGAGGCAACACACACACATGCACACACACAGAGTATCAGTGTTGTCTTTCTTCTGTCTCCGTCCTTGAACATGAGCAGCTCTTTAGCCTTCTAATCAAAACAAACAGGCAGTTTTCCCCTACTGTGGTCAGATAGGCTCAGCTTTCTCCAAAATGCACCTCGTGGTCTACCTGAAGACGTCTCTGCAGACTTCCAAAACGCAGATAGCAAGTAGTAACACTAAACTTTACAGAGGAAGAAACAGAAATTGCTGCAGCTCAGTTTAATCATTTTGCCATAAGGTTTGGTCCAGGTGGAGATGGGAGCAGCTTTTTTATGTAGGAAGAGTTTCTTCTATGTTGATTTGGCCATAGTTTAGTATTTTATAAGCATTGACTGATTTTCCAATTAGACATGCAATCTCAATAACGCAAAAGTTGTAAATTGTGTTAAATGTAGATAAAAAATAAAAAAACTATAATTTTCACATCTCATAAACTCTTATTTTATTCACAATGAAAATGGTTGAATGATGTTTAAGTGTGTTTGTACCACCTTTTGAGATAATGTACGTAAGTAAAGTTTATTTATAGAGCGCTTTTCACAGACGTGAAATCACAAAGTGCTGAACAATAAAAATCAACGTTAAATTATACAAAGAATTAAAAAAAAGCATAAGAAGCACAATAAAATCCTGACATAAAAGCCTGGGAGAATAAAAGTGTTTTCAGTTGCTTTTTAAAAACCTCCTCAGAGGCAGCAAAATGAAGCTGCAGGGGCAAACTGTTGCACAGCCTTGGGCCACCAAATAAAGTAATGTCATTTTGAATTGGATGGCAGCAACACATCTCCGAAAATGAGGCTGTATAAAGAAATCAATGTAAATTCAATTTTTAAGGAAAAGTAGTACGAATAATTTGATTGTTCTAGCAGAAATGCTCATATTCAATTTTTGGAACAAGTTTCACAAAAAAAGTGAACCCTTTAATTTACTTTTTCAGCGAAAATGTTTGGTCTTGCTGTAAATGTCCATTTTACAGCCAGCTTCCCTAATCCATCATTTACATCCTTAGTCTTCCAAACATGGCTGCTGAATCTCAGTTGTGTATAAAATATGAATATATCCACTGTTTACCCCTTTATTAATTCAGGCAATCTTTTGAGATAGTTTCATCTCAAGCGAGTATTTTTGGTTCCAACAGCCAAACAACCAGCTGATATCTGGATAAAGTGGTACCAGAGTGGCAACGCTACTTTGTTGGTCCTAAAACAAAGAATTTACAAACTGAGAACTTACAGCAGGACTGCTAGAAATTCATGTTTGTCACCAGGAAGCTTTAGCTGTTTCTATGTGCATCAGATGACTTCAAAAGTTTAATTAGCTTTTTTTTCATACCGCTTTTTTAACACATTATGAGTTTCAGAAAGAATGTAATAATAAAAACATGTGAATTCTGATGTGCATCATTCATAACTTTACTGGTGATCCATTCCTCATTCTTCTGGACTCGGGGATAATAGTTTTTAACTTTGGCTAAATGCCTTTCAGGTCATGCCGCTGCCACAAGACATCTTCTATAAAAACCCAAACTGATCATTCACTTTTTAAACCAACAAGCTACTGTATGCTTTACCCACCAGTGTTTGATAAATAACATTTTAAAACCAGAAAAGTGTGTTTTGAGTTTTCTAAAGTCTGTGCAGTGCCACATACCACAGTCTGTGAGGTTCCACAACTTCTCCTCCTCCACCAAAACCCTCAACACTGGCTCCCCTCAGGGCTGTGTGTTGAGCCCTTCCTTTTCACTCTGCTCACATATGACTGCACGCCGCCTACCTATCCAGGCTGTCATATTGTAGAGTTTACAGATGATACAGCAATGGTTGGATTCATTACAAACAATGATGAGTCTGGCTACAGGTAGGAGGTTGAACAGGGCTACCTGCATCATGAAGGACTCCACTCACCCAGCACACTCGCTTTTTGCCCCGCTCCCCTCAGGAATGAGGTTAAGGAGCATTAAGTGTAGAACCACTAGACTGAGGAACAGCTTCTACCCTGAGGCTGTTAGACTCATGAATCTCTAACCAGAATAATCACTGTGAAAAATCACATCATGCTGCTGCTGATCTGCTTCATGTTGCTGCTGATCTGCTTCATGTTGCTGCTGATCTGTTTGTTTCATGTTGCTGTGTTCATTCGTGCTCATCTGCTCACACAGACTCATGTTCGTGCTGCTGTTTGGTGTATTGTTTTTTATGCTACAAGTGCTTAGTGTATTTTTAGTTTAATGTTTTTCTTAGTTCATATCTTAGATATTATTACTGTTTTTATTTTACATTTTATACTTTTGTTGGATGTAACTGAGACCCTGTGTAAACAATTTTGTTCCACCTCATGTACCACATGTGGTGTGTATGGCAAATTAAGAACCTTGAATCCTTGAACCTCCAGATGTAGGAAGAGGGCCACCTACATCATGAAGGACCCCACTCACCCAGCACACACAATTTTTACCCCACTCGCCTCAGGCAGGAGGTTGCAGAACCACTAGTATGAGGAACAGCTTCTACCCTGAAGTTGTTAGACTCATAAATCCCTAACCAGAATAACCACTGTAATGTCACTTTAACTGGTGATATGTGATTTATTTGTGCTGCTGATTATCCCTTCTGCTGATTTCTTGCCTTTAAGCTGCTGTACCCATCTGCTCATAACAGACTCATGTTCAGGCTGCTGTTTTATATACTGGATTATATTACATTATTATTGTTTAGCATACAGTATATCTTAGATCCTTGTATACTCTTTATTTTTATACTTTATGCTTTTGCTTTTTTTGGGTGTAACTGGGACCTTGAGTATACAATTTTGTTCCACCTCATGTACCACATGTGATGCAAATGACCGTCAAGAACCTTGCACCTTGATGTTTGTATTCCTGTGTTAAACCCATAAAATAACTATATTTAAATAAACTGGAAATGCATATCAAAGCCCTTTTTATTTTTCTACACACAGTTTCATATGTGTACCTTTACGAACACATGCAGCTAATGTATTGTAACTATCAAAACAATAGATAGATGTTTGAGAAGCATTATAATGATAAATTGCCACTGCAAAATAAACTAAATTAGACTTATTTTGGTACCTCACTCACAATACAACCATTAACTAATAAATCCCAATCCCCAAATGTAAAATTGTCACTTATTCTAGTTATAGGAGGCTGCCCAGAAAGAACAGAAATCATAGAAAAATCTTTACAAAAAATGTTAAGTCTATATTGATCTGGTGACAGTCGTCCCTGCAAATGCCTCGCTGAAATATTGGCGCTGCAGCTTTACAGAGATCACAATATATAGGCGACTATTTTTCCATGTTTAACTGTTGGCACACGGCAGTGATCACATTAGCACCATAAGCAGTGACACAGCTGGCCGATGAAACTGTTTGGTAGTAGATGTCCTACTTTAGTCAAAGTGTATACTGTCTAAGGTCTTTGTTTCCAAACATCGTACAACACTAAATGACCCACTGCAATGTATATTTTCATAAATAAAATCACATGTTCGGCTCTCTGCAGGTAATGTAATTAACTAATCATATGACATTGCAAACAGATGTCTAACTAAAGCATCTAGATGACATAATATTTTATAATTAAAATTTTAACAGAGTATTGATCTGTATCTGCTGGATTCTGCTACAGATTTGGAATAAAATGGCATTGACTAGACCAGTGGTTTCCAACCCTGGTCCTTGAGGAACACCATCCTGCACGGTTTAGTTGTTTCTCTGCTCCAGCGCACCTGATTCAGTGATTTAATTACTTCCTCTTGATCTGCAGAAGCCTGTCATTTACCCATTAATTAAAATCAATGTGTTGGAGCAGAAAAACAACTAAAACATGTAGGATGGTGTTCCTCATGGACCAGTGTTGGGAACCCCTGGACTAGACGATATAAAGAGGGCAACAAACTCTCTAAGAAATTTGAAAGGACTTGAAAACATTTGTTTGCAACCCAACATTTTTCATTCAGGTCATCTGGACATTTTTTTTTTTTTTTTTTTTGTGCTGAAACGTTTCGCCTTCGGTCCAGAAGGCTTCATCAGTCAAGGAAACGCAACAAAACTGATTCTTCCCCCAACAGCTTACTCCAAAGTGGAACAAACCAGTTCTGCTTGTGATAAGATGGTCTCTTTGGTACGCCCCCTCCTCCATTGCCGGCCCTCTTCCTTGTTGACAGTCTTGTTCAACTGGTTGAAAACAACAAAGTCCATGCTCAATAATCCAGGTACTGTATATATTCCAACATTTTTCAGTCGGGTCATCTGGACAGTTTCTTTTTTTTTGTGCTGAAAAGTTTCACCTTTGGTCCAGTTTGCAACATGAATCAAAAATCAATTAATGCAATTATCTTTAGCCATTATGAGTAATACATATTAGGTTTATTTATTTATTTTTTTTGGTTAATAGACTGTTATATCACAACACTTTCACAAAGATGATAGCTCAAGCGTTTAACATCAGTAGCTGCACAATGTCTGTTTTTGTAGCTGCAGAAGCTTCAGCCTCTGATTTTATCACTAGGCAAAGAGTAAAAACATTTTAGATGGTAATTATTTAAAATTGTTGAATTTATCATTTCTGTAATGTGCTTCTCTTGGCTAATGAAAGCAAATGCAAAAAGCCTGCCACCGTTTTTTGTCTTTTATGGTTTAATTTTTCAACTAATTGGATTTGATTCATTGTGATTCTCTTTTGTTTTTAAAGACATTTCTGTCAAGTTATGCGTGACTTAGTCGACTAAAATCCTAGTGGCTGTCAGATGTGATGGCAGTCCCACCATTTACGCATACCTCAAATTCTCGGTGTCATCAACACTGCTGGTTATTTAAGTTTGCACTTTGAGGAAGCTTTCTTCTCCGAGGAAAACATTCAGCTCGTCAGGGCTCTGGGATTTGTGCCTGTGATTCAGGCGCTTTAATCCCAGCAGTCCCTGTAATCTCTCTCCAGCTTCTTTCCTCCGTGCCTTCATTGTAGGCCTCATGTTTTCTGTGGCACAAGTGTGACATTTCAGTATGTTTTTCCAACGCGGTGGGAGGCATTAACATTTTGTTTTTCTGTTAAATACCTTAGATTTTTCTTGCAGTTCCCCTGCTGTATGTTTTTTAATTTGTTCCTCTAAAACTCAAGCTTTACGCAATAAAATAATCCCAGTAGATGTTTGCACAAATTGTTCTCTCAGTTATGATCCTTCTACCTTGACCACCTAAGAGCTGATAAGCTTTCCTAAAAACAAACCTTCCTTGATCTGCACAAAGATGTGGTTTAAATAAAAATATGTTTGCACACTTTTTGAATTGTAAAAAAGCTTCTTGGAAAAGTCATGTTTGATCATTACCACCCCCTACAAAAAAAGCAAAGGGGGACTTTTTCTTCTTTTTTCCCCTATGTGTGTGTTTTGTGTGATCTTGGGTCTGTTATACAAAAAAAAGTCATATTAATCTCTGGACAAATTGTCAAGTCAAGGTTCTTTATAGTCCACATCACATGTGGTACATGAGGTGGAACAAAATTGTGTACACAGGGTCCCAATTACATCCAACAATAGCAACAATATAAAGTGTAAAAAGAAAATAAATAAGGATCTAAGATATAAACTAAGATATACACTAAATGAACACCCAGTGGTACAGTAAAAGATCTAAGATATACGCTAGTCACAAATAGTGCAAAACAATACACCAAACAGCAGCACAATTTTCATAGGTTCTGTTCTACCATAATTTACATGCTAATGTGAGCAGCGTCAGGCTTGGAGCCGACCCCAAGACTAACATAAACTGGGATTTATTCAAAGCATGCAACAAAAATACAGAAACAAGGTGCCAAAAAAGAAAAATAAATAAATCTACAGCTGCATGGTCCTATTGGCAGAGTGGTTCTGATGACAGTGAGGTTCTGTTAGCAGTGAGGTTTGGTTAGCAGTGAGGTTTCTCTTAACAACATGGTCCCGTTGGTACCATCATACTGTTAACGGTGTGGTTTGGTTAGTGGTATGGTCTTGTTAGCAGCATTAGCAGGTCTTGTTAGCAGGTCCCATCAGCAGCATGATGATAACAAGGACCGCAGCAGCTGCCCTCCCAGACTGCCCTCCAGAACCAGGTCCAGCAGACAGAGAAAATCCAAGGTTCCCCCATGGAACCAAGTGAGTCCGTAGAGTTTGGTCTGTTCAGGCAGACGGAGGATCTTTTTAGCAGCATTAGCAGGTCCAGTTAGAAGGTTCTGTCAGCAGTTTGATTGTAATAATGACCGCAGCAGCTGTCCTCACAGACTGCCCTCCAGAACTTGGTCCAACAGATGGGTAACATCCAGATTTCCCCACAGAACTCAATGCGTCCGTAGAGTTTGGTCTGTACAGGCATTTGGAGGATCATGGAGATAGCCGCCATGACAGGCCTGAGCCCAAGACTGGAAGGACTGAACCACGATCGCACGATGGCAAGGCAGCGACACAGCAAACTCCACAAGTGTGTTGCAGTCATACCCGTACTGTGGATGTGCAATGTAGGCGCAAAAAAAAAGGTTAAAACAAAAACAACAGGAACAAAAAAAAAGATTGAGTTCACTGGGAGCCTGTGAAGCTGCCGCTCGGCTGAGCACAGCCATCTTGGCACTTGTAATGAAACTCACAGAATCAATCATTGGATGTTTGTGTGTGTGATTAGGATTTATTGTCAACCAAATTCAAGATTGCTTCAACATCCAACTGACCGTGAGCAGTACAAAATTAGCTCTAACTCAATTAGTTTTCAAGATATTTATGATGATTTACCTAAATTTTATTGTGGAAGTAGCTGATTCTGATACACATAATCTGATTGTTAGCAAGTTAAACAAGATCTTGGCCTAAAATTTTGTCTCTAACCGTTGAAGTCATTTCTGTCTCTGTGAAATAGCTTGTGATTTTAATACCTCAAAAGTGTGCGCCTCTGATATTTTTGAGGATGAGAAAATGCCTGAGGAATGGAGAAGTGTGCTGGTGCCCGTTTTTAAGAACGAGATTGATGTACAGAGCTGTGACAACTGCAGGGGAATTAAGTTGATGAGCCACACGATGAAGATCTAGAAGAGAGTTGTGGAAGCAAGACTTGGATGAGAGGTGACTATTTGTGAGCAAAAGTATGGTTTCATGCTGAGAAAGAGCACCACAGACATCATCTTTGCTTTGAGGATGCTGATGGAGAAGTGCAGAGAGGGTCAGAAAGAACTTCGTTGTGTCTTTGTGAATTTAGAAAAAGCATATGACAGGGTGCTGAGGGAGGAAATGTGGTATTGCATGAGGAAATCTAGAGTGGCAGAAAAATATATGTTAGACTAGTACAGGACATGTGTGAGAACAGCAGGACAGTGGTGAGATGTGCTGTAGGAGTGACATAGCTTCAAGATGGAGATGGGAGTGCATCAAGGATTGGTTCTGAGCCCCTTCTTGTTTGCTCTGGTGATGGACCGACTAACAGATTAGGTCAGATCCCTGTGGATTATGAAGTTTGCAGATGACATTATGATATGTGGTGAGAAAAGGGAACAGGTGGATTAGATCTTGGAGCGGTGGAGGTATGCACTTGAAAGAAGAGGAATGAAAGTCATTCATAGTAAGACAGAGTACATGTGTGTGAATGAGAGGGAGGCTGGTGAAACAGTGAGGCTACAAGAAGCAGAGGTCACAAAGATGCAGCACTTCAAGCACTTGGGGTTCACTGTCCAGAAAAATAGGGAATGTGGTAAAGAGGAGAAAAAGAGAGTCCAGGCAGGATGAAGTGGGTGGAGAAAAGTTTCATGAGTGATTTGCGACAAAAGGATGTCAGCGAAGGTCTTTGCTGTCTGTTTTTCTGTTCTCATTCTCTTTCAAGGCGGACACTTTCTCCTCTCCCTCCTCTGTTCTCCTTCATCCTGCTGTTGCTCTGTGTGTGTGTCTCGGAGCTCCTGGGATACACATCTTCCGAACGGAAAAAATATCTATTATGAATCTGGTGACCTGGACTTTCAACGCAATTGACAAAATATTTTCTACAGGGTCAGGGTCCTGGAGAGCCCTCATGTCCTGCCGAGACTCACGCTGCAGGATATATCAGGGATCTGTGGGGAGTTTGGCAGCTGATGTGTCTTTCAGTTCTGTCTCAGGAGGATGCCAAAGACGTTTATATAATAGGATTCATGATAGCAGGGTTTCTGCTTTTTGGCATCAGCGGGTCCCTATGTTATCAACTTTTGAAGAGGATATCGGCAACAGTTTCGGCCATGGCAAAACTGCAGAGTCTGTGTGAAGGTTTGGTTTGTGCTACGTGTACTGAAAATCAGCGGATTTACAAGCTAAACCATAAGATGGAAGCGATTTGTGAGAATCACAGGCCACCTGCGGCTTTTAGGACTCACCAGCATGTTGGAGTCAACCTTGAAGAAGGCTCATAGCACGGCTCAGTGGAATGCCCTTAAATCTGATCATTTTGGATCTGGAAAGTACCAGCAGGACTCAAGGCTGACAAGAAAAAAACAGTATGTCTGAAGAAAATCAACAATTTTGGCTTATCTCAATCTGACTCCCCCGTTTGACCTCGGATGTGGGCCATCAAATTTCTCCTGGGACATCGGTAAACTAAGGAAAAAAGCTTTTTCTATTGCAACACCCCAATGTGCCTATGGCATGGAAAGTATACATCTACAACTGATTAAATTTTGGAGCCGGGTGATATGCATTAATTCAAGTAATGCAAAACTTTTAATTTGTAATGACAACTTTAATACTGTTATTTCCAATTTATGTTTTAGTTGTCTTTGTTTAAAAATGTCATCACAGTCCTGAAAGTCACAATGCAGCTTAAAGCTAAATTTGTATTTTGAATTTCTTAAAGGTCAGGTAAGCTCAAACAATCATCCACTACCTTTAAAGCTTATTCTACCTTAAGAGGAAAATGGCTTAACAGCAGCTCTTAAACTGAAGAATCCAACATGAAGTTGGGAGGTTTTCACAGTGACTGATGGAGACCATCAAAAGCATGGCAGACTGCCAGTATTCAATTCAAATGATAGCAAAATGTGAAATCGGCTTAGAACACTGTGGCTGGGGCTGTAGGAGTCGGTGCCAAGTCAGAAACTGACTCTCCACTGGGTGCAGCGGGTACTTGGCTCTAACTACAAGTGAGATTGATTTATTTTTCTATCCAAGCTTTCCAAAAAACATGTTAATATTTGCCCCCAACAATTGTGCATGGTCTGCAAATTGATTTTTCTAGAAAGAAGAACAATAAAATAGTTGGCAACAATCAATCTGGCTGAAAAACGAGCTGTTTGCAGGTAAAACTCTAGGTTTCCAAACATACAAAGCTGTTTGCATTATGTTAGTTAAGTGTTGGGTTTTGTAAAATAAAATAAAAAAAAATAAAAAAAAAACTGCATAAGAAGTAGGAAAGTAATCAATTTTGACCACCCTGTGTCACAAATATAATCCCACTTTACTTATCCTTACGCTCTTCACTCTGTAGCTGTATTTTTTTAATCTTGTTCTTCATTCTCTAATTCCTCAGTCTTTTTGCATTTACTTTATGAGCATGCAAAGTATTTTCATCACTATTTCTTTTTATACCATTTTTTAAAATGATAATTCAAAGTATTAAAAAAAAATCCTCTGTGATATTGTAGCCCTGCAGGTTTGTCTTAAAATGAACATTTAAATGAAAAAGTAGTTAACGAAGATTCATATAGGTGACTGTGCAGCGCCTTGAAAACTTTCTGGAAGAACAAAATAAGAACAAAACGCTTCAAACTTTGTTCTACACAGATATATATTTTTTAATTGACTGAGTTTTGAGCCAACAAAGGAAAATCTCAAAAATAATCCAATCCACTGAAGGAATTGCGTCACTCCTTTTGTTGCTTCATCCTTAAGTCATAATCAGAAGACATAAAGTATATTATTGATTTCTTTGACACGTCAGAAAAGATAAGACCACAGCTTTCACAGATCTTGTACTGTACACACATGTTTTTAACAACGCTCACAATGGTCTGCTTGGAATCACTTTCAGTTATCCTCCCAGTCTTTAACGATGGACAATGTAGTGTAGCTGAAAGTCTGAGTTTCCTCCTCCTTTTTTCTCTTCCAGATAACTTTTACGGCACCCCAAAGCCGCCAGTCGAGCCCAACTCTCTGCTGCTAAATGTAACAGACCAGCTGCTGCCGGGCGCCAGACCCAGCTCTGAAGGCAAGAGGAAGCGCAACAAGTCAGTCAGCAACATGGAAAAAGCCAACATCGAGCCCCCGGAGGAAGAGGAGGAGGAGAAGCCCATCGTCAACGGCAACGATGTTGCCGTCACCCCAGGTCAGCCCCGACAACAAATCTCCACAGACACAGAAGCAAAGGTCAGCTCAGCCAGGCAGAGGTCCTGATTGGAGTCAAACTCTTGAAAAGGTTCACGGTTTTAAGTTACAGCAATGATTTCCTCAGGGCTGGTTGCTTAGCAACAGAGGCAGAAACATATTGCTTTTATGCATTTAATGTAGATGTTTCGTTGGTCACAAATGTTTATTTTTAATGATAAAAATTACATATTTTTAACTCTGTGAGTACATCTGCATCATTTCTACACTGGATAGTATTACTGAAAGCAGCGCTAGAGGAGGAAGCCTGGGGCAAACCCATATATTGCCCCCTCTATTCAACAGGAGCCTGCAGGCTGTTTGAGACCAACCATTTCTTTATTTTCTAATTTGATTCTCTACAAACCATTGTCTTTTTATAGAAATGCTATTAAAAAATCGTAAAATAAGGACTGCATATATACCAAACATCTGGGGATTTTTCTTAAAAAGTAAAAAAATAAAATAATTTATTTGTACAAATGTTAACGTGAGTAATATATAATTTTTCTTCTGAGTTCAAACAATAAATGGTGCAAGACCGAAGTCGCAAAACTTAACAAGGAACAAAACCGAATATGGTAAAAAACAGCACAGTCAGAAAACAATTTGGATCTGACAGAAAACTAAAGAAAGCAGGAAGTGTTAATACTGAGGGAAGATAACAACTGTTAGAATGGAGAAGTAATTAGTGAGCTGAGTAGTAAGGAGAGCAGATAATCAAGGGTCACTTTGAAGAAAGTTCCTCACTGAGTGAAATGGTCCAAACAAATTAAAGTGCCACTCATGATAAAAGCTTTTTATGTTCCCCAAATGTTAGGGGGGAAACATCTTTACTTATTTTTGATTATCTGCAGGACCATTCTTTGACCTACTCAATAGTTGGCCAGTGGGCCAACAGCCCTTTCAAAACCTTTGGCACCCAAAAAGTTGCCCAATTCCCAAACTGGTTTGTCTGAATTTAATGCTAAAATATACTTATTTTAGCTATTTCCATATTTTGAGTGCCATATTAGAAGTCTGTTTCTGTCAGTGAGACAATTTTGATAAGTCAGGACAGCAGCGAGGCGTGAGTTGAGTAAACATTTATACCTGTAAGCAGATCTACGGTGGCCCTGAGGTGTAAATGAACAACATTTGAAAAAACGGAATTACGTTAAGCCAAAGCGGAAGTGGCTGGAATCACTTTTTTTTTTTAAAAACAGAATTACATGAAGCCAAACCGTGTGGTGTATTTTTTTTATTTATTCATTTTGGATTCTCAATTAAAAAAACAATGAACAAATTATACATGGACCCACACCCTTCACAAAAGTTTGTATTTGTATCTTGTTATTGTACACTGTTCTGTTGTTCTATGTTGTTAATAAAGTAAAAAAAATAATAATAATTAAAAACACCACTTCCACTTTGGCTTAATGTAATTCCGTTTTTTTTTTTGTTTGTTTGTTTTTTAATGTACTTCCGTTTTTTCCAAATGTTCTTGTGTTTTTATTGTTTTTTTCAAATTTGAAATCTAATTCTGTTTTTTCAAATGTTGTTCGTTTACACCTCAGGGCCACCGCACAGATCTGACCTGAGCAAGGGTCAGTATTGCCGTACAAATAGAAAACAGCTAAAGTGGCATTAGTTAAGCTCACTATGCCAGGATTAGGATGTTTCCTTCAAATACAAAATGTGGAAAGCAGATTTAAAATTTAACATTGTCAAAGCAAATAGTTAAAAGGAAAACAATTGTTCACTTTACCAAAAGCATTTAGTATTTAATGATAAAAACGAATGATGGAGTTGGGAGCTGTTTTGATTATATCTTGAAAAAAAATGTTATGAGCAATCTAGTACTAAAAAACAAGATGTCACTCTCAATGTTTATGTTGTTAATGACCCTCAGCTACTACCACATACAATTTTAGCTCAGTATTTGTAAAACTGATTGCATTATAGCCATTTTTGAGTTGACTTATGTTAGCATGGCAGCCATCTTGAACTGCGATGACTCCAAAAGTTATTCAGTCAATAAAGTACATCCATTGAGTTGCTTGTTTAACATGTATTAACATTTAAGTGGTTTATGAAATGATTTAGAAACAAACATAGACACAGGTGAAGGCATTTTTGGTCGTCTTTACCTTTTGGTGGCAGGCAGTTAATATTAAAACTATAGCTAAATAACCCACGTGTAACTAAGGAACAGGTCAAGATTGTGAATTTGAGCAGTTCAAGTGTGAGCAACTTGTGAAATTTTCAGTTCAATTCAGTTTATTAATAAAGTGCCAAATTGTAATAGTGGTCATCTCAGGGCACTGTACAAAAACAATCACACATTATAAAAGCCATTTAGTAAAAGTCATCTATCTAAGGAAGCCAACAGATTTCATTGAATCTTTACTTTTTCGCAGTCTCACCTACCCTGAGCAAGCACATTGGCAACAGTGGAAAGGAAAACCTCCCTTTTTAACTGGAAGAAACCTCCAGCAGAACCAGGCTCAGGACGAGCAGTCATCTGCTTTGACCGGCTGGGGTTTGAGAGGAACAGGAAGGAGAAACAGACAAACACAGAATAGCAGGTCCAGGTGTAGTTTCTATTGGAAGAAAGACGAACAACGTGTTAAGATGGAAATAATTACAAATGCAAACAGGTAGAGTAGAACAAGTAAAGACAGCAGCAGAGTGAGGAAAAATGTGGGCACTTTGTCCTCCTGCAGTCTAAGCCTATAACAGCATAACTAAGGGATAGCTCAGGAAACCCAAGTCCACCCTATTTATAAGATGTATCAAAAAGGAAAGACTTAAAACTAATCTTAAAAGTATCAATGTGTCAGCCTCATGGACAGAAATTGGAAGTTGGTTCCACAAGAGAGGAGCCTGATAACTGAAAGCTCTGCCTCCCATTCTACTTTTAGAAACTCTAGGAACCACAAGTAAACCTGCAGTCTGAGCGAAGTGCTTTGTTAGGAAAACATGGAACAAGATCTGTAATTTAATATGGAGCTAGGTTGTTGAGCTTAGAGCTTTGTATGATAGAAGTAATATTTTGAATTCAATTCTGGATTTGACAGGGAGCCAATGGAGAGAACAATTGCAATAATCCAGCCTAGATGTGACAAATGCATGGACCAGTTTTCTGCATTATTTTTGGACAATATATTTCTAATCTTAGTGATATTACGCAGGTGGAGGAAAGTGGGCCTGGTAACTTTTTTAATGTGGACGTTAAATGACATGTCCTAATCAAAAATAACACCACAAGCTTTTTATACATTTGAACTGGAGGCCATATTAATGCCATCCAGAGGAAATGAAAGGCTGCACAGGTTATTCTTAAGATGCTCGGGTCCAAAAACCAAAAGCTCAGTCTTGTCTAAGTTGAAAAGCAGAAATTTAAGGGTCATCCAGGTTTTTATGTCTTTAAGACATACCTGTAGTCTAAGTAACTGATTAGATTTGTTGAGTTTCATATACAAATATAACTGAGTATAATCAGCATAACAATGGAAATTTATCCCATGCTGTTTTATAACTAACTAATGGAAGCATATATAAAGTATTGGTCCAAGCACTGAACCCTGAGGAACTCCATGACTAACTTTTGTGTATGAAGAATATAAATTTTTTACATTTACAAACTGGAATCGATCAAATCAATATGACTTAAATAATACATTTTCAATGACCAACTCTTAAATTACTTTATAATCAAAATCTTGTTTTACTAGTATTTGAAAAGCATTGTCTTCTTTCATTTGCTGTCAACATTGATCCATCCATCCGTCCGTCCATCCATCCATCTATCCGTCAGTCCATCCATTCATCCACTATCTTTTACCAGCTTCTTCCTTTCCGGGTCATGGGGGTCACTGGTGCCCATATCCAGTAGTCACTATGTGAGAGGCAGGGTACACCCTGGACAGGTCTCCAGTCCGTCACAGGGACACATAGAGACAAACGAGACAAACAACCATTCACTCTCTCACTCACAACTAGGGACAATTTAGTTACCAATTAACCACTCCGTTTATATTGTAGCCGACATTAATTGGAAATATCTCAAAATTATCAGCCGTAATGTGACAAAGATGTGGCTTTTCTAAATGTTATGTATGTTATTAGTTAATTTAAATATATTTGACAAATATAAACAATGTCTTCACTGAGTTAAAGACTGCTCATTGCTTCCTAAGTCATCAGATCACACTTTGAATGGTTCTCAGATTGAGACACAAATGGTTATGTCTTATATCATCTTAACTCAAGTGCTCAGCCACACTTGTACACAACAAGTTTTTGGGTACATCCCTTAATCACATGAATGGAGAATCATAAAAGAGGCTTTATGAGTCTTCATTTCTGTTATTTCAAACTTCGACCCACTCTGTAGTCCTGTGACTTTCTAAACTGGTTTGATAGCCTTGGGGAATTCTTGCTGTTCTACAGAGCAGCACAAAAATACAAGCAGATTGAACTTAACTTTCCCATTTCAGCTGGATCGTAAGCCTGTTTTACTTCTAAACACATTCAGAAGTGATTTTTGAAGAAAGTGAGTTTGGTTAGAGGATGAGATATTTGTGTTTCCACCACACTGACCTCAAACAAGGTAAGAAAATAGGTGAGTAAATGTCATTCTCAGATTAAATGTTGTCTTGAAAGAATAATTATAAGTAATTTAGTTTAGAATGCATAATTTCCATTTTACAAACTCCTTTACAAAATGAGCCATAGATAATTAATTTAGCTGCAAGAAACAGAATAAATAGCATTGATGGCATTTTAAAAAGAAATATCATAAGACATTAACTGAATATACAAAAAACATAATTTCACCAAATAAGAATTTTTCAGGCTATTTGTTCTTGTGAAGCAGTAATTCACGTAAGACCATGTATGCAATGATTTCTGAACTTCTAATACACGATATGTAAGAGTAAAACCCTAACTACATGCTTGTAAAAAACCTTCACTTTTCTGTAAATGTGCCGCTTAAAAAACGGACAAAACTCCAGCAAGTTAAATGGATACTGTGATAAAAATGTTCTGTGTGGATTCACAGTTAACAAATGTGAACAAAGTTTTCTGTCCTGTTTGACTAAATTGTTTATTAGGGATGTTGCAAAGAATATTAATAGAACTGATTAGTTAAAATGGGGAAATAATAATCTCACTTTAGTTAATTATGACTTACAACCTCAGAATAAACATTAAATATTTCACATTATTTGAATAAAGACCATCAGTCATATATGGGGTATAATTGTCAATAAAGTCATTAAGTGTTAATCTGGGGGAAAATGTGCTTTAAAGTCTTAATCTGAACTTCCTTTAACCCAAATTAAGAATTATCTGAAATGGCTCAGATTGTATGTGCAGTCACGGGGAAAATAAAGTACATAATATTTTCGTTCTAAGGTTGTAAATATCAGGACAAAATTACAATTTTCTGTAATTTGGACTAAAACGAATAACAGATTTCACCATCTTGCCATTTCTTAAACAACACCAAAAAATAAATACCAGTTTGTATTTAACAAAAAAAAAAGATCTTTAGCCTATGATTCAACAACGTACGTATATCTAAGCAGCATTAACTTGAAGAAAATCATTTTCTGACTATCAGTTTTTCACATGGTTGTCGAGAGTTGTTTAGCAGCAAGAAAACATAATAAATAACACTGATAGCGTTTTAAAAAGAAATGTCATATGACATATGACAGAGTTGTCATGAATGTTTCTGTTCAGTGCCCTGAGATGACTTCTGTTGTGATTTGGCACTCTATAAATACACTGAATTGAGAAAGTTTGTTACAGTCTTTTTTTTACAATGTTGCATCAGTTCACTGAGATCTGTAGATATTTGTTTCTGCAAAACTCTCTTAGGGTCACAACATTAAGCAATGAACTTGGACTGGACCGTTTAAATGCCTTTATTTTATTATTTTTTCCAATCATTTTGTTGTAGATTTCTCCTTGGATTTAAATAATTTTAGAGCCTGGTAAATACTAAATCATTGTATTATGTCCTGATACACAACACCCCATAATTAAAACAGGATATGCTTTCTATTTTTATAATTACTCTTAAGTTGTGCATGTCTGACTCTTAAGAAAAACCTAAAGTGTTCAGTTACGACATATGTTTTCTGTAAGCGATTGCTCTGAAAGCAGCCCTGAGAGAAGATGCAGGAACAGGAGATACACTCAGCTGATTTCTATCAATAACTTGTGCCTGTGGGCTGCACAGTGAAGTCTGGTGGATGTTAAAGGGTGCTGCTGCTCTCAGCTCAATAGTTGTTGTGTGTCTGTGGCTGGACAGTGAGGGCTGACCAGCACAGCTGAAGGGGGGATCGATTGAGCCCAGCAGTGTCTGGGATCTAACCAGATCAGTAACTCTCACTTTCCCTCCCATAGATTATCTCTCAATCCTCTGCTTTCATTTGTTCCCCCCCTCTCCTCAGGGAAGAGCTCACGCTTGCCATCTTTTTCCATTTCTTCCCATTTTTCTCTCTCTGACATTTTCACACTCCACCACAACTCAAAGCAGAGTGCCTGCTCTTTCTCAATCTTTACTGTCCCCACTGCTTTATTCATCTTTCTGTCTTGTTAACTCCCATTCTTTCCTTCACTTTCTTTCTCCTGAGTCACCACTTCTCATACTTTTCTAATTACCTCTTTCTATTCTTCTGCCTCCCTCTCAGCTGTCTTTCTTTCAGTTTGCCACTCTTCTCGTCCTCCTGATGATAGTGTCACGTTTGACTTATCCCACCCTTGTTGTGCCCTCAGAGTCGAGTGAACATGAGGACAAGAGTACAGATGCTTCAGGAGACGTCGCCCCGCTGAGTAACTCGGCAGAGGCCCCAGCAGAAGTGCCCAAAGAGGACGGACAGTCCCCAAAGATGGTGGTGCCCAAACCGGAGGAGAACGATGAGCTGGGGCCACTGCCTGACAACTGGGAGATGGCCTACACAGAGAAAGGAGAAGTCTACTTCATAGAGTAAGTGTCCTCCAGGTTACATTTAACTCACCGTGTATCATGTTCAGGTCACACAGGCTCACTTGTTCCAAAGAATTGTCATGAATACTACATTTAGCTGGACAGACTTTAAGTTTCATGTATGCTTTTCATTATGTCAGTGTTAGCAGTGTTCCTTGTTATAAAACATCTTTGCTAAATAGTACTTTCAAGTACTCTCCTTTTGTTTAATTTTGCTCAACTTACCAAATAAATTATTACTTTTATTAAAAAACATTTTCCACCTGATTTTAATGTTGCCTCCCCTTTTCCTGGCTGAGCTGGGTCATAACATTAATGGGGGCTCGTCCGGGATATTTGATGTAATCCTGTGACTTATAACAATATCATTCATAAAATAAAAAGTAAAATAAAAAAAATCAAGGACCTTTGCCTCTCGCAGCTGTTGATTTCCTAATAACTTTTTTAATTAGGTTTGAGTTGTAGCCTTTCTAAAAGCCTTCCCAAACATTTCTTTTGACATGCATTCCTCGTTTAGTTATTTTCAGTCCAGTCCTTGTCCATGAATATTTTCAGAAGGATAGCCTCATACATTTATTTATGTGGGGTTTACTACTGGTCAATGAATTATTCAAGCATAAAAAAGGCACCTCATTTAGAGAATGACTCAAAGGCAAACTGCCTAAAGATTAAAATGTTTAACTCTTTGCCAAGTTGTTTGTAATTTGGAAACGCATTGTTGGCTCTTTTCTCAGGTTTAGATGCTTTTTCAGGCTTGAATGATTTATACGTTAGAGTTTGTTGTTGGGATTTTTAAAAGTTTAACTTTTATCTAGACAAATTAGCTTAACTTGTACTAAATGTGATTTTTAACATAATTTCCAGCTTTCCTGTTCCCCCCCAGGTTTATTACGAAACAAAAACAATATTCCTACAAACTCTGTTCAGAGCTTAAAATAATGATAACCAAGCAGATAATTTCTTAAAGTACTGAAAACACCAACAAATACTATTTCTAATATTATCTGTGCTTACTTTAATAAACTATGATTATAATAAAACAAACCCCCAACAGTGGTCTGTAAGAGAACACGTTTAAAAAAGCTTGCAGAAATGTTAGCTCAGCATCCCGATCGATCATGATTTCATTTGTTTTATGAAAAAGTTTAATTATTTTTTATTACTTTGCATTTTGATAACTCACTTTTTTCCTGCTCAGTCTGTTAATCATTTTATGTGTGTATTATTATTATTATTATTATTTTTCCTCTTTGCTCTTGTACGAACACAGAGAGAACATAAGTGGATGCATGATGGTTAAATTAGATTTAATGGTCTCCAGAAACACTGTTTACACTGAACTATGTTGTAAACGCTCCAAAGTTTAATTTACTGCAGTTGTTAGCATTTTACAGCTGCAGTAAAAATGTAGGTGAGTTTTTGTACCTTAAGAATAATGGACTCCCTGTGTGTCTTTGAAGTGGTGTGCAGGGAATTGCATATTATGTGCACATGAACGCAGATTCAAATTCAAACCTGACTGAGAACTGAAAGCAAGGCAAAGGTTAACTTTTCATTATTCCATTGCACATGATTTAACACATCTAGCCTGAAAACATAGAAAACCTGTCCTCCCTTCTCCACTGATACATTATATAAGTAACTGTTTCACTCTATGTAGTGTTAGCTTGGTAATAGCAGTTACGAAAATGTTGCTCACCTGTTATTCACTTTCATACAGGATTGATTAATTTACCTTCAGGCCTTGGAAAGCTGTGGTAAGAAAAAAATGTTCAAAGTGAGAATATTTTAAAGGAAAGGAAATTAATGACAATTTGAAATATGATGCAATTTGTTCTTACATACCAAAAACATGCATGCTAGGTTAACAGGAAGTACTCGTTGTCACTAAGTGTGAGTGAGTGTGAATGGTCGTCTGTCGCTTCATGACCCTGTGATGAACTGATGACCTGACCAGGGTTTATTCCACCTTTTCCCCAGTGACTGGTGGAGATGGGCACCAGCTTCCTGTTAGGGCATTAACAGAGTACTCGAGTAATCTACACATCGATTGCTAGGACATTTATTGAGGTTAAAAATTTAACATCGAGTATCCGTAGTGACGTCATATTATGTGGCCACCGTATGACCGTAGGGGGCGGTGTTGCACTGTTGCAGGTCACAGAGTATGGTGTAACACCGGGTCCAATCCACCGAAACAGTTTCGGTTAAGTTTCGTTTTTGACGTGCTGCACGTTTCTTCACGTTTGCAGTTTAATAATAATAACTAATAGTTTAGTTTTTCCTGTGACTTATTTGCAGTATGATAAATGGTAGGAGCATAATATACTCAATGTTTTGTTGGTCCTTTTTTTTTTTTTGTAAATAATTACCTTTTTTTTGCGGTTTTATTTATTTATTTTTGTATTTTGAGATCTATGACGTTATCAAATACTCGAGTTCTACTCGGGTTTTATTATGTTAATGTCGAGTTTAAAGATTATATTCACGTTCAACCCCTACTTCCTGTGACCTTTTTTAATTTTACAGTAGTCCCTATTGTACCCTAGTAGTCTAGCTACTTCGCAATTCATTTTTCCTGGACTCGCTCTACCACGTTTTTTCAAAGTAAGATTGGACATGACACACAATTGGCTGACTGATGGATGAGCGGCACAATCGGCATGGAATTTTTATATAAAATATCTATTTTAAATTATTTAGCACCTGCTGCACCTGTGTGTAGCCCACAGCTGCAGGAGAAGCTCCCTCCTGCAATGTGTCAGATCTCCGCTCTGCAGCGGAGAAGTGTGCATGGCTGAGAGTGCAGGAAGGGTTTAAAACAACTTTATATATATATATATATATATATATATATATATATATATATATATATATATCCATCCATTTTTGCGCATTTGTATTGCATGCCGCTAGCTTAGCGCTATGTCAGTGCCGCCAGTTGTCGCACAGTTCTGTAGGCAACACACTTGGTTCTGTTGACAGGGCGGGGCGCCCTCCTTGTATAATCGTAGGGGAAACACTGATATTTATTTATTTATTTATTTATTTTGAACACACAGGAGGTCCTTTGCAGAGTATAAATTAACTTTTTTTTTCATTAACCAGACTGACCGATTTTTCCCTTAATACGACTACAGTAGTCCCTCGCTACTTCGCGGTTCGTTTATTGCGGACTCGCTCTATCGCGTTTTTTCAAAATAAGATTGGACATGACACACAAGTGGCTGATTACTGGTGATGGATGAGCTGCAGAATCATCATCGAATTTTTTAATTATTTAGCACCTCCTGCTCCTTTGTTCAGCCCACACTGCAGGATAAACTTCCTGCTACAGCTGATCAGCTGTTCACCATGCATAGCGGAGATGTGGGCGTGGTCAATAGAGCTTGCAGGTGGCAAAGAAGAGTGTGGGAAGGGTTTAAAACACCTTTATATATATATATATATATATATATTTATACAAAGTATATAAAATAAAATTAAAGTACTACTTACTACTTGTACTACTATTCCTACTTTGCGGTTTTTCACTTATCACAGGTCTTCATGGTAAGGATCCCCCACGATAAATGAGGGACTACTGTATTTCATTCAAATGGATTATATTTACATGAGTTCAGCTCATGTAGTTATTTAACGCTATTGTTCATATTTGACAATTTCTTAAATTGCATTTATCACAGTACAGTTACCTCTCATTTTTTCAACCTTTATTTATACTGGTTAGTCTCATTGAGTCACAAGGACTCTCAGTCTGATTCTAAATATTATCAAGTTTAGTTCATCCAAACAGCCACGACACCTTGTTGTTTTTAAAACACCATGTAGAAATGAATTTTCTAGAGATTTATGAAAAACTACAAACACATGAAACTGATTCTCACAGAGAACTTTGTGAATTTGGGTAGGAAAAAAAAAGGTTAAACAAAGACACACGTTATTGCTATAATCTGGGTCATAAATATTTGTATTTTATCATTAATATTGTTTATTTAAAAGAACCAAACTTAGCAGACGCAGCCTCCTCCCTCACCGTTGGAGACATTCAGGCTGAGCCCTCTATTGTTCTTTCAAATCCAGAGTTTGGTCACGCACGCAAGTTGATGACGACGCTCAGAACACATTAACATTTAATACAAAGTTAGATTTTATATACATGTATAAATGTCCAGGGAGGTTGGAGGCTCGGTGCACAGGAACTTTAAACTATTTCACTTCGTTTTCCACCAAACAAGCTCGAGACCAGATCTGGTTGTCCAAGAAGAAAATGGGCTGTCTCGGACAAACGGAAACTGCTTATGTCGACCCCTAAATGGTGTTTGTATTGTTATACGCCCATCAAAGGTGAAGGTCAAAAGTTAAACTGTCTCCACTTGTCCAAGCTATTTCTATAGATTGCTGTATAATATTTTGTTGATGGACGTATAACGTGCCATATATCACTGTACTCTTGTTATATATTATATAAAGTATGGCATGAGATATGCAATGATACGATACAACATATGGCACAATCTAGCATAACATATATAATATGAAATAATATATATAATGTGATATGATACAATTTATATCATACAATATACTGAACTTTAATGTCCCCTTGGATAAATAATCTTTGGGCTTATTTTTGACCCACTTTCCGACTTCACAAGAGGTTGGTCATAAATAGTAAAAAGTGAAAAAAAGCAATATGATCAAGAGGACAAGGAAGTGATAAAATCTGCTTCTCTTTCATACTATAAATATGAAAATATGGCAAGAGTTGAGTAGGAAATGAGTCAACAGAGAAAGAGGAGGACAGAAGATGAGATGACAAGAACTGATGGAGCAAAATCAAAAGGAAAGCAGCAGTGATTAAAGCCTACTTTGAAGTATGCTTTGTAGGGCTCAGTATTTATTTAACTCTGGCCTTCATCTTTCATATTTATAATCTTTAATGTGCCTCCCCCCCTTTTACTTCATCTACTAGTTTTAGGCCTTGGGATACCCATATCAGTTTTGTACTGGTCAGTGTAAAATATATAGTAAAATAGTTTTTACAACATTTGATTAATTTATACTGTTACTTTTTAATTACTTTTCAATTAGGTATCACATTGCATTTCTGTGTGTGTGTGTGTGTGTGTTTTAATCTAGACATTTTAAAGCTGATTTAAAATATCTGGTCAATTATTTGATTAGTTAAAGTATTAAAGTGTTTTTATTTATTTTATTTAACCTTTATTTATACAGGTAGTCTCACTGAGTCACTAGGACACATTTTCAAGAGACCTGTTTTTAGACAGACGACATAAAGAGTATAGACAACAATATACAACAATAAAAACAATTAAAAAATAAATTGGTGTCAAAATAGTGTTAGCAGCATGATCCTGTTAGCAGAGAGATTATGTTAGTAGAGGGGTTCTGTTAGCAGAGTGGTTCTGTAACACTGAGGTTCTGTTAGCAGTGAGGTGCTGTTAGCAACATGGTCCTGTTAGCAGAGTGGTTCTGTAACAGAGGTTCTGTTAGCAGTGAGATGCTGTTAGCAACATGGTACTGTTAGCAGAGTGGTTATGTTAGCAGAGTGGTGCTGTTAGCACTGAGGTTCAATTAATGGCATGGTCCTGTTAGCAGTGAGGTCCTGTTAGTTGCATGTTACCATTAGCAGTGTGGTTCTGTTAGCAGTGTGGCCTTGTTTGCAGCATGGTCATGTTAGCAATGTGGCTGTTAGCAGAGTGGTTCTGTTAGCAATGAGGTCATGTTAGTTGAATGTTACCGCTAGCAGTGTGGTTCTGTTAGCAGTGTGGTTCTGTTAGCAGTGTGGTCCTGTTGGGACACAGGAACAGACAGGTGGAACACAGGAGTGAAAAAAATAAGTCAATTTACACTTCAGCGGGCTCCGAGTCAATGTTTAAGTAAATATACTGTAGGTGAGCTGCAGAGGACAGGTCAGTGTCCAGGTGGTATTTGTTTTTAGTCACTACATAAGCTTTATGAACAACTGCAAGAACTCTAAAAATATGAATATTTCAGTTGTGTTGTTTACATAATGATATTTTTATTAAAGTCCCTATATTTAGAGTACAATTAATCATTAATTGGATCTTTAATTAGTGCAGTTATCAACTCATGCCCACATCACGTCCCCAAAAGCCTCTGAACTCACTGTGCCTTCATTGCTTCTGTATCCAGTTTCCCTGCAGCCATCCTGTTTTGCACAGATTCGGCTGGAGTCTCGTGCAAACATGACAACAAAGCAGATGTTTCACTAGAAGAAATTCTTATTTGTTTCAGGAGGTAAAATGCAAGCATGGTGTATGTATAAGTCATCTATACTTTATGTTAATAATAAATATTTTAGCAGATCAAATGTAGCAGTTGATGTTTATTTAATGAGGTTTTTAGAGCATTTTAGCCTCTTTTGGCTCATTGTTTTGGTTTTATGTGCTACAATGCATCGGTAATTTATTTTCAGCTTTGCAGTCAGTAACAACTGGCAAAGTGACAAAGTTAGCATCCAGCTGATCACTAATGAGCCAAATGATTTTTTAATGCTTTAGCAAAAAACTAAACTAAATGGAAGATGAACAATAGTTCAGAGATTATGAATGTGATCCTGTTGTCTAGATTTGGAAGTAGACCACTAACATTTGGCAAACGTATCAAGCAATAGTTTGACCAAATTAATGTTTCAACTAGATGCTCAATCGTGATGTTTCCTTTTTTGTATGCATTTGGCAGAGTATCAACAAAGTTTTAGGGAAAACACAGTTGAAAATGAAGTCACCTTGCTGTGAAGTTGTCACATTGCACCCTTCCTCTGCCCTTCTCCTGCCTGTTGTTGCTTCATAACTAAGGGACAGTATTGTGACTACATTGTGTAGGTGCATTGAGACTTCCTGGCCCATTATTGAATCTGATCTAGATCCAGAAAAAAAAAATCTGTCCAGCCCACAGCTGTTCCTCTATCACTTAATCAGTCACCTCTCTATTACCCTTTCCCCCCACTTGCTAATGAAATGCAGTAAGCAAATTAAAAGTATTGATTCTGTTTTGTTCACGTAAAGCGTTTTTTGTGTGTGTGTGTGTGTGTGTGTGTCTCAAACTTTTTATAAATCCAGACACTCAAGGGAGTTTCATCTTTCCTCTCTGAAATGATTCTGTAGCCGAATTAGGTATCCACCAACATCGCTCTCGCTCCGTGCCAACTCTCCTCTCCCTCGCCATCGATCACGCTCCCTCTCACACTCCCTCTCTATCTCTCCCTCGTCTCTCCACAGCCACAACACTAAGACAACATCGTGGCTGGACCCGAGGCTCGCCAAGAAGGCAAAGCCGCCCGAGGAATGCAAAGAGGATGGTGAGTGCTGCGTGTCTTTCGCCGTTTTCCTGCCTCTTGATCGTTTATGTTAGATGCACACAATTTATCCTAAAGCTTGCCTGTTGATGTCAAAAATGCATGACAAATGGGCTCGTCTTGGGTTCATTTTACAAATAATGTAAGCTAGTTTACATGTCAGTTGTTGCTTTTCGTAGTGCTTATGAAGAAGTAATATCCAGGTGTAGCAGCAGCAGTTGCTCTGAATCAGAAGCCAAAGTCGTGTGTGTTTTCAAAGAAGCTGGAGGTTATAAAGACTCCTTTATTCTCATCTGAGAGAGATTTAAAGTGTCCTTTTACCACCTACTTACTCCACAAGAAAAGAAGGGAGACGGATGAATACCATAGAAATACCGGGGTTTTACATAAACATAAACCACAAGTGTCATATCCTTCTATACCCGCTCCTCCTCCTCTGTTTTTTTTTTTTGTATGACAAATAAAGTATTTGTTTTCTAAGTTGTGATCAGGGAGGAAGCTGATTAAGACCAAGGCAATTTATTTGTGTAAAATTTGATTTACTTAAATCGTTAATAGTGTAAAAATTACTTTAACAGATAATTTTACAGATCTTGAGCTAAAATGTGGTTGTAGCTGAGTCATTCACAGCGCACACGTTCAGCTCTAACAGATCAATTTACTGTACGTTTTGTAGTCGTGAGCAGAATAAATTCAAAGTTGCTTCAAACCTTTAAGATCGAATCAAAAACAGAATCACTTCTCATTTAACTTCTTCTCTTTTCTTGATGCGTTTCTCCCATTGAAAATACTTTTTTTTTTCCCAAGGAATCCACATGAAGTTGTTAAAACTTCTTAGTTCCTCTCAGATATAAAAAATAGAAAGATTTCCAAGATGATGAAATGACACCGAAACAAAGGCAGAGAGGAATTAGTCAGAATGTGATGGAGCGTGCATCTTTAGCATTTCCAATCCATTTATTCTGTGAGAATCCTGACAAAAGATATTCTGATACTTGATCTTACCGAGCATTTCATCAAGTTAGCTAGTCTCAGTTGGAAAAAAAGTAGACAAGGAACAAGATCTTAGTTGCAGATTTGTCAAGGGGAAAATATAATCACTTAAAAGGCCAAGCATTCATTGATGGAATGAAGGAATTTATATCCCCTGTTGTCTTTCATGTCAGTTTAAAACTTAAATCATCTGAGAAGGGACAACATCATAGTCATTTGGCCCAATATTGTAAATGACTTTTTGCACTGTTATGTAATTTGGGGAAATCTTGCAAGAGTGCGTCATTGGGATGCTATCATGTTGGACTCTGCCAGAGCTGTCCCTTGTCTCTGATCCTGTTTGTGGTGTTCATGCACAGGATGTCAAGGTGCAGTCCTGGAGAGGAGGCTGTTTGGTGTGAGAACCTCAGGGTCTCATCTCTGCTTTTTGCAGATAATATGGTTTTCTTGGAATCTATGGACCAAGAACTTCAGCGTGCACTGAGGTGGTTCGCAGCCGAGTGTGAAGCAGCTGGGACGAGAGTCAGCTCCTCTAAGTATGAGGACATGTTTCTTGACCAGTGATTAGAGTTGCATTCAGCCCCAAAAAAATCCAACTCGACCCGGCTCCAGCCCGTAGCCGTCATTTTTGAACCGAACAAATTAACAGTAATTACAGGTCTGAACCTGAAAAAAAAAAAGAAATTTTTAATTAAGCTTTGACTGCTTATATAGTTATTAATGGTCAGCGGACGTGCATGTCTGAATAAAAGGGGCAGAAGATCGGAACTGAGGGGGTGTCTGTCCTTTCATGGCTGTCAAAGCGCATTAAATCCCTGCTTCTGCTGCACTCTGCATTATTCAGACACGGACCTTGCTCTGATATGTCTGATTTGGGATCTCACCTGTTTGGGTCGTCAGCCGTGCTCGTCCGCTGAGTGTAGCGGCTGAATGAAGGTCCATTTGAGCGATGCAGCACCCATCGCATGGACCACATCCTGGCAGTACCGGTAGTCCCATCTGAAGCTTAACTGAACTTTTTTTAACCCCTTTCAAGGCCGGTCAGTACATGGTCAAATGGCCGCGTGCGACTGGTGATTGTATAGCAAGCCTTGTTGTCATATAATATGAATGTATGGAAGCCTTGTTGCCATATAATTGGATCGTCATCCGTGCGCATCCGCTGACGCAATCGAAAGCCAGACACCGACCTGGCCCGCCCATCCAGCACTTTATTATGGCCCAACCCGAATTTGGGCCGGGCCGGGCTTCAGGCCTGGATTAGACATGACAGCTCTACCGGTAATGATTGGAATGCCCCCTCCAGTCAGGGTAGAGTTTTAAGGGGCATTCACACCAGCCCTGTTGTCCTAAACTCTAGCCCGTTTGCCTAGGAAGTCCTTTTTTTGGGGGGAGGTGTGAACTCGCTATCGAACTCTGTCACGGAACAAAAAGTTGACCTCTGGCCCGGGCTAAAACCTAGGTCGCGGTCCAGTAGAAGAAAACTCCAGCACGGTTCGAGTACAGTGTGAATGTAAACAGACCGGGCACTGCTCCGCAAGCAGGAAGTGGACTGCAACGCATGGCAAACAAACACGCATTTCTCTTGCCTCATATGGAGCCGTCAGCTGCCTTGTGTGAAAAACAACATTCTCCATGGTCTTCTGCCTCATCTTCCACTCATGCTGAGTCCATTTTTGAAAAATGACTAAATATAACTCCTAAAACCGATAAAATTTGACGCCACTCCATTTTGTTTTTATTTCCAGAAGAAGAAGAAGAAGAAATGTCTTCTTCAGAGGTTTTTGTGTTGTTTCTTTCAGTAGTTCTTGGTGCAGCGCCACCACAGGCGAGCGGGGGAACAGGTTAGTTCAACAGGTTGGCTCAGCTGCGCAGTGCAATGTGAATGCAAACGCACCAGCTCAAATGTAAACAAAATGTTATGAATATTGGTCCCCAACCGAACAGAGTCTACCGGACTATCAGGTGTGAAAACAACCTTAGATACGTTTTTACAGAGCTAGAGACATTTTGTGTTCACTAACATCAGTAACTTTGTTGACCATTTAGAATGAGTCGACTCCATATGTTGAGTTGTACATGTATGGGCAGAGATTGCTTTCTGAGAATTTCACTCAAGTTTGACTAGTGGCTCATGATATTTTGCCAATAGTGTATCTATGTTTACATGCGCAACATTTTTGGACCGGATTGAAATGTTTTCATATTAAATAATTCAAATGTATCGTTTACATGGGCACAATCTGTTCATGACGAGCGTTTACCTGCGGCGGGCTTTGTTCTGAACAGAAGTACTGACATGTGCAGAGTGGTAAACTCTCCTTAAAAAAAAACACAGGAGAAGTTCTACTTCCGATGTACTTCCGGTATGAATGTAAACAAACCTGAGTGCTCAAAATGGACCCACGACAGGTTTTAATGACGGTGGAGACATTGCTGCACTCCCTGACTGAGCTACAGGTAATACAGATCATTTTGAGCTCTTTCAAAGTTTCTAGTAGAAATGTTGTGTCGCTCACCAACCAGTTTTGCTTCCCCGACATGCTAATATTATTAGCATTAGCCAGGCGGAAATGACATAGATCGCACATGCGCAGTCAGGTCAGTTTTTCACGATCAGAAAATAATGAACAGATTAAGTGTTTACACGGACACCGTTCAGATTATGAATCGCTGTAAACCACCAGTTTCGTTGGATCGCAAATTCTTTCGGATCGCGCTGAATAAACAAAAATAACCCGAATGCGGCGTTTACATGACATGTTTTTATTCCGAACGGCCGTTAGATCCGATTACTTATGTCCATGTACACATAGCTTGTGTTTACTCTAAACGTTAATGCCAAAATTTTAAGCAAATATGTTTTGTAACGTGTAGAACTCGGAGCACGTGTTTTATACGACTCATATCTGATGTAAGATTCTCACTGTGCAACAGGCCTGGGTCATCCTTGCAGGATATTGTTCATGATTCATCAAATATTTTCACTGGGTGAGAGGTCTGAACTTCAGGCAGACCAGTTCAACTCCTGGACATTTCTACTTTGAAGCCATGCTGTTGTAATGGATGCTGTATGTTGTTTAGCATTAGCTTGCTAACATAGTCAAGGTCTTTCCAGACAAAGACATTGTCTGAAGAAACACATATTGTATTGTTCTAAAACTAGTATATATATATATATATATA
>NC_056519.1:16220413-16231605 GCF_014905685.2 Nematolebias whitei | reverse complement strand
TTTTTTTTTGATAGAGCTTTAACCAGTATTTTTTGATGTTACAGTAAACTATGATTACAGACAATGCTTTGTGTTCCTTAGCCCATGCGGTGATGTCCTAAACAAAATCAGACCTTTTTACCTTTGAGCTCAAATATTTATCGAGGTTCTTGAAATCGTTACTTGATATTATGAAGTGTAGCTCATGGAATATTCAAAGTCTTCCCAATGTTTTCACTGAAGAACATTATCATTAATATCCACTATTTTTTAATTCAGTTGGTGAACCTTTTACCATCTTTACTTCTGAAAAATTCAGCCGTTCAAAATACTCTTTTCATACCTGGTCCTCTTACTGACCTGTCATGAATTAACCTGCTGAAAATTCTCCTCCAGCTGTTTCTTCTGGAACCACCTACCTACTTTTACTGCTATTCGTTGCTCCTGTCCTGTCTGTTTTTTGACGTGTTGCTGCCATAAAATCTAAATTATCATATTTTTCCAATAAATAATATAATTTCTTGTATTTTTTATATGTTTATTATGTTCCATGAATAAATTAAATTGATCAAATTGGGGTGTAAGAGATTTGCAAAAGTGTTTCATTCTCCTATTAATGTACATTTACCTTTTTCAGAATTGTGGTTGTATATACTGGAATTAAAAAAAAAAAAAACTGTGTAAATATAACCTTGATGCAGTGCAATGCTTGTTTTATTTGACTGTGTAATTATTTAACACAAATAAATGCAGAGACGTCTTCATCCTAGTGACCACAGCTTCCCCTGAGAGCTTAGCTCAGTTATAAGGAGAAAAGCTACCCCTGTATATTTGCTATTGATTGGTGGAAAGGTGTGTGTTTGGGTGTTGGTGTGTGTTGAACCTGAGTTATGCGCTGATAAGCACTAAGCGGATTGCAGGGTGGAGTCTGTGATGTGTGACGAGACAACAGACAGAGAGGAGGACGAAAAAACTGCACGAAGAGGCACTTTGAGTGAGAAGACGAGCGTTCACAGTTAGGAGCAGATGTTCAAGAAGTACTTAGAGCTTTCACTCACATAAAAGTGGCAATATCACAGTGTAAAGATACTAAGGTACTTAAATTTGTGTTCAAAATATGCCTGCAAAGGATGCTAAAGTTGGATAGGTCTCATTTATTGCAACATTTTGTAGCCGAGGTTAGAGTTCCTGTAGGGTAAATTAACTGAAATTGAACAGCAGCTCTGTTGGGTTCAGAAGCCAAACAAAAAGACGAGTCGTAAACGAGCCAAAATGTTTTTCACATGGCTTCAACTTCTATATTTTAAGGTTAGTTGCCCATTGTCAAGTTTGTTTGTTCTGTTATACAGGTCCCTCTTGTAAATGAGTCCCTGTGGCTCAATGAGGCTACTCTGTATAAATAAAGTTTGAATGTAAAAACATTTCCATTTGAGGCAGCAGATCCAAACATATGAAATCATTGAAGAAAATATTCTGAGAAATAATTGAAGAAATGCATATTGCTCAATACTTTTCATACCAGAGCTAATATCATCTGAGAAGGGATGAAGAAATACAGCCTTTTTCATACAGCCTTGTCAATAATGCTACACATGTCAAATAATTTTGTAAATCTTTTTAGATGTGGTAATGTACAAAGTACAAGCAATATGGTGAAGAGGGCTCTCAGCTACTAGAACACCAAATTTTAGCTCGATATCTTTAAGATTTAATGAGTTGTAGTCATTTTTGTTATGGCTAAGGTCAATTAGCAGTGGCAACCATCTTGAATCAAGTTGACCTTAAATATTACTGAGTTGTAAATGTATAGCCAATTATTACTTTCTGAGAGATTAATTAAAATTTGTCCTCTGATTTATGAAGTATTTTGCTAATGGTATGTGCACACACCTGCTTATTATGGCCCTTTCATCTTTGGGTGATAATGAGAATGCAGTATCAGTGGGTTTTATCTGTAGACTTATTTCTTTCTAAAACTACAAAAGTAAGGCTAAAGTTGCAATGTTTCTTTCTTTTTAATATATTTGTAAGCCTTTATTTGTTTTACAGTATTCCAAGAATTGAAAGTTAATTTTTTGTCTCGTTTATGTAAAGATGAAAACAACTTTAAGCACATTAAAAGTTGCATTGAAGAGTTTGCCACTAGAATAACATCAGCACTTATTGGCTTCCAAGTTGATTTACTATTCAGGACAATTTGGCATCGAGTTGCCAATCATAAATAGTGCCTGCTAGAGTCATGAGATTCCAAAAGTGCACAGCCTGTTCATTTCAGATCTTTGAACATCAATTATTCCAGATGTGAGGCTTGTAGACAGAGAGTCACTACAGCCTCACAGTCTGGGATTCTACTGAGGCAGTGACAGAGAAAACATTGAACAAATAACATTCCAGCAACAGATTATGTTGTGTTAAAAAAAAATTTAAATGCAAGCAAAAAATCCCACAAATAACTAAAAGAACTTGGTTTAATTAAAATATTCTGCAACACTACAATGCTAGAACTCGGATCATGTCAAATGCTAAAATGATAATTGCAAAACCAGTGGTGGGCACAGTCAACCAAACAGTTAGCCCCGCTAACCGCTAATTCGCTAACTAAAAATATTACCTTTGCTAATGCTAAATTGCTAAACGGATTAAAATCTGTATATATTGGAAGCCAACTCTAAAGTGCTAACTTTGATCATATAATGCTGTCGCTGACACTGTAAGACCATCTGTAATGCGACAACGTTGTAAGTGAACGCAACTCAGAACAGTTCATAAATCACAAGTGGTCCATGTCCTGTTCAGAGGTGAGCTGCCAGAAATGAACCTGGTCCATCAGAACCAAAGAGGTGGAGCAGAATACTGTTCTGAAGCAGAGTGATGCATTCAATGTGTGTCGGACGTCTCCCTCATTTCATTTACAATAATTAATTAACTCACTTTGGTGATCCTCTTTGTGATTAACTACTTATATAAACTAACTGCAAAGTTGTTGTGCATCATCATTAATATTCTTTCTCAATATTTGTGTAAAATTAAAAATATGTGAAATGTGAGAGAAAGTGTTAGCATCTGACTGCTTATGATGTTTCTGATTCTGAAAATGTTTGTTTTTTTTCATATTTTCCTGTTATGGTTTGGCATTTATGTTAAAGTCTGGGAGGACAGGTTGACTTGTTTGACTCAGTTCAGTGTGCTTGCGAACATCACCAGTTGGAAATGTAAACAAATGTTCAAAATTTTGGTCCCTAATCGAACCGAGTCTACCACCAGCAGGTGTGAAAACGACCTTAGAGATAGTTCAGTTGTCTGGGAGAGACTCAGAGTCGCTGCTCATCCACATCGAGAGGAGCCAGTTGAGGTGGCTCAAACATCTGATAAGGATGCCCCCAGGACATCTCCCTATGAAGGTCTTCTAGGTCTGGCTAACCAGGGGAAGACCGAAGACATGCAGGAGGCATGGGCACACCTAAAGTCCTCCAGGAAATGATGGCTGTGGGGAAAGAGATGTCTGGGGCTCCCTGCTCGTGCTGCTGCCCCCTAAACCCAACTCCAGAACAAGCCAAAGTGGGTAGGTGGATGGATGGATGGATGGATGGATGGATGGATGGATGGATGGATGGATGGATGGATGGATGGATGGATGGATGGATGGATGGATGGATGGATGGATGGATGGATGGATGGATGGATGGATGGCACAATCAGTAATGAGTTAGAATTGCATTACTTATCAGTCTGTGATAAATATTCTGGTTTCCTCAAATGTTATTCCCCTAAAAGAAAATATAATTTTGTTGCATTTGTATCTGGATAGTAGATATTAACAATTATTTTCTTCAAGGCCTTTTTAACAAGATGGTTTAATGTTTTTTGTGTATTCTATATTTGACTACGAAGGACTAAGAAGATTTTATATGCACAGTTTTCATCCCTAGAGCCTGTCTATCCTGATAAATGTCATCGCCGCATAAATAATGATGGATTACCTGTTTTATTGACTTGCAGTAACCGTTCACATTAGTGGGGCAAGTAAATGTGAATTAAATCAGCAAAAGGACTCCCAGTGTACTTATAAGTTGCACTGTTTATTTTACGGCTATCCAAGTTGAGATAAATTTTATTGCCTTTCTCTGAAAGACGAGGGATTTTTACTTGTGTGCATGTCTTTTGGCAAACTATCTCAAGAACAACTGGAAGGATTGGATGATATTTGTTTAAAAATATGGCATTTCATAAAATGTTCCAGGTAATTAAAAAAATAGAGAACCTTAAGTAAACAGTGTTTCTTTTCACCAAGGATACCTTTTTTTCTGTTTTCTGTTTAAAGCCATCCAAATGATGTATTCTGGGTTTATTCCTTTCTGTTTCCTTCAAAGCAACATGAGCTCCAGTCAAGACAGAGCCGTTGATATCAGAGGAACCTTTTAGTTGCGTAACTCACTTGATAAATCTCTTTGTCGTTCCGCGTTCAATATTCTCACCTTCATATCCGTCTTTGTCCCCTCCCTGCCTCTTGTTTCTTTGTTTTTTGCCATTTTGGTAGCTGGAACAGAACTAGGACGAGCTTTTTACAGAACCTCGATGCTCGCTTTGATTCCTCTCACTTTTTTGTGTTTACTACTCCACCAAATATTTGTTAAATGGGAGGGGAAAAGCTGTACTTAGTCACTTTTTCCAACCTGACATAATACAACATTGCTGATAAACAAAACTAAAAGGGGAAGATAGTAAAAATAAATAAATAAATTCTGGAACTGGTTACCACATTGAACATGAACTGGGCAGTTTATGATTGAACACTGACAGAGAGGAGGATTATAACTCTGATTCTCAGGTTTGAAGGATGTTAATCGTATTACAGAGCTTCTTTGTTTTTTGGCTTCCCTGCAGACTGCACACGTCTGAATATAGAGAGGCATGTAATTACATTCTGCTCATGTGAGGAGCTTCGCCGGCAAAGACACAATCGTCTCACACTGGCAAACGTTGGGCTGGCTCTCTTCTTTTTTAATTTTTTTCCTCTCTCGGAACTGAGTGTTTAACTCACTTTTATTTCTCACGTAGATCTGTCACGATAGCAGATTTTGCTGAGCGATTAATTGTCTCAGAAATTATTGCGATAAACGATAATATTGTTAGCAATTTCACAATTATTAGTAATTATTGTCAAATTTAATAAAAAAAAGGTTGGTTATTTTGTTTTGAATGTAGTACCTTTTTTGACCACTGGATGGTAGTATAAGACGGTTTGAACCGAAGGATAGATAGTGAGGGAGTGAGCAGCGTGTCTCTTTAAGTAAAATGGGAGGGAGGCCCCTTGACGTGACTTGGACCGTCTCTCTTTCCTTTTTTCAGTTCTCAAAATGGCGGATGCTCGGTGTGGTTTGAGCTCTTTAGCATAGCATTTTTCACACAAAGCTTTTAATAAAAAAACAGAAAACAAGTTCTCAGCTTCTTTTTGCAGAGAAAAACAACTTTTTACATGAAGGCACGGGTTTCAACCATGAATTTTGGAGCTTCGACAAGACAGAGGTTGATTCCCAAGGTCGGCCTGTTAGCTTAGCTCGTAGCTTAGCTTCTCAGCTTAGCTGGGATCCAAAAACATGATTTTTGGATGGTGAAAATGGATTTTAAAGAGAAAGGGAGGGGTCAGTGAAAACACCTAAGTTGAGCCTTTTGTCATCCAGTGTCTTCAGTAGAAAGAGAGAGACACGAAGAAACAATAAAGAAGATAAATGAAAACGAGGTAGATAATTTTCATTTATCATGCGATTAATTGATTTATTGTTTATCGCGACAGGCCTATTCTCATGACTTCTGCTGAGAATGAAGGCCATCCTGTTGTGTATTTATGATGTCCAGGTGTGTAATTGAAAGCAGATCTCCTGGGCCTTCAAAGATAGTTAATTATTATATTTTTTTTATTATTATTTCAGAGGGTTGCTGGAAGTTTAATTATTATTTTGTTTTTTGTTTTTACTTCGGGGCACAGTTGCTGTCCTACAGGTGAGTTATTATAGTCGGGGAGATGTGGCGCCCTCCTTCACCTTGAGCCTCCTGCACCAGCCATCGGTGTGGATGGGGAGGGGAGAGGCAGGCGTAGCTGTCTGCGACATGATTGATGGGTGTATTTTGAGAACATCCCCAGCAGAGCATGCCTGAGGCCTGGAGATTGGGAGGAGGATGCATGTGTGTGTGGCAGGCGTGTGTATGTGACGTGGCTGTGGAATTAACTGTCAAAGTGAGGTGGTACCAGCCACAAAAAGTTTTTGTATACCTGCGCTAAAGTCAATGTGACACTAATAAAGGAATGTTCAAGCTTTGGTTATTACCTATTGTAGTTTATTTTAAAATACTGTAGGTCTTTTGACAATAAACGTTCTAAATAACTTAACCAGAAACTGATATACGGTGCTTTAATTTTATCCGAAACACTAAATGTATTTGTAATATGAAGCCAAACTGTTGTGTCCACTCAACAAGTTGAACATTTATTACTGCAAATTCACAAGTAGCACAATCAGACCCACACCCATCACTTGAAATAACTACAAACAAGACAATGTGTCAATAATGATTCATATTAAAATGCTTCAGGTACTTTTTCTTCAAACTACTGTGATGCTCTCTTAGGAAAACTTACTTTGTTAGGTTGAGAATGAGGTTCTCAATCAGGTTGTGACAACAGTATTTTTCTTAATGGAACTGACAAAGAAGAAATAATGAATGTAGTAAAAAAAATCTTACAGATAAGAGATCAAAAGACTGGGTGGACATGGACATGATGTTTGTAAAGGACATAATGAGTTATCTTATCTAGCCGTTTACATATATATGTAATTTATCATTTTCAAAAGGAATATTTCCAGATAATATGAAAGTAGCTAAGGTAGTTCCTCTCTTTAAAAATGGTGATAAATGTATGTTCAATAATTATAGACCAATATCCTTATTACCACAGTTCTCAAAAATTCTAGAAAAACTATTTGTGACCAGATTAAACGTGTCAACGCCCATGTGTTCGTGTTAGTTTTAGTTCTGCGGTGCTACAGTGCCAGGCTCATCTGTTCACAGTTTTGCACCTCCAGTCTGACAGGTGGCGATAGTGTGCTGGTTTTATAGTAGTCTATTTGACAGCAAAGAAGAAGAAAGGCAATATATACACACTAGAAATTTGAAGGTTGATCCAGCTTTAATTATTGTTAATCCCACCTTAGTTGTAGAGTTGAAGCCACAAGGTTTCGTTTTACACGTTGTATTTTTGTAACGTCTGTGCATTGGCAATTCATGAGGCTTTAAGCCCCGCCTCCTCCCCCGCACGCAATCATGTCACGTGTTCTTTCCTTTAAGCATGAAACAACTAATTACAATTAACTATATTAGAAAAATGAATACTTGCACATACAGCAGTAAGAACGACCTCCTATCAACAATTTTTATTATTTTACTAATAGCAATGTCCCGTTTGTTTATATGGTGGGGGCGAGGCCTAAATCTTGTGTTGGAACCAGCCTACAGAGACAGTTGGTCCCGTTCTGGCTTTAACTTCCAGGTTTGTGTCAGAGGTCCATCAGCCAAAGATCTATACACCACCAACATAAACCCGGAAAATTAATGTTGACTGTTGTTGATTCTTTCTTTATTTTCTTCTTTATATTTAAGTAATAATTTTCTTTAGTGTGGGCTATTAGGCAGGACTTAAAGCCTCACATTACTATTGTGTGACTCTGCTTCCAAAAATAAAACCTGACAGTTCCCATAAACCAGGTCCTACTGGACCTGAGGCGTAGACACTCACTCTAGAATTAATATATACAGTCTGTGAATCTAACGTCTATTGGAATTTAATTCAATCATTTTTGTCGTTCTCGTCCTTTTTACAGATGTATTTGTCTATGTGGTCTCTTTTGGAGTTGATGCGAGTCTGGTTAACACAAATACAAAATTTAATCTCATCACAGCAGTCCAGGAAGCTATTATCACATCCTAATTTACATAAATATTCTTTTTAACATTTAACTAAAAGGGCACAAAAAAAAAGCTTTTTCTCTGATCTCAAAGGGACAAGAAAAGTGTTTTTTTAATAATGTTGCTGGTGGAAAGACAATAAAAAAAAAAGCATGTTTGCCTCTGTGTGAAAGCTTTTCACCTTTTTTATTTTATTTTATTCTGAAGATTAACTAGAACTTTGTAAAGGCGAAAAGAGCCAGAGCCAGCCTGGCATGTCATGATAAGCGGCACACTGGTGAAATCTGTTTGTTCTGTTGTTGTTTTATTTTATTTTATTTTTTTATGCCTATTTCTTCTACTAACTGTTGTCTACTTGCTCTGAGTGAAAACCCAGTGAGACTTTACAGTGCTGTGAGTAAAAGTAGTTTGTGTTCTGCAGAAACATGTTTACCAAGAAAACAAGCTGTGGAAACTGATATATAATTTGAAGTTTAAAGAAAGAAACCAATAAATAAATGCAGCTGCCATAAAATAATTCAGTTGACCATTGATTTGACTTTTCCATTGTGTTTTTTATTAGATCAGTTTATTAAACAACTTATTTGCCCAGAGGAAGTAACATGTTATTAATTTTTTTTAGCTGATTTGTATCATCAAAGTTCAGCCCATGAACCAGACGTGTGCAGTTTTATCACATCGTCTGATTAACTGACAGCAGTCTGTCAGGCTGACTTGAAGAAATGGACTCGGGAAATCATAAATTGACTCTTGTTTTGTTGTAATAATACTTGCACATGCTGGGGAATGGGGAAAAAATGTTTTCTAGTTAAATAAAATTTGAACAAATAATATGGGTTTGCTTTCCAGTCCAAATAAAAGTTCTAATAAAATGGTGTGGCAGTAAACAAGCAGTATAAACACAAATAATGTTATTAATGGGAATTAAGACTAGATTAGTTTGTGTGTTAATACAAGGGATTCTTAGCCAGTTAAAGACCCTGATATCACACTTTAGTAAAGGCAACAATACTTTAAGTTTAAGGATTAACTTACAAAATATACACACTGCTCTGCCTTGAAAGTTCTGCTTGGCACGTCCACAGCCTAAAAAGTCCCTCAGATGAGTCAGGAACTTCAATGCAGACCTCCGAGAGATGACAGCTGCTAGCAGGAAAGATTGTGTCAGTCTCTGCTTCAGATTGTCCCCAAGGGTTAGGCAGTTGTGATGAAATGGTTTAGACCAGGAGTGAGTTTGTAGCTGGCACAGATCTCTTTTAGATAAAAAAATAAGCTCATAGTTCAATAAGCAACACAAACGTTGCAAGTTGCTGGTTGGTTCAACCTATAGAAAAAAGCTCCAAAAAGCAAAATGTTTGTTGTTGTTACAATTTGCAAAAAAAAAGTCAACAAAGGCGAACCTGTGATACCTTCACTGGTCACCAGAGTAAGAAAGAGAACATATACAACCCTCACCCAAAAAATATATTATTGATTTGTTTAGAAGTCCTTGTGTTTTATTTCACATGTCACTTGAGTCATCATTGAAACCAGGACTCGTGTTTTATGACTGTAGGTGAAAGTAGGGATGGGGCCGATCCGATCCAGTATCGGTATCGGCCTCTGATACCAGCATAATTTACGTATCGGATTTTTCCGATCCACATGCCGATGTTTCCGATCCATGATGCATGTTGGCTTCAAACTATGGAATGGATTTCCTGAACGGCGGCATGTCTCATGAACCCAGAGTAATAAGACCCACCTCACATTCAGGAAGTCCATTTCATAGTTTGCAGCCAGCTACAACGTGCAGTAGCACTGTGGCTAACAGTTAGCCAACTTTTTATTGAAACATGTCCGCTGTGTGGAAGTATTTTACACTAGAAACACCACAAAGCAAGACAGCAGCGTGCAATGTCTGCAGAGTCATGCCACCACATTAAACTGCGGTAAAGTTAGTTTTACATTGGACATTCGAGCTCCGTGGCTTCAGCGGGGCACTACTCTTGCTCAACTCAAAGCAAGCAATCTGATTTTGGTCAGCCACGTCCAATCTGCCCCACTCAGTCTGCCCGTCTCGGAGGAGGGGCAGACTGAGCACGGCTGACCAAAATCAGATTGCTTGCTTTGAGTTGAGCAAGAGTAGTGCCCCGCTGAAGCCCCGGACCTCAAATGTTTACCGAGAAGTTGATAAACTTCATCGCAATTAACGACCCACCACTATCAGCTGTAAAAAACAAAGGATTTTGCAGCTTGATACTTGCAGCCAAGATATAGTTTACCCTCCAGGAGATATTTATTAGCACTAGGGGTTGAACGACTACATAATTTTTAAACTCGACATTAACATAATAACACTCGAGTAGAACTCGAGTACTTGATAACATCATAGGATCTAAAGATAAAAAATAAATAAATAAATAAAACTGCAAAAAAGATCATTATTTACAAAAAAAATGACGAACAAAACATTGGGAGCATATATTATGCTCTTACCATTTATCATACTACAAATAAGTCACAGGAAAAACTAACCTATTAGTTATTATTATTATTATTAAGCTGCAAAAGTGAAAGAAACGTGCAGCACGTCAAAAACTAAACAAAAAAAGGTGGGGCGGACGACCACCGCCAGCTGTGGTGCGCATTAGGTTTAGTTTTAGAGATTGATATGTTTATAGGTTTTTTTATAGGTTTAGAGATTAATATTTTTTGCTTTTTGTTTGTGAAACAAGGTCAGAGGAAGCTGGTTCTGGTTCAGTCGATTGGACCCGGTGTTGCACCATATTCTGTGACCTGTAACAGTGCCATGCAACACCGCCCCCTACGGTCACAATATACAGTGGTCACAGAATATGGTGTAACACCGGTTCGCAAAGAGCTCCAAACAGTCAGGAAGTTGATTAATTTTCTGTTTCCTTACGGTAGTTGAACCAGAACATTCATCTTTAGTGGAATATTTCCATACTATTGATGTATTTCTACCTGTTTGTCAAGAATGGGCCTGCTTCACTCCATCTGTCTGCTTGGAGGAATTCATTTTGTAACCCGCACCTGGTGCAGATCACGTGACATGTGGCGCAATGATGTAACGGCGACGTAATGACGTCACCACGAATACTCAACATGAAATTTAAAAAACTCAATAGATGTCCTAGGAATCTATGTAGATTACTCGAGTTGTCTGTTAAAGCCCTAATCAGTACAACAGTAGACAATCATAAAAATAAAAAAACATATGAATTATAAATTACAAGAAAATTTTATAT
>NC_056519.1:16204223-16220013 GCF_014905685.2 Nematolebias whitei | reverse complement strand
TTAAAGCTAGGAATAAAAAATTTTAAAAAACATGCCTTGTGTTTGAATTTAATTCTAACTTTGAAACTTATCCATTATTAATAAAACTTACCTCAAGTTTCCTTTTTGGAAATGCATGCATATATTTGTACAATTTGTACTTGAGAGGAGATTATTACAGCCTCATATAAAATCAATAATGATGATGATATCGGAACGGGATCGGTATCGGTATCGGCCGATGTCCAGATTTAGGTACTCGGATCGGATCGGAAGTAAAAAAAAAAGTGGATCGGTACATCCCTAGGGGAAAATGGACATTCCTTTCTCCGCTGTAAGAAGTAAATGTTCTTATCAAAGTTAGGAGAATATTAATACAGACATGATCTTTGCAATGTGCTACAGTTGTTTTTTAGGTTTTTTTTTAAAAACCTGACTCTGATCCAAACTACTATCTACTACAGATAAAATTCTGACTTCTACTGTATTTTTTGCCATATAAGTTGCACCTTTTTCATAAATTTTCAAGTCCTGCGACTTGTACACCGAAACGACTAATATACATTTCTTCTCCCCCCCCATATTCATAACCCAATTTTTGGCTGAGATCTGACGATTTCATTCATTCTGATATGGAAAATTATTGATCACTACCATTTTCAGCCACTAGAGGGTGCTCGAGTCATATGGCAAGCAAAGTGTCTCAATAGGTAAAAGTGGCTATTAATGAGACACTTGTTTTACCTTACAAAGACACCTTTGTCTCGCTCCGAAACTCCTGGAGCAAATGTCAAAATCAGCTGCATTTCGCGACACTGCCCAGGTGAAATGCAGCTGATTTGACCGTCAAAGTGCATTTATTAAGGAAAAGTTAAACTGAGACACACCTTTGATATAATTTCGAGCAAACAAATAATTGTTTTTAAGTGTCAATCTTGTTCAATTCTTGTTAAAGTCCTCCCGTGCACTCTCCCGTGACCGCCATTTGGCAGCCAATCAATTTTGGCACAACACCGGCCCACGTTTCTGGGTGGTCAGCGATGACACATAATAGATGCGACTTATACGGTGAAGCGACTTGTTTATGTTTTTTCCACTTTATTAGACATTTTTAGACTGATGCAACTTATACGGCGGTGCGACGTGTATGGCGGCAAGTACAGTAATACTAATACTCTTTTAAAAACCAAACACAATTTTCTAAATGTGATATATTTTTAGCTCTTTTATGTGAAAGTAAAAAAAATTAAAAAGTCAGAAGTAAATGTTCTTACTATTAATTCCAAAGGACGTTCTAATCTACAATAAATGTTAAACATAACCTGAAAGTCACGTCTTTTCTGTTAAACTGATAAGCCACAATATTTTAAGGAAAAAAAACTCTATTTCTGGCTTTTAATTCATGTTTTTATAACAGGACTGCACACCAGGCAAACGTTCTAATCTTGTTGATGCAGTACTTATATTTTCTGTCCCATTATCAGCATATTTCCTGATAAAATAAATTAATCCGAGCTCCACATTAAAAAGTCAAACTGTGCTGTTTAAGACAATTTTTTGTACTTTTTATCTACCGTTTTTCCTCCACTTTAGATCCCCCTGTAGTGGAGTAGATGTATAATTACCTTTCAGGTGAGAATTTATTTTGCCAAGTCATGTTTTTCCTTTCACGTTTTATGTTTTTATTTTTTTATTATTTTACATTGCTTTGCAAGTCTCAGAAGACGACGATGGGTTCATTGAGTACCTTTCAAACTTTGACTGTAGTTTGGATTATGACAGACAGTTGAGTGACTGTTCAAAAACCATATCTGACATGACTTCTGTTATGACTTGGCGCTATATAAATAAACTGAATCGAATTGAATTGATTTTTTTTTATTCTTTTTTGCTTTCTAAGTTTATGAAGTGTGTGTCAAATCCTCCTTAAATGTCTTGTCTGAGTCATAAGTAACTTTAGATCTGTTTGTGTTGTGAACCAGTGGCCCTAAATACAGAAGTTCTCTCTGTGAGAGTCACTTTCAGGTGTTTTGTAGTTTATCGTAAAACATCTGCAAAATTCATTTCTGTGTGGTGTTTTAAAAACAAAAAGCTGTTGTGCCTGTTTGGACGAGCTAAACTTGATTATATTTAGAATCATACTGAGCCGTATCTGTACTAAATGTAATTTAATAAATGATCAAATATGAAAATAAATAGTTTTCAATTACTACATAAGCTAAAATCCTGTAAATATAATCTCTTTGGATGAAATTATCATTCAAGGGGAAGAAGTCAGACTTGCAAATTAATATATATATATATATATATATATATAAAGTTAATTTATACTCTGTAAAGAACTTCCTGTGGTATAACTTTTTTTTAAATATACTTGAGAAACCTTCAAAACATAAACTACAGAAACGTTCAAACCCCCCTCTCCCTTCAGAGTTCAATTGGTCTTCATGGTGCAGATTAAAGTCTTCTTACGACTTCAACGCTTTATTAGAGGACACTACACTGTGTACTTTTACTAAGGTCATGTACACAGTATACTATGAACTTTTACTAAAGTATATACTCTGTAAACTCCCCTTTACGTTAAACCTTTAAGAAGTGACCTGTATGCAGGAAAAGCTCTCAGATGTGTGCTATTGGGTCGGTGGGGAAGAGGTGTTTGAATAACTACTTCGTGTAGAAAAAAAAAAAATCAGCCAAATTATTTTTTTCTGCTTTAATCTTTGCTGTAAATACATTGCGAGTGCCTCTCTTGTCAAGTCTGTCGAGGAAGAGGAGGAGAACGAGGAAGTTCCACTCGAGCAGCTTCTGAAAGAAGCCACTCACAAGGCCCTTAACCCCCATCTGCTCCCTAACAGGTCTCTCTTGAAAATGAGTTCTCGTGGCTCAATGAGACTACCTGGATAAATAAAGTGTAAATGGAAAAAAAGATGGCTGACTGAGAACATTTGTATATAGTAAACATTGTATAGAGTGCAGTATACTTATTAAATTACATTTTTCCTTAGCTTTATGCCTTCTTTGTTGTAAATGTTTAGGACAACCAAAACTTTTGACTAACAACCAGATTTTATCGACTGCCCACTGGACAACCTGGAATATTTCCATGTGTCTACCTCTGTTTTATTAATGTCACAAATTAATGACCTAATAATCCCAGTATGCATTTAATCCCTTACTGTGGATACAAGTTCAATTCACAAATGAACGTCTTGGAGTGTATATGTTTAGCAAGTGGACAGCAGGCTTATTTTCCTTTACAGAAACACTAACTTATTTTACTTCATTGCATGTGTAGCATATTATTCGGACTATAAGGCACACCAGATTATAAAGTGCAATATCAATGAACGTGTCTGTTTTCATATTTAAGGCACACATTAAGGCGCATTAAGCGAAACAAAACAGTCATATAAGTCAAACTTTATTGAACTCATTTACAATAACCACATAAAATCGGTTCAAGGTCAGTAAGCACAACCGGAATTAATACATAAAGCGCACCAGATTATGCTCACTGTCGATTTTTGAGAAAATTAAAGGATTTTAAGTGTGCTATATAGTCTGAAAAATACGTTACAGTGGATGTTTTTGTGCAGGATTAATGTTTACCAAGGTACATTTTATTTCATATTATTATTCAATTACAGTAAATGGTATTATTACATTATACGTAAATTACATTAGCATAAAAGCTCTTAATTGCTGCCTTCAGAGTATACCACTCTCATAAACTTATGATGGTAGAAATACAAATTATTTTTTTCAAATCTGCTGTTTTAATGACATAAATAGAAAAAAATAAGGGTAATTAAAATGAGATGTGAGGGAAGAAGTGTTTAAAAAAACAGATGGACTAAAAATGGTTTCCAACAGAGACAGGAAGAGAAGAGATCAGATTTAAGTGTCTGAAATGTTTCATATGTGACGTTATAATCAAAAGCAGATGGTTTCACTTTCAAAATGTTAAAAATTAGCTTATTTGGCTGCACTTTATCAAACACATCTGTGCAATAAGCTCCTCGCTTTATTTATGTCGTAAGAAATTACATTTTCAAATGTTTAATCGCACAGTTTTTTTTTTTTTCAATATCTAGAACTGATTTTACAAATGAATTGAATACATAAAGTTTTCTAGATATGCTCCAAAGCAGCTGGATGTGAACTTTAAGATTAAAATAAAAATAATAATTTCATAAATTGTTCTGTTGCACATTTAGTCACACTCTGAAATGTTCTTTTTTTTTTTTTTTTGGCTTTTGTGCCTTTAAAATGTCCAAATTGCAGCAAATCTTATTTGTTCGCTGTATTCCAGAGACATTTTTAAATCTAATTGATTTTTTCTGGATTATTTAGTTATCTGCAAATTTCCAAGCTGCATATTAGCTGTGCGGTATAATTTTTTTTTTATTAATCAGCTGAGAGTTGTGTTGTGCAAATGTGTGCTGCTTTCAAAGGCGACAACTTTAAACCGTGCACAGTGCCACTGCCCCGTAAAAAAAGGACTTTAAATGTTAGTGACTGAAAACTAAAAGTAATTAATTTCCACCACTTTGCTTTTCACAGTCGTGAGAAACAGAATAAAGGGTGTGGGCACAGTCTTCTGAAGGTCGTGTGGTTTCCAGCTCTCAGGCCCACATTAAAAAAAACAAACACTGATTTAACAGAATGTTCAAACTTGTGGGCATGAAAACCATCTTGAAGAAGCGATACGCCGATGTCTTCTGTCAGTAAAGGATTGGAATAGTGAACGTTTGTAGTTTTTGTGATGAGTGCTTTTCTAACATGGAATTGAATGCAAGCTAACCTGAATGTTTTTGGTGCAAGGTATTCAAGTGTTTAGGAGTTACACTGGGAAGGAGGACAGGAATAGGTTATTGTTTTTATTTTTCCATTTTTTTGCTTGTCCGAGGTTGCTCAGAGTGACGGATCCTGACGAACAAAGAACACAATTTTATCCACTGCCTGGTGCAGTGGTGGAGCCAGGGGGTGGCCAATGGTGGCCTTGACTTCCATACATTATTCTTCAGCCACCCCAAACCATTTGAGGAAACTATACTTTTAAACAATGTAAAAATAGAATGCATAGTTTCCTCAAATGATTGGGGTGACTGGTTTTTATAAATATATCTGCATACACACACACACACATATATATATATATATATATATATATATATATATATATATACACACAGTAATCCCTCGTTTATCGCGGGGGGTTCATTTCTCAGCTCCCCTGTGATAAGTGAAAAACTGCAAAGTAAGAATAGTAGTAATTAGTAGTTTATTTTAGTATTTATACACACGCACACACACACACACATACATATATCTGCAGCAAATGATAAGCAGTCTGTTCTGAACAGCACCCACAGACATTTTTCTGTGTCCTAGCTCATGTGGATTTAGTATTCCACTGCAGGCAGCCGACAGGGAAGTTATAGACAAGACTCTGAGGAGCCAGACAACAGAGAGCGAGCTAAAAGATGATCCTTGTGTGTTCAGTCTTTATCAGCTGCTCGTTGAAGGAAAAAGCACTTCTGAGTAAGTGAGGCAATGCATCCACAGCATTGCAAAAAAAAAAATGGCATGAAGGAAGAATATGCAACATGAAAATGTGCTGAAGAATGTCAACTGGCTGATGTGGATGAACTGATACGACTGAGAGGTATTCACTGCACAGTATGATCTATTCATGAAGTGTGGCTGCAGAAGATTTAGTCATGAATCATAGCGGTGATTTATGCTTCCTTAGTCTAGATCTTAAAGCCCCCAGTGTCCAGATACATCTCTTGTTTCATTCATTACCAACAAAATATTTTTTAATGTAGTCTTAACTTAATATAAAGAACAGATATTGCTGCGTAATTTATATATTTTCAAACAATTTCTCATATGTTCCCACATGAAAACCTAATTTCATATAGAAGCAACAATATTTGCATCAAGCTGAAGGAGGTCTGTTCTACCAGAGGATAGGTACAGAAGGATTGTGAGTAAGACCTGGGATGTGATAGAAATCAACAAGGCCAACGAGAAGAATTATAGTTGGCCTTAATTTGGCTCATGCAAATTGACTCGGAAAAGGAAAGCGTGGCCCCTCCCAGGCTGTGTTTGGTTTGGGTGGGGAACTGCAAATTCAAGCTGGCGATGGTGTTGGGTGGCGAAAGGAACCGTTTGAGGATCTCCCAATTCTGGTCACCATGTCGAAAAGACACCATAGGTGGAAGAAGGTCACGCCACAGAGCTGAAAGGTGTGGACACTGCGGGGCTGTCATGTTATGTCTCTTTAATATGAAATGGGGAATTGGGACGACTCTTGTAGAGTGGTAGACCATGATAGTGTCCACATTCTGGGCTTCAAAGTCAATTTCATTCTCGGTGCGGGTTAGACTGTACACCGTCTGCCACTTGTCTGATCCTGTTTGTGATGTTTATGAAAAGGAAGGTTGTGGAGAAGAGGGTGTCTGGTTCGGAAACTTCAGGGTTTTGTTTGCTTTTGGCAGAGGATGTGGTTCTGTTGGTGTCTTTGAGTCATTATCTTTAGCATGCACTGGGACAGTTTGCTTCAATGAAGTGGATATGTTAAAAGTCACCAGTTCCACTAAATGTACCTTTTTAATACTTTGTACTGAGCTGATTGACCAAACTCTGTTATTTTGTTTGGTGGTTCTCAAAACTGACTTCTTTAAGCTAGTTTCTGGTAGTTTCCCCAGTGGACCAACATAAGGGTGATGAGTATGTAGATGAACCAGATACCACACCAGTGCTCTGCTGCCAACTGAGGAAGACAATGGACCTTTTTTATGCTGCACTGAGATGATCCCGAACATCTCATCTGTAGGTATGCAGCTGATACAATTATGGTCTTAATGAAAATTGTGCTAGAGTTGGAGGTTTATCTTCCCAAACCTACTGTAGGAAAATGTCAAGTCTATCTATAGTTTCACAAATAATGAAAGGGACTGTTTGTAATGATGGCCACATCTTCTGGCTTGTTTCTTGGTCTACTTTAACGTAAAACTGTTGTAAGTCTTCTGGTGATAAAACAACTCAGGAAATCAGTAGCACAGCTACGTGGCTTTTATGGATTGCTTGGGTTTTTTTTTTATTCAAATTAGGACCTACAGCAAATATTTAGGTTTTTATCTTATATGATTAGGCCTGTCACGATAACAAATTTTGCTGGGTGATTAATTGTTTCAGAAATTATTGCGATAAACAATAATATTGTTTGAAATTTGACAATAATTTGTTATTATTGTCAAGTTTAAGAAGAAATGTTTAATTTGTTTTGTGTGTAGTACATTTTTTGACCACCGGATGGCAGTATAAGACTGTTTGAACCGAAGGATGGATAGTGAGGGAACAAGCAGCGTGTCTCTAAGAAAAATGGGAGGGAGGCTCCTTGATGTGACATGGGCTGTCTCTCCTTCCTTTTTTTTGGTTCTCAAATTGGCGGACGCTCTGTGTGGTTTGAGCTCTTTAGCATAGCATTTGTCACACAAAGCTTTTAATTTAAAAAAATCAATAAACAAGTTCTCACCTTCTTTTTGCAGAGAAAAACAACTTTTTTACATGAAGGCACGGGTTTCAACCGTGAATTTTGGAACTTCGACAAGGCGGAGGTTTTTTCCTGAGCTTGACCTGTTAGCTTAGCTTCTCAGCTTAGCTGCTTTTGACTATCCCAAAAAATTTGATTTTGGACGGTTAAAATGGATTTTAAAGAGAAAGGGAGGAGGGGTCAGTGAAGCGCACCGGAGTTTAGCCTTTTGTCATCCAGTGTCCAGTAGAAAGAGAGAGACCAGAAGAAACGATAAAGCTGATAAATAAAAATGAGGTAGAAATTTTTCGTTTATCATGTGATTAATTGATTTATTGTTTATTGCGACAGGCCTATGTATGATTGCTAAATTATAATTTATCAGTTATTTTCATTGTCTTATAGTTTCATTACCTCAAGATGGTAAAAACTTTGTATTCAAAATTTACGTTCTTGTCATTGAAGACTTCATCTTAGCCTCAGTTAACTCGTGGATAAATGTTTCATTCATTCATACATTAATTATTTGACAAACCAGTTTTCTATCATTCTAACATTTGGCCCTTACCCTTAGAGGAGGATCACCGTCCTAATGAGCCCAAAAAGCTCTTTTTCACAGATTGTTGATCAGTTTCTTCGATTGTCGTACAACCATGCACAATGCAATAAACATATTAATAATTAGGCAATTATAGAATTTTTAAAACATTTACCAAAAACTGTCTGGTTTGCAAATTGATAATTTGATCTATTATTTTCTGTCTTTGAGCGTTTGATTGGAATGACTCGTTAGGGCAAACACAACTGAACATGAGAATAGATAGCAAGTTGTCAAACTGTAATTATCTTTGGAGACCGTGGCGTTGAGAGTCCTTCAGCCTTTTTCTTCATTCTGAATGCAAACACGTTTCTGGCTTCCTGCAGCTTTCCTGTGGAGTTTATAATAGAAAAGCTTTTCATTAGAAGACTGCTGAGCTACATGACATCCCTTTGATCTCCTGCGTTTGTTCGCGTTCACGTGCGTGCATACGATAAAAGGACGGGAACTGTGCGAGTGTGTATGACATAATCTGCATGTATGTGCATGTGTGTGTGTGCCACCAAGTAAAGGTGAGAACATGAAACACACTCTTTCATATTTAATGAGTGGAGATGGGCTAAGAAATGTAGCTGGGTGTGCAGGAGGTAATCCCGTGGGCTGTCAGCCTCCTCACAGTATTCCGTTGTACGCTGCTATATCACTCACAACAGTGTGTGTATTTGTGTGTCGGGGGAGCAAGTACACATTTTAGTCAATGTGCATGCAAAAAATTGTGCTGAAACTTTGTTTGTGTTGAGGGGATTGGGATAGGGGTTCAGGAAGGCAAATGGCAGGAGCACAAGCATTGTTTTTCTTATTTCTTCTGCAAACTAGGCCAAGAGGGGGTATCCTGCAACTGTCACATGGTGCATTAAGTGCTTTATGTATGCATGTTTGTGTGTCTTTGTCACAAGACGTTGGTTCCTCAGGAGCCCAAAGTGTTTTATACCCCTTTTCTATTAGTAACAGTACAGCACGGCTCTACTCGACTCAGCACAATACCAAGGCTTTTCCATTAGTAATGGTACGTAGAACGGGTCCATTTTTTTCCAGAACCCTTGGTTCTGTGGTTCCAAGTGGGCTGAGCAAGTACCAAAATGTGACGTCAGAACACTGTCGGGTACTGATTGGTCAGAGGTAGAAGTCACTGGATCTTTCAGAAACTTTTCACACCGATCCGCCATTTGTAATTATTAAGGAACGCAGAGCAGCAGCTGAATCTACATTTAAGATTTTTTTTAATGACAACATCGTGAAGCGCTGGCGTTTTTTGTGCTTGGTGGCCGACGACAAAATTCAGAGCGAGCTAGATGGAGCTCAGCCTGTCTCCCCGGTCCTCTCCCCCGGAGCCTCAGAGTCGGGCCTGGCAGGGCATCATCTTCCCACCTCCGAGCTCAGCTGGTCACCATGAAGGATCATTCGAGCCGACTCGCAGAAGGTCGTTGCTCGGACTGGCTGGGACGGAGGATGGAAAGGATTTTTAAAACATTTTATGTATTAAAAAAAAAAGTATATCAGTCAAGATAAAAAAAAAATAAACTGCCGGCTTTATCAAGAAATCCTGTTTTCTCTTTGATGGCTATTAAATAATCTGTTAAAGTTAACTCAGCTGAAAAAAAATCATAAAAAGACACAAAATTATTGGATTTCTCAGGAATATTTCCCTCAAATATGTTTAAAGAAAAGCTGTGGCCTTTAGTACAACTTTATTCTAACCCACATATGTACAAATCACAAAACAAGAACTTCTAAGCTAAAAAAATAAAAAAATAATAATATATATACATTTATGTATCTGTGAACAAGAAACAAAACCACACATCTAAACTGAGCAATAAAAGTAGACACAATGATTGCAAATACATCAAATGATGAAATAAAAAGGTATAAAATTTTAAATATAGATTTTTTTTGTAGACTATGCTTCATCAGAGATTTAATGGTGAACTAAAGTTCATTAGCAGGACTTGTGTATGTATGTATATATATATACATGCATATATATATATATATATATATATATATATAGATATGTACTGTACCGAACCGTGCTGTACCAGTACTAAAGCTACTAATGGAAAAGGGGCATTAATTTTCTCTCTGATTGTTTTCCTTTCTGATTAGGAAGCATTTTCTTCACCCTCATATCCACTCTCATCCTGAATAACTTTGCACGGTCACTAATCATAAGCTAGTCTGAAAACCCCGTCCTCGAGCTCTGTGCTAGATTCAGGGAGATGCTCTGTTAGCAGGTCCATCTCGCGCTCTGCACGCTGAATTGTTTTGAAATATTACACCATTATGCTAAAAATCCTGGAGTCTGCATACAGCGTTGTGCTTCAAATGCTAATTGGTCAAAACCCGGAAATCAAATGAGGAAGAGTTTTTTGCTTTTTTAGAGAGAGCGGTCCCATCAGTAGGCTGTGTGCAGAGGATTGATAAAAGCTGGTGTCTGAATACAATTGGAATTGATCACAGTAAAAGCAGCAGAAGCCTCAGTCACTTTGCATTCATCCAGAGCTGCAAACAGTTGTTTTGCTCTTTACTTTATCTGAACAAGTCGTTTTGTGGTTTCTAACTACTACTGAATGAGTTTCCAAGGACGAACATCACTCAATAAATCCTACGGGCTTCTCCTTCAGCATTGCGAAGAGGTTGACATTTTTGGTTTATATTGACCTTCCTCAGCAAGCGTTGTCTCTATATTTATTAAACTTGGCTCAGACATTCATACTCTCCTGAATAAAAACAATAAAATGACTTTTCATCTGTCAGTACAATTCCAGTTATGGCCTTGGACTTGAAACATTAAATCTTAACATCATGTTTGCATAAACAATATGAACTAATACTGCTAAAGATTGCACCTTTATCTTCTAAATGAAGCTTTTTAGCATAAGAAATAACTATATTCTTGTGCGTCTGTCTTATTTAATGCCTCCACGATTCAGTTTTGTGGATATAGAGCATATTTGTATAGTGATCATAACTGAGGCATAAAGAAAACAAGAAAGCATCTGTAAAAGCAATCCCTCTGGTGTTTTTAAGGCTTAAAGACCAAAATAAGTCTCTAATTGTCTTTCAAAGCACTTAATTAATCCATTTACATATTATATTTACTGTCAGCTTATTCCTTCCCCAACAAATTATCATTTTAACAACGGTCGACCTCATATATGTCATTGAGCTTCAGCTCTTGTCCACAAGTGTCACCATGTTTAGATTGTCTCTTATACGATGATGTAACGATCTTCAGCCGTTCTTTGGCTGCACACGGGCGAAGTCTGTAGCTCCTGTTGCTAAGCAACTTCAAAAGCAGACATATTTGGGCTGTCACTTTTTTACAGAGCCATGTCAACAGATGTAAACAGGCATGATGAAAGGCCACTGACTGTATGTTTTTTTTTTTTTTTTCTCAATGCTAAGAAGCTCGATGACAGCAGACAGCTGATCCGGTGTGAACAAAATGTAACATTTGAATATTTTCTCATAAGTGGCAGATAAACATTTCAGGTTAAAGCTGCGGTGTACGGCTTCCTGAAAACATGCCAGGACTTTGGGGATTTTTCTGACAATATTTTCTATTAGGGATGCACGATATTTGATTTTTAGTCGATATCCCATATACCAATATATTAAAACTTAATTGACCGATAACCGATACCAACACCGATATTTTCTTTCCTAGACCTACTTGCAGAGACTAAAAAGCTTTCTCTGCTGTGGAATTAAAATACTACATTATTCTGCATGGTCTTTGTCAGTTTGGCCTGCTATATATATAGTTATATAAAACAGCACCTTTTATATCGGTAAAGTTATTTTGATGGAATGTCCAATATTTAACTTTATCGCTCATATTGGCCGATACCAATACCATACCGATAATATTGTGCATCCCTAGTTTATATGTTTTGTGAAAAATAAGTTAACTTTAAAAAGTGCCGTCATTATACTCACTCTCCTTTTTATGTTTCATGTCCATTCTTAATAATTCTGTGTATAGCTAAAGCATTCACACTTCGAAATGCCATTTAGTGTTTTATCACAAGATTTTATGGTTTGATCTGCCCGTCATCTGTCTGCAAACTTTATCCAACTTTGCAACATTCAGAGAGAAACCATAAAACACCAGACATGTCTAAGATAAGGCTTTAAATCTTATCAAAGTTCTCACATCAAAACAAAATTTACAGCCTGGAAAAAAATGCACAGGGCATAAATATTTCACAGATTTAAAATCTTCTTCCTAAACTTAGTGGTAGTTTTAAACTTGTTTTCTTGTAAAGGGATGCATCTGGTGCAGACATGAAAGAACCAATAGCCTCTTTAAATCAACCAATGAGGCAAGTTCTGTTTATATTATTAAATAAACCAAATGATGTCCAGCCTGTTGAGAAAGAACAACACTTAGCATGTGATAAGTCGCCGTTAGCTAATTCTGCCTCTAAAATGTTTCCATGCAAGATCAATGAACTACTGTAAGTAAATTGAATTAATAAACTCTCATTAATGCTGTTTTACCTAATTCTTTTTTTTTCCTTCCAGAGCTTCCGTACGGCTGGGAGAAAATCGATGACCCCATTTATGGGAGCTACTACGTGGAGTAAGTTTAGTGCATGTTTAATATTTGAAGGCTTGATTTTCATGGCGGCCTGTTGGCGCAGTATTAATCATGTTTATTAGGAACAGTTCAACAACGCGCCTGAGAAGAGGAAGTTTATTAGTCTGCGCGTGCTTATCTATATTTCTATTATCCTCTTGTATTGTATTTATCAGTAGATTAACTCAAGAGCAAGCATTTTCTTCATTCCATATCAGTAGCTGCTGCAATGCTGTTCTGCTTTGACCCCTCCTCATTGAGCGGTGTCATGCTTTTTTATTTTTATTTATTTTTATTTTTTTTGGCTGGACGCTTTCCATGCTGGAGCACAGGGACGGTGTTCTATTTTTAGACAGGCAATGGGGAGTCACTTGGCTCGAGAAACCCTGCAGAATGACACCAAATATACTGCAATCCCCTCTTGAGACGCTCTTCTTATTTTCTTGCTTTTTTCGTGATGTAAACACCATGAAAGAAGTTACCAGACCCTGAAGTTATATAATTATGTAAAAAATGGAGTAAAGCTGTTGCGTAATGTTTGTAATGGAGGTGTTCAGTAAAAGTTCTGGGAGTTTGTGTGCGTCATTACACAACGCAGCTTTATATCTAATGACTAATTATTTCACTCCAATATAACTTACTTATTGTGGTCAGTGACGAAATTAAGAACAACGTGGAACATTATGGGTTTCCTCGCAAAATAAACAAAAAGGGATAAAAAGGTCCAAACTCAGTAGCTTTTTTTGTTTGCTTGTTTTTTTCCACAAACCCATTCTGCTTTGACATAATCTGAGCCATTAAATTAACCATCATAGCAATATCTGCTGCAGCGTCATGTTTATTACATGTGATCTACATCAAAAGAGAGGTTACGATAGATTCAGCAGGGTGCTGGGAAATGTGAAGTCTTTGTTCTTTTGTTACCACAGTCATATAAATAGAAGAACCCAGTTTGAGAACCCGGTTCTGGAGGCTAAGAGGAGACTTCAGCAGCAGCAGCAGATGCAAAGCCAGGGTCTGTCCTCACTGCCCCTTCCCACCATCTACAGAGGTAAGACTGGTCCCCAGATGTTTGTAGGCATACAATGGAAAATTAGAATTGTGTTTACGACACTGCCGGACCATGTTCTGTAATTACACTGTATGTAAATTATAACCATGTAAAAAAAAAGTCAGAATATCTTTTATAAATTATTTTTAAATTAATTTACAATAGTCTTTGATACCTTATAAAGCAGGACTATTCAACCGGTGGCCCGGGGGCCAAATCAGGCCCACGAGTGAACTCAGTTCGGCCCACCAGTGGGTTCATTTTTATGTCAAACTCCCATTTTAAATCTTAAAACAAACAAACTTAATGACAATAACTGCTGGATGTTTGGTAGAGTTGCATTCGGGCCTAAAAAAAATCCAGCCTGGCCTGGACCTAGCCCTCAGGCATTTTTTTCCGAGCCCGACCTGACCCGACTAATTGTAATTACAAGCCCGAACCCCCCACCCCCCAAAAAAACTTTTTTTTTATTAAGCTTTTACTGCTTTTGTAAGCAAATCAGTTTGACATGGTAGTCTTAAAAATATATTTCAAAGAAAGTAAGATAGAAGATTTCTTGTTTAGTAACAAATCACCAAATGGATATTAGCATACAAAACGAGCCTAAAAAAATTCACTCTAAAGATGAAGATGTCTTTTTTTAACCTCGTTCAACCGGCCAGTTAGCGGATGCGCGGCTGATGATCCCATTGTCCATCTGAAGCTTAACTGGTCTTTTTTTTTTTTACCTCTTTCAAACAGTCGGTCATTTTAGCTTTTTGTTTAATACTTCCCAGTTCCATTATGTCACTTGTTGTGAGTCAAGTGCAAATCCTCAAATGTGTGATAAGAGCAAAGGCCACATGCTCAATTGTTGCACAATGTGCCAGCATTACTCTCTCTTCACAGTTTTATTAACTGCTCAACTCTATTTTATTTCTCTCCTCATCGGTAAACTTACTGCCTCCTCCTCAACAAGTAGATTAACACAATTTTATATTGTTCATTCTTATTTAGTTTTCTTTGTGCTGTATGATTCGTCAAACCGCATCAAAAGCCCAAGACTGACACGGCCCACCCATCAAGCACATAATTTTGGCCCAACCCGGCCCAAATTTTAGGTCTGGTTTGGTCTGTCTGGGGGCTCGGGCCAAAAATTTCAGCTCTAATATCCAGAGCTCTGAGTTTTCAGTAACTGTGGCTCCCTGAGCAATTTAGTTGAACATCCCTGTTGTAGAGTATTTTCCACTAAATATGCTCCAGGGCTGGTGCAGGAGCTGGTTCTTAACTCACGCTTTAAAAATAAAGAACTAATTTGGTTTTCCACATTCAGAGACACAACTTAGAGCCATGCCATTACGTCAGAATAAATTCCAGTAAATGATTGATCCTCCCTCTGTTGGTCCACTACCATGTGCTGAACAATCAATGCTAACTTGGCACCGACTATTTGCTGGGCCTGAGCTAAGAGCTGTTCAGTAAGGAAAATATCTATTGGCTACTCTTTAAGTAGCTAAAAGTCTCTAAATTACATCATCGCCTGATATGCACAATTAGCCATGTGCATGTGATAGTAATAATTGCTGTGGAGAAGAGGAATGACACAAAAAAAAAAACAGTAAATATGTTTTAAACTAAAATTAACTTTCTTCTCTTGATTGTTTTTTAAAATACTGAATCCAATCCTTCACTTTTTTATCCGGGGACTGGTAAAAGTGGTCCAACAAGGATTCAGATGGGTCCGAATACTTGCTTAATGTGACAAAGTGGTTACGTTGAAAACACAGGACTTGATCAACGGAGACCAACAACCAAATTGTTGAGAGCGCCATATGTAAAAGTTTACAGTTGTTTTTTTTTTCTTCTTTCATTTAGCTTAATTTTAAACAAAACACTTGCTCTGGATGCACCACTGTAACATGTTTGGGTAAAAACAAAATATTTTTATTGCAAGAAAAATAGATTTTGGATTATTGATTTTGACAACCAAACAGGCCTTTATTTATTTTGTTGTAATGCTTTTCTTTTGTTAGCTATAACAGATATCCATAT
>NC_056519.1:16173438-16204123 GCF_014905685.2 Nematolebias whitei | reverse complement strand
ACATATATAAATATCTATATATATATATATATATATATATATATATATATATATATATATATATATATATATATATAAGTGTAACCTAAAGAAATTAAATATTTAGATTACAGGTCAATAAATTTCCTAGATTTAAGTCAACGTGTTGCTAAATCTACTCACGCCATACACCTGAAATGAAATATGTGTGTTCAGCTGTAGCTTTGCAACACTTAATATCTTAAAGATACATTTGTTTGAACATTTAAAGACCTTCTCTCAAATAATAGACTTATAAAACTTGTATTGTTTTAAAATAACAACTCTGTGACATTTTAAAACCTCTAAAAAGACATAAACTGAATAGGTCCCCTTGATCATCTATCAGTTTGAACAGGTGGCTTTAAAAGTGATTTACTGTTTTGTTTAATGACTGTTTTGTTGCGACCTGGTTTCATTTCTCACCCTCTCATTCACATCAGTGCTGCTAGAAAGAAAGCTGGACTGTGAAGTGTTTTTTTTTTTCTCCGTAGTAACAAGTAGAGCACCACCCTGAGTCAAGAACCGTTCTCCGTGGTAACCCTGTGTGTACAGTCCAGTCAGACTCTCTCTCAGTGCTCGTCTCTTCTTCCACCTTCTCCCTCCTCCTTCCCTTTTTTAACTTTATTACCAGTGGAGGATGCCACACCCTGTGCCACCCTCCCCAGACCCCCCCGCAGCCAGGTCACCCCGCTGCCTGAGCGCTGCCGCAGCCTCGGCGACCTCTCCCGCTCCCCGACTCTTGGTCGCAGAGCTCCTCAGTATGCTGCGCCATCCTCCGCTGACGTGTCCCCGCTGCGAAGCGTTCTGACTCGGCAGATGAATGTTTGCCCCCGCCACCAGCAGCATCACACCTCCTCCTGCACGGTGGTGCTAGAGCAGCCTCTCTGCACACCCTATTCCCTGTGGCGCATCGTCAGTAAGTAGGCAAAGAAGGATGAAGAGGGCGGGAGGGGGCTAGCTCTCATTCCTGTGGCTGCCTGCGCTACTGACTTCCTGTAAGCATGCAAACTCGCAAAGCAAGCTTTTCCCATGAGGCAGTTTTAGGGATTTGTGCAATGACTGTGCATATTGACTGGTTTTATCTCTGTGCATAAGCAAACAGAGAGGGTAATCACTCAGTTTGAATCTGAACCAGTGACGACAAACAAAGGAGGTAAACTCTCATGTTAGCCACGACTCCTTTCCCAGGTGCAAAAAAAAAGAAGACTTGCTAAAGTGTGACTAAGCTTGTTGGCTTAGATCTCCTCATTACTACTCAAGGCGCTCCCAGTTCTCCCTCCTTCAGAAATCTCCCAGTTCTTCCCTGAACTTCCCCAAGCATCCTCCTGTGGAACTGATTCCTGGCTGAGAGCATGTTATTCGCTGCGTTTTCCTGCTTGGGTTTGGAGTAAAGACCTGCACCACTGTTCCCCTCTGCACGCCCTCTCAGCTTTGGAGAAGTAGTTGGATGATAAGTTTAGGTTTGTTTTGCATTTGTACCCTGCACAAGAGCCAAAATGACTGAGCTCCACCTGCGTCTGTCAACACCACGGTCCCACCTGTGTCCAAGTGTGCCAGTTTTCCTGCAGCTTATTTTAAATAATTACCCATGCCCCTCACCCTCTAAGCACAGCTCCAGCTTTAATGTCCTCTCAGCGCCTGCTTTAAAGCCTTTTAGTCAAAAGGTTTGTATCGGCTAATTTGTTTCTTTGCATCCTTTGCAGAAAAGCCGCTGTTCACTCGGGACCCCACTCAGCTGAAAGGCAGCTTCTTGTCCACGTCACTCCAAAAGAGCAACATGGGCTTCGGCTTCACCATCATCGGAGGCGACGAGCCCGATGAATTCCTCCAGGTCAAAAGTGTTATTCCTGACGGGCCCGCCGCAGCTGATGGAAAGATGGCCACAGGTGAGCTCCAGGCGTGCCTGACACATCGTCTGTGCGACACTTAAACTGTCACTCCTACAAATAAAAGCCTTTTTTTCCCAGATGTAAGCCAGTTTAACGGTGATGGCAACAAGTACATTTTGATGTGACTTTTTTCACTATTCACTCTGTATGTCAATGTATACCGTATTTTTTGCCATATAGGTCGCACTTTTTTGCATAAATTTGGAAGCCCTGCGACTTATACATCAAAGCTACTAATATACGTTTTTTTCCCATATTTATAACCAGATTTTTGGCTGAGATCTGATGATTTCATTCATTCTGACATGAAAAATATTGAACATTAGCCAACCATTTTCAGTCAGGTCATCTGGACAGTTTCTTTTTTTTGCTGAAACGTTTCACCTTCCATCCAGAAGGCTTCATCAGTCAAGGAAACGCACAACACAAAACTGATGCCAAAGACACCATCTTAGCACCAACATAACTGGTTTGTTCCACTTAGTTAAGCTGTTTGGGGGAAGAATCAGTTTTTGTGTTGTGTGTTTCCTTGACTGATGAAGCCTTCTGGATGGAAGGTCAGTTAGCTGCCATCACTGTCTTGAATCAGGGAAATCATTAGTACAACAAATGATTTCCCTTTAGATGAACTGGAGTGAGTCATCCATCTGTAGATATCAACCTTATAGAGCTTCCTCATGGATGAGGCTAAATACATCAAAACAAACATGAATATTTCAACAGTGACTGTTCAGAGAAAACTGTCAGTCTTAATGAATGAACTGTTTTTTTGTTTTTGCTTGTTTATATGTGTATGTATATGTTTTTTTTTTTTTTTTTTTTTTTTTTTTTTTTTTTTTTTTTTTTTTTTGGGGAGTGGTGGCGCAAGAGGTTAGAAGATGGGCCTGTGATCGGAACGATCGGAACGTCGCAGGTTCAACACCCGGTACCGTCAACATCAAAATGTGGGTGGAAAAAGTGGAACACCCACACCTTCCTCCACCCCCATTCGCCCAACTCTGGGCCCCTGAGCAAGGCCCTTAACCCCCACCATCCGCTCCCTAAACAGGTCCCTCTTGAAAATGAGTTATCGTGGCTCAATGACATTACCTGGATAAATAAAGGGTAAATGAAAATGAAAATAAATATATATATATATATATATATATATATATATTTATACATATAAACCAAAACCATCACTTGCATTACTGCCAAAAAGAAGGCGAGCATCTGCAAGACTAGGCCTGACAGCAGGGTGATAAGATGCAGAAACTGACAGCACTGTCATTTAAAACTTATCCATTTCATCAACATTCAGTCTCAATCCCTCTTTCAAACAGGTTTTTGGAGCATCAAACGTATTTGTCAGAGCTCTTGAACTGACTAGGTAAAAGTTTAATTGGGATCAGTTAGTAAACCTAATGGCACTAGTTCAGCTTCTATGTTGATTAGATCATCCAAACTTTTTCATTCATACAACCTTTATAAATTCAACCTTTATAACATATGTTAGATGTTATTACTGTTTTTCTTTTACATTTTATTGTTGGATGTAACTGGGACCGTGTGTACATAATTTCGCTCCACCACATGTACCACATGAGGTGTGAATGACAATAATGAAACTCTGACTCTGACTTTATTTAGACAGGTTTATCCCATTGAGCCTCGGGGACTCATTTACAAGAGAGACCTGTGTTCTTAACAAAGAGTGATGACAACAGTGGATAACAACGACAACAATAGACGCTCATGAAGGATGCGTACATTTTTTTTTTTTTCCAAGTGAAAATAAAAGGATAATTAAAAGGAAAAGTAGAGAAAAAGCAGCTAGATTGTAAGGTGGTGTAGAATACTAAAAACAGGAACATGTCTGCATTGCAAACTACAGGCATGTTGTCTACAGGTCATATTTCAAGTCTGCTCTGCACCCATTAAGAAAGCAATGGACTACGGAATGCACATACAAAACATTTAATAATCCTCATATCAATGTCACATTATCACATGTTTTGTATGTGCATTTCGTAGTTCCTTTCTTCCTTAATGGGTGCAATTTTGATGTCACTTTAGCATGCAGTTTTACTGCACTTTAGTCTTCAGTTGTCACAATCATATAAAACAAAATATACAAAAAACTTTTTTGGATATTAATTCAAAACAGAACTTTACTTTAGAGTTTATTTTATTTTGTAGGAACACTAGCAGTTTATTTAGATAAAACAAGTGGCCTCTTTTTTTAATCAGTAATAATGGGATGGTTAAAAACAATAGTCCTTAAATTAAGATGTTCAACAAAATCTGGATGTTCTTGAGTAATGAAGGCAAGATTTCTGTTCTGAGGTGCAGCTGTTTGAATGAGGGCTTGTCTTTGCACCACATCTAGACAGTTAATCGCCGTTAATCTAATAATCTGGATAAATGTGTAGACTTATAAATGAGATAGAAACATGGGATTGGATTTTAAAGAAACCCACCTGGATCTACACAAAACACACATTGGAGTTCACATACAGGAAGATGTGCTGCTTCTTGTTCAGATGAAATGACAAGCGCAACTTCTCATTCAAACATGCTGTTAAACTGTCCGCTTTAACACGTGTGTTGCTGCAGCTCATCTGTCTGCAGTGTTTAAGCTCCATGTGGAAATATGCACATACCTGTGCACCAACTGTGCATCTTTCTTCTTCCATTAATCATGAAGTGGACTTTATGGGCCCCATAACTCCTGACTGCAGCCACTTGGGGTTGGAACTGGAGCACGCACGCACACACACACACACACACACACACACACACACATAGACAATCCATCTGCACTAAAAGGTCAAGGGAAGAAAAGTAACTGTGCTGATGTGTCTATTGGTACATAGTGCAGGAAATAACAGTATAGTGGTTATTTATCGTGCATACGCTACATAAAAATTAATAAATACAAGCTGAAAAGTGAGTTTCCTCTGCTCTCATGCGTAGTTTTCTCTCTAAAAATTGAAACTTCTCTTAGATAGCATGGAAGATTTATTTCAAAACATTAATGTCCTCTTTTATTATTTTATTAATGAGTTGGAGCACCGGCTAAAAATAAATCCCTGGTTGACTAATAAAGCTTTTCGCCTTCTGAACCGTTTTATTTCTATCGTCTCTCCCCGTTCTCCTGTTTCATTATAAAAATCCCCTCTTTTTTATGTATACTTTGCCTAAAAATAACTTGCAGTCCCTCCTCCATGAGTCTGTCTCGTCCTCCCATCAGCTCATCTTCGTCTTCATCTCACCAGCTACGCTCGGTCCCCCTGCTTTGCCTCCTTAGACTTTATGTGTCCTACTTCTGCAGCAGCAGAGCCGGCACGTTCACAGCTACTCAAAAGATCACACAGAGGGAGCTCAGACCTGGAAGGGGTGTGAAATTCCCATTTTCAGATTAGATTTATGATTTTTGTCTTTCCACCTAATCACTTGTGGGGGGCTTTACTTTTACTTTACATTAAAGAAAGGCTTCTTTTTGATTTTACACCTGTAACAAATTACAAAAAAATACTAATTTTATTTGGTTTACTCAACAATAACATGTGAGCTATGATAGTTGTAAAGTACTGAGCAAGAAGTTGCCTTTGCTTGACATTGAGCGGCTCAGTTTTAGAGCTAGAAGCAGTGTTTAAAGTGAAATTAGGGGGTCTGTTGGAACAACAGGCTTCAAACTGGGAAGCCTAATTGCTTTAACTCTCTCTCGGCGCCAGAGGGGCTTTCTGCTGTACTGCCTCCTCACACTGCAGAGCCTGTTCTGTTTGGATAAGGCTGCCATTTTTACCATTTCTGTATGACGAGTCTGTACACGTTCTTATGAAAAGCAAAAGAATGTGCACAAATTCTTTAAAAAGATATCACTTCTGTCTTTAAAGCTTTTTTTTTTTTTTTTTTACGGACAGAACAGCAATAACGTTTAGCACAAAGTGCATCAAATTCAACAAACTGCCTCATCTTATCTGTACATGCAGGTCATGTTTTCACAGTGAGCTTAAAGGAAGACTGATGAAAATCGCAGGTTAATGGTAACATTTTGAATGTACAATTATAGAGGCTGGACGGACAAAAAATGGACATAATCAGTTTTATCTTCATTCATCGTTAAGCAAAAATAGTTTTAAAACAGATGGAAGAGCATTTGAGTAAATTAAGTTTAGATTTTCTCTCGTATCTCAATAACAGGCAGCACCTGCAGCGCATTACCTCGGTCTAAAACATAATGATAATGGTCAGAGCTACTTGTACTTTAATGGTTTGTCTGATATTTATAGCCTTCTTAGTTTGGGGTTTATCATTAAAACATTGACCCTGTGGATGGAGCATGCTTCAGCTGAACCCATATCTTGGTCACATTTTAGGAAGCAGAGTATCTAAACTATTTTTCACCTCAAACAATGAAAGCCATTCTTGGCTTAGGAAGTGGGTAAAAGCAATCTAGAATTGTGCCACTCGGGGTGGCTGCATGTTGGAGTAGCTTTGTTACTTTCATTCTGAGATATTACTTTTGGGAACATTAATTCCTCTTTTGCTGGATGTAAAACACCTTTTTTTAGATGGTTGTTTCCTCTGGAATCGGATGCTGTGCAGCTGGAAGGATTTTTACTGAAACCTATTTACTTTTGGACATTTGTTATGATGCGTAACCATGACAACAAGGCAGTTTTTACTATCGGGAGCACCTGATTAAGTTCATATATCTCAGTTACAGCCCCAAATCTCAAATGAGTTGAAAAGGAGGCTCCGTGGATGCTTTCCCATCTCCCTGCTGGATGTTCTCGAGTGCCTGACCACTGAGATCCCGGAGCTGGCAGGAGACACGGCTCGTGACAGCAGAAGGACCGGGATCGTCCCCCGGCACCTGCAGCTGACTGTCCGCAGCGGAGAGGAGCTCGGTGGGCTGCTGGGAGGAGTTCTGCCTGACATTCGGGCGATCTTGCAGCCTGGGATAACCAGAGGCCAGTCGAGTCAGGGTGGCCGGATCGGACAGCATCTGCGGTCACTTTCTTTGGATTCGCTGTGGGACAAACCTTTACAAGAGATCCTTCCTGTCTACAGCCATCAGTATCTTTAACGTCTCTTAATCAAACGAGGATAACGAGTTACAACAACATTTAATTTTCCTCTGGGATTAATAAAGTATTTTTGAACTGAATTGAAATGAATTAATGCTATATGATTATTCAGCTACTACAATTAGTTATTAGGTTAATGCAGCATTATGGTGTAGGAGCTTACTGGTTGCAGTACCCAAGCAACTGAAGCTTTGCAAACCAATCGCCTCCTTTTATACCAGCAAATGTGGAAAAAGATTTGGTTTGCAAAGTGGACGTAATGCCCATTTGACAGCATGTCACCATATTAAAGCTGACAGACTTTAAAATCACCCAATAAACACAATCTCTATGGAAAGCCTGTACCCTGCTGGGAGTCTTAACTGTTGTCATCATGGCCTCATCATCTCAGCAGGGACACAGAGAGCACTCGGTACGCTGACTCACTCCTGAGCGCACAATTAGACGGCGATGTTATAAGAAATGTGTAAAGATGGATGGGTCGGTTAAAGGTGACTCAGCTGGGAGCATGCTGTACACAGTTGAGGTCAGCATGACTTGAAATCGACACAAAAACTTGTAGAAAATGTTTGAATGGACAGACCGGGGACTGTTTAATGTGTTTTGGTCTTTTGTTCTCCGTGTTAATGCCTCAATTTCTCTTTTCCCTTTTATCCACACCTGTGTTGGCGATTGTGCTCATTTTGGATAATTTTATTCACATTTTACATCCTTTTTGTCTGAGACCGGCTCATACTTTAATGTCTCTAAAGCTGCTTTTCCATTCTGGTTTGAAACTCTTGAGATACGCAGGGCAGAGTGGAGCACCGTGACGTCACAGCAGCATCATTTGTTTTCTGCCGGTGCGCTCAAACTATTGATTCTGACTCAAATGCTCAAGGCAAATGTCGGCCGCGTTTACTCTGATTAATTAAAAAGTCCCTCACGTTGTGTCACCTCGAGGCGTGCGCTCGCTCTGTCGATGCCAGCGGAGCGTTGAAACCTGGAAACCGGTTCGTCTGCGGCAGAGGGAGAGCAGGTGATATCTTAACTCCCAATCACTTTGAGTCATGTTACTCGGGCGGCTTTAGCTTTCAGCCTACACTTAGCAGTCGATGCAAAATAAATCCAGCACAATTTAGCCTTATCCCTCCAATTACGAAATAAAAAGTTTAACTGGGGACTGCTTAGAAAGGCGGCCACCTATTATTATCCACCTGAAAAAGGTCTTGCTCTTCTATCAACTTTAATGCAGCCCGATCCGCAAAGTGTACCCCCACAAATTTTATACTGAAACGACCGACCAGCACCGTGATGTATGCTATTACTTTTATTGGCATTTCGTGTTACCATGGCAATGTAATTCACAAAAAAATAAATAAATTCCGCTATTTTAAAAGACATATAGCTGAAATTTCCTGTGGTGGTAGCTGAGAGCAATGCCCAATAAATCCTGAATTCAAATAAACCATTCAAGATGGCTGCCAAAGCTAAATTTAAATTGCTTTACCTCAGCTATTTCTTCACATATAGAGCAGATATTTAGTGTGACTATAGCTGAGAACGTTCCTCATCTCATACTGAATCCAAATAAAAAATCCAAAATGGCCACCATAACTTAAAAGAAAAAAAATACTATAACTCATTGATTTTACGTTGTTTTTCTCCGTATTGAGCTGTAATGGGGTATGCTGGCAGCTGAGAGCGAACCCCAACCCACTGCCGCGTGGCAGCCATTTTGGAGTTCCGACAGGTGTTTTCAATGAGAAAAATTTAGCCTTTGTTTGCGAATTATGTTACCATGGTAACTTGAAACACTAATAAAAGTAATGGCGCACATCACGGTGCTAAGCCAGTTGTCTTGATATAACATTTGTGGGGATACACGTTGCAGTTCGGGCCGCATTAAAGTTGACGGAAGAGTAAGATATAAAGTTAAGAAACCCTTGTCAGGTGAATAATAATAGGTGGCTGCCTTTCTAGGCAGTCCCGAATTAAAAAGTTGAAATGGCTGCCACATGGCAGTACCTGTTAAAAGTTTCTCTAGGAACTTCCTAGTTGATCTTTCCATTAATGCTTCTACAGTCTGCTGCTAGAGTTTTAAGAGTATTTTATCGGTGGGGCTTTACAAAGCGAGGACTAATCACTTGGGCATAAATTAAACTTTTTGAATCAGATTTTCTGTTTTTCAGAAAGTCACTATCCTCTGTCTCTAAAGAGCTTGACAATCCATCTACAATTAGAAAACAAGTGTTTTCCCTGTTTGACCAGGTGTTGCTGTTTGTTAGACTTTAAAATCGACTCTTTTCCCAGTTGCCACCCAGACCTGCTCAGTCCCTCCACAGTGAAGCGTAAAACACTATATTTAGTCATGAGGCCGAGGCGGAGATGAGCCAGAATGTGGGGTTCTTTCATGCGGGAACGTTTATTTGTGTGCTCGGTTTTATCTACAGCGCAGCGTCCTGTAGCGGGCAAATAAAAAGCACTTGGAACCCATAAAAGGCAAACATTTTAGCCACTTGTCATCTGCTCTGTTTTACACTTGAAAGGCTGATAAGACCATATCTGTGGTGTTTATCTGTGGAAACTGTTTACAGCTGTTGGAGAGGTAAAATACAGATGACTGAGCATTAGACCAGCTGTAGGAAAGTCTTGATAAATCACTGGTAACATGATGATGATGTGAAACTTTCTTCCACTGGAGCATAATCAAAGTGAAACAACCTGCCTGCTCTTTAGCAGCAGATAATTGCGTATGGACTCCCACTTGCAATTAGAATCTGACTCCAGTTTGTTGATTTGTTTCTTAGCATTCATAAGACCACATAATGCATTGATTTTTTTTTTATCAGTTAATTAGCCTTTGTAGCTTATACCGTTGTTTTTTTTAGCATTCAGTTCCACCCACCACATTTCATTACTTCTCTTTTAAGCATTTAATCTTGTTTCATATCCTTCTTCCTTTATTTGATGGACTGCATTCACCTGTGGTCTAGTTAATCTGTGTGTTTGGAGCCCAGCCTTTCTGTTTCAGTTACCAGTTTTTGGTTTATTAAATTGTTCTTCATTTTTTTGTGTGTGTGCCATAATTCTCTCGATGAATCATTGATTTTCCAAATCTCTGTCTCAATCAGTGAGTCAGGAAGACATTTATTTTATGACTTTAAATCCTCTTTCTTCGCCTTCGATCTTTCCTGTGTTTAACTCGTCCTGCATGCGGGTGCCCTCCCCGACCTAAACTTTTTCCCCAATCCATTTTGGTAGTTTTAGCAAATTTTCAAAAGATTCCTCTTCAGACAAATTAATTCCTGAAACGGTATGAAAACAAAATTTTGAGTCGTTAGCACCAAATTTTATAGCGATTTTAGAAACAACAGTTTATTTAATGGAATGTGGAGTTGCTCCAGGTATTAAACTCCCTCCTCCTGTCTCTGTTTGCCTCTGTCTCATCTCAGGTGATGTCATTGTCTACATAAATGATGTCTGCGTCCTGGGCACCACCCATGCCGATGTAGTTAAACTCTTCCAGTCTGTACCCATCGGGCAAAGCGTGACCCTCGTTTTGTGTCGCGGCTATCCTTTACCATACGACCCAGAGGACGCCGCCAACACCAACAACACCACCACCATCATCTCCCCGCTGGGCATCATGGAGCAGCGGCCCATCATGGTGAACGGCAGGTCGGATTACGACACCTACCTGGATTATCTCACCCGCTCGTCGCGCTTCATCGCAGATCCCAATCAGGATCAAGTGAATTCCCAGCATCAGATTTTCGCCGCTCACCCAGGAGACACCCACTTAGACGGATCGCTTCCCACCACCACCGGCACCACGCCTCCCGATAGCGTCTCCATGGCGTCATCAGGCCCCACCCAGGGGGAGCTGCTGACTCTGACGATGGTGAAGGGCGTGGATGGGTTTGGCTTTACGATCGCAGACAGTATGACGGGCCAGCGAGTCAAACAAATACTGGAACCGCAGGGATGCCCAGGTCTGTTTGAGGGCGACCTGATCATGGAGATCAACAAGCAGCACGTTCAGGGACTCACACACACGCAGGTTGTGGATCTGCTCAAGGAGTGTGCTGTGGGATCAGAGACCAGCCTGGTGGTTCAGAGAGGTGCGACAGGTAAGTCAGAAACGTATAATCCCTCCACTGTATCTTTTAACTTCTTCTTCTTTGTTCTTCTATGAGGAGCCAAATGTGTGTCAGTGGGTTTCACTTCAGTTTGTGCAAAAAGCTTTGACTCAGTCCTGCACTGGACATCAATATCTTCCTGATGCACAGTTCCTCTCAAGTGTCCTTTAAGCCTTTACTCCTGCTCTCCTGAGTCCAGCTTCCCTTCATTTAAGTAGCTGCCCCTCTGCTCGCTAAAGCTGCTTTTCCATTGATAAGTGCGACTCCACTCGGCTCTCGTCTTATCGGTTCCTCTCAGGTTTAGGTGATTTGCCACCGTGACTTGTTTTCTCCGCACTGTGGGCGAGATTGTTAATGCAAAGTGGATGGGATCCTAACAGGTCATTGTGTTCGAGCCACTCCGTTCACTGTGGTCCTTAATCGCCCTGTAATCTGACTTGAATTTCGTTAGTTTATCTCGGCACTGCTTATAAGTCCGGGTGCAGCCATGCTACGTAATAATCTCTGATATATCTCTTTGTAAATGTGCTCATTTCTTGTGGCGCCATCCATCAACACAATCGGAGAGGAAATGGAGGTTCAGATGTAGTTTGCAGTTTAACTGGGCTGGTCATCCAGTGGCGTAGCTCCGCCGGCCAATCAACAGCTGCTGTCTGCGTATGTCAAAGTTGTCACCTCGACGTTTGGAACCACAGACAAGGTGGTCCCATAAACGGCGCTGAGTTGGGGGTTGGTATCTACAGTGGACAGGCCCTGAACTGGTGCGGTGTGGTGCAGAACCGATAAGAGTTGAGACAGTGGCAAAGTGCCATAAGTCATACAACCTATCAGTCCCCAGTATAAGTCTGATTGAAGAGCTCTCCTTTTAGTCAATTCTCAGTGCTTTGGGTCTGTCCTGTCAGTTTGATTGGGATGATCAATTTTGTCAGAACTAAATACTAACCCTGAAATCAGAGGATGTCAAAAAATAGATCGGGTTTTTTTCTTGAATTTCTGCTTTTACTTTCTAGAATATACACCAGGCTTTGGCTTGTGCAGCCGGCTGTTTTCTGCTCGTCGTGAGCGCAGAATGATGGTGGGAACCTTGTGAGATTTGGATGTGGGTAAGCGTTTGTCTACAAAGTCAAAAAATCTGTCATTGTTTTTGACTCTGAGCAAAGAAAAATCAACAGAAAGAGGAAGAAGTTGTCTCCCTTCAGCGCCTTGTACAGCTCGAAGTGACGGAACATAAGCTGTGCGTGACCCCGCTGTGATCTGAAACTCCCTGTATTGTTGTGTCGGTGCATCTGTCAGCGGTGACTCAGTCTAAAGTGTGATGCTAAAGATGAATATATTTTAATTAAGGCTCAAAACAGCATAACGGTTTGGATTTAAATGTCATATAATGCCTCCTCTCTCTGTTTGTACCTCTTCTTGATTCAACTTGGCGTCCTGCAAGTGACGATACGTGAACTTCAGCATTTGCGAGACAAAATGCTGCCGTTGCTTTCGTGTGCGTCAAGCTCTGTGTTGTGTAATGTCACATAATGCCAACTGCCTGGGTGCCACAGACACCTCTGAGACTCGCCCGCAAAGGTCGCTGGCGTCCTCTGAATACATTTAAACCCGCTCGTTTCTGTATGAGGCTGCCCGCTCGTCTGTTAGAGAACGCAAAGCCAACAGATAACGCAAACGGGACTTGAATGTCTCTAATTTGTTCAGCATAAAAACGGTTTTTTGAGGCCTCCCGTTTGTCTGTTTCTTTCTGCAGATGGCAAAAACTAATGCTCCCTTCAGAAAAAAAAAGCCTGTTTGTCTGCTGTGTTTGACTTCATTATTCCAAATGTACAAATCCCTCACCGCAGTAAAATACATCAGGGTGCCGTGTCACTTCTGTTTGTGTTGATTGTTTTTGATATAATCAACAGGGGTTTACAAAAAAAAGATGCTTTTTGAAAGAAAAAGCGTGACTACATGTGGCACTCGCATGTAATCCAAAACAAAAAAAGTGCTTTAGATGTTATGGGTCGCTTGAGAGTGTTTTTTTTTTTTTTTTTTTGAGCTTTACCCATGAGAGCACTTTAACTCATTAGAACCAAAGACTTTAGAGCCTTCTGGGAGGAAAAATATCACAATGTGCTCAGTGTGATTTTTGTCTTTTAACTTTTTTTTTCATTATCATGTAGAATAACAAGATGTGATGGGGCCATGCTAGGAACCACATACCAAGGTTTTTCATGTGACAAAACTAATGAGCTGTTTTGTGTAGAGACTTGTGATGTTGTTGACTTTCAGCTTATTTGGATCTTTCTGCTGGGTGCTCATCATGTTTTGTAAGAGGCAACTACAGCGGTAGTTCCAAACTAATCTACATTAAACATATTTATTTTAAGTCATGCAAGAAAAGAAAAGAAAAGTTCCTTTGTGGAATGATGTTCTTGTCATATTTCTTGTCTTGTTCTGCTCAAGTTCTCTGTCCAAGTTTCTAGAAACGGTCATGGTCGTGTCTCTTTCATTGCAAGTCGTGGTTTTTCTTCGCCCTTCTTCAGTTAAATTATGATCAGAGTCCAAACTCGTTTGTTTTATCAGAGAGGAGATTTATGAGCTGTTTGCCTGATTTTGAATGTTTTTAAATCTTATGCAAATTACCCAGCCTATTATTGTAAAAATATTCACAAAATAGGAAATAATGGTTTGTTAAATCCTGTTAAAGCACTTCCAGTCTATATTTACTTATGTAGAAGTTAAAGCTAACCATTTTAAAAAGTTAGCATGGAAATAGTTTAAACAACTTAAGTTTGAATGTAGAAACGGCTAAACCTGTCGCAATAAACAACAAATCAATTAATTACGTGATGAATTAAAATTATCTACCTCATTTTCACTTATCAGCTTTATCGTTTCTTGGTGTCTCTCGTTCTACTGAAGACACTTGATGAAAAAAGGCTCAACTCCGGTGTTTTCACTGACCCCTCCCTTTCTGTTTTCTCTTTAAAATCCATTTTAACAGTCCAAAATTGAGTTTTTGGATCGTTAAAAGCAGCTAAGCTACGAGCTAAGCTAACAGGTCGATCTCTGGGGAAAAAAAACTCTGTCTTGTCGAAGCTCCGAAATTCACGGTTGAAACCCGTGCCTTCATGTAAAAAGTTTTTCTTTGTAAAAAGAAGCTGAAAACTTGTTTACTGATTTTTTTACTAAAAGCTTTGTGTGGAAAAATGCTATGCTAAACTGCTCAAACCACACCGAGCGTCCGCCATTTTGACAACTGGAAAAAAGGAAGGAGAGACAGCCCGTGTCGTGTCAAGGGCCCTCCCTCCCATTTTTCTTAGAGACACGCTGCTCACTCCCTCACTATCCATCCTTTGGTTCAAACAGTCTTATACTGCCATCGGGTGGTCAAAAAAGGTACTACACTCCAAAAAAAAAACATTTCTTCTTAAATTTGACAATTAATTATTGTTAAATTTCAAACAATATTATCGTTTATCACAATTATTTCTGAGACAATTAATAGCCCATCAAAATTTGTTATTGTGACAGGCCTAGAAACAGCTGCTGTAAACGTCTGAGTTTTACGATTGCATTTTTCACCAAATGCAGCTTAATACCATACAAACTGACTTTCAGCTCCTGCATCGAGATTTTCTGTGAAGCCAAGTCTCTTGTGCTGCTTCCCCAAAAAGGTGCGCTCTAAATAATTAGCCAGATCATTACTCATCTTAATAAAACTGCCACTGTGCAACTGAAATGATGTGCTCCCCTTCACCATGCTTGGCCCACTCCTTCGCGCAACTGGCTTTGTGACATACATGTTTTTTTTTTTTTGTTTGTTTCAAACTGTTGTTGATCACCGAATTGTTTATCTACAACCACATTAGTCAATTTTCTTTTTTCTTTATGCAAAGAACGCCAACAGGTTTTGTTTCATTCAAATATGGAACTGGAAATGAAACAACTATATTTATGTTTTTTGTTTTTTTTTTCAATTCCACAAGCTCCCACAAACATTGTTATGGATATTTTATGGTGCTGTTACCATGACGACATGCTCCTAATGTCCAGCATCAGAGACCTGAAATGACGAGTGAGAGAAGAGGGTTCATAGACTCAAAAAGAAAATGAATAAATACCAGTAAATAAAACAGGTCTCTTACTCACACATACACATTGCAGGTCTCGTTTGTGCTGCAGGTTTTGTAGCTGTACGCTTGAAATGTAGGTAAATAAAAAAGTGCAAAATTATGAAAATGGCTTCATTGAAGTCAAAACACCAAATGGTTTACTGCACAGGATGAATTTCAAAACAAGGTGTAGAAAAGGCTCCGTTCTGCTAAGATCACTTTGCTCGGCTTGGCGTTGTCATGGACACAGAGAGCAGCAGAGAGTTATCGTCACTGCAGAGTGGAAATATGACTTTTTAGCTTCAGTAATCCTGATTGCAACCAGTTAGGCTCGACATCGGCATAAGCGGCAGTTAGAAGTGGCACCTTCAGCTAGACCAGAATTTAATTTTAGAGCTTTGTAGCAAAGCATCTGGCATCATACAAAAGTCTGGAGACCAATTTGGAGTTTTATACGGTCAGTTGTCTATGGTGGCCATCTTTCATTAGGTTCAAAGGTTGTTTAAGCATAGATGTACATCCAGTGATTACTGTATATGTTTCATTAAAATCTATTCAGTGGTTATGAGATATTTTGTTGACAGGCAAACGCACATGGGCATGATAATTTGAAAGATAACTGAGGTATCAACTTCCATGTTGGTGTGTGCCTATATCAAGGTGTAAGAGAAGTTCCTATCAAACATTGGTTTGCCATATCAAAATCCAAGATGGCTGCTGCCATATATCTATATATATATATATATATATATATATATATATATATATATATATGCTAATCTTGTGAGCTAGCTAACTTGAAAAATAAACAACATGCTGGTTCATTTTGGTCTGTGTCTAGGCATAAGAAAGGTTCTTTTCCAAAATTGTGTTGCTACATCAAACTCCAAGATGGCCACCATTATTTATATATATATCTATATATATAGATATATGTATACACACCACATTTTTCGCTGTATAAGTCTCACCTTTTTGCATAAATGTGCATGCCCTGCAACATACACAGCGAAGCGACATACTGTTTTGTTTTGTTTTTTCCCCCGTATTTATAACCCAATTTTTGGCTGAGATTTAATTATTTCATTTACATGGAAAATATTGAGCTCTACTATTTTCAACCACTAGAGGGCGGTCGAGTAGTATGGAAAGCCAAATGTCTCATTAATAGGTAAAAGTGGCTATTAATGTGACATTTGACTTGCCATACAGAACCACCTTTGTCTCGTTCCGGATATCCTGGAGCAAACGTCAAATCAGCTGCATTTCGCTGCGCTGCCCAGGCGAAATGCACCACCAGTGGTGACCACTCCAGTTATTTTAGGAAACCATGTCCTAATGGCTTACAAGTATAATTTCCTCACAAAACGGGGGTGGATGAAGATTAATCTTGTGGCCAAGGCCGCCTTTGGCCTCCCCGTGGCTCCACCATCGCACTTTGTGATGGGTACAAATTGCTCCCTCCACTCCCCAAAATCTGTTTCTTTGCACTGCCTCGGACAAGCAAAATAAAAACCTACTTATCCTGATGCATGCTCAAAAATCTACTTGTTAACTTGCACAGTGTAACTCCTACACACCTGAATGTCATGCAGCAAAAACATTAGGATTTACTTGCGTTCTCTGTTCCATTCCAGTCCAGAAAAGCACTCTTTTCGAAAACTACAAACATCCATCCATCTATCCATCCATTCATCCATCCATTATCTTTACCCGCTTCTTCCTTATTCAAATCCCTCAGCGACAGGGGACATCGGCATACCGCTTGTTGCAACATCCTTTGGCAGTTTTCATCATGAATACAGTTTTCGGTTGACTCTTTATTTTCATAACTGTTGTATTGCTTGATAAAACTAAACTACAATTGAGTTATGCAAATGCGAAGGGTAAAAAGGGAAATTTAGACATTGCATTTGATTAATATTTTCTGAAAATATATGAATTTTCTTAGTGACTAGAATGGCCCAAGAGCTTCATCATTAACTGTTGGATATTCCAGCCAGAATGAAATTTAGTTCACCGTTTAGAAATTAGGCTCAAATCTTCCAGTCAATTTAACCTCATCGCCTTGAAATGTCCGTGCTCATAATACAATTATGATCTTTAGCCACCCCTAAAACTTTAGTGTGACTCTGTAGCTCTTTCCTCCTAATAAATGGGCACTTTTTCTGTCATTAGAAGTAATTATTGTGCCTGTGTGAGCGTGTGCGTGGCAGACTGCCTCATTAGTGGCCACAAAGACCATTAACTGTCCTCACTGCAGCTGCAGGAGATGCAGGGCTGCAGTGAGCAGCTGCAGCTCCCACCCCTGCATGCTCATTCATTTAGCTTCCACTAACGTGACACCTTCTTACCTGCTGCCGAGGGCCCACACAGTTGCATGAACGCTGAGCCTTACGACTTGCATGCACCTCATCTTAATCACACTCGTCCCTGAGCTTCGTTTCTCACCCTCGCACGGGTGACTGTTCACCTGGCCTCCCTCTTTGTGAAGGTCTGTCCTGTACGGAGAAAGGGACTTTGTGACTCACCGAGTCTCCTCCAACACGTCGGGGATTCGGGGTGTAACGAGACAGTGATTCATCCTCTGTGCACAACATGGTTGGAAACAAAAAGGAATAAGTGAAGAGGAGGAAGGAGCGTGTGAGTGATGAGTTCGGCTCTCTGCCAGTAGATCACAGACTGTCAGCTTTGTTCACACATGCAGATCTCTCCCGCAAGTTTGAAAACAAAAGAGTGGGGGCATGCCAGGGATCAATATTCACTCTAATCTGCCCAGGGAAGACAAGCAGGGGGTGCTGCGCCCAAAAGAAAGATAGAATATGTATAAAAGCTTTAAACAAAGCTGATGGTGGTTAGCGTTATGCATTAAAATTAGATCATAGAGTAAAAGTTGTGCCTAACATCTGTATGTAAAAGGAGGAAAGTTAGTCTCCTTTTAAACAGATCAGGCACTCCTGTTTATTAGGATAACATGCACTAATCGCATAAGTGTGGTTAAATAAATCATGTTTGAAACTTTCGTATCGCGCTTTTTCAACCAAGCAGCTTGTAAATGATGTTTCTTTGCACAAACTGTGGATTTCATTAGACGTGGAAAGAATCAGTTTTCAGCTCAGGTTGTCGTGTGAAGCTCAAAGACACTTTCACGCTCAGCTCTGAAGCTGTGGAGGAAATATTTGATGAGGTCTTTCAAAATTCAGCTTTAGATTTTCTCTGTCCTTTTTTGTCTCTGTATCTGGATTTATAAATTGTAGGCTTTTTTTATATTAAAGAACTACCATTCCTTTAAAAAATGCATATTTCCTCCCCACACCTTTCATTCCTGTATTTAAAACTAAGATCAGATGTTGAAAACTGATGGTGGAGTTGTCTGTTTTGGTCAAACTAAAAATAACATTTCGTGTAATATTGTGTGATATAAGATTCATGCTCAGACTGTTGGTTGTGAATGATTCTCAGCTACTACCACACCAAATTTTAGCTCAATACTTGTAAAGTTGACTGAGTTATAGCCATATAGTTGGATTAAATTGATTAGTAGTGATGGCCATCTTGAATTGGACTGGCTCCAGAAGTTCGTAAACTATAGAGGTTCATTCATTCAACCTTTATTTAAACAGATAAGTCACATTGAGCCTCGAAGACTCATTTACAAGTGAGACCTGTTTGGACAGACAATAAAAAGTGGTGAAAATGACACATAGGGTTTGGAGACAAAATAATTCCTAACCTGCTTTTAATCTTTGGCTGAAGGTGAACAGCATGATGATGAAAATAAAACCTTGCACAACAAGCACATACTGACGCAGACATTCCACTCCGGGTTGGGAGTGGGGACGCAAGGGGGGTGAGCATGTCCAGAGACAACAGAGGCACTGCAGAGTTCAAATAAAATCACTCAGTTCAAATAGTTCCCTCTGGAGAGATCCATACAATGCTGAGGACGGCCAAGGGCGACGTCAGAATCCAAAGAGTCTGGGCCCCTCTGATTGGTCCGTAGACTTCCTGGCTGGGAGGGGGGAGGGGCAGAGCATAAAAGGTTTACAAAACTTCTAGGAGAATTAAGATAAAATGGATTGTCAAGGCCAGTCAGGGAGCCAAATTCAGATAAACACAATTGTTTTGGGGACAGACAGAACTTTAATGACATCTACCTTGAGTCTGTGTCGGTCCACTCAGTTCCGAAACTCCAAATTAAATGGCCACATTAATGGACCATGCCTGAGAGTAATACTCGACATCTGATCCATCCTGCCGAAAGCATTTGAGTCTGGGTGCTCGAGGCAAGAACCAAGCCATCATAAGGCAGGCAGCCTGACCAGGTCCAAATTTGCTGCCGACGACTTTCTTGTTTGTTGGTAAACCAGGAACAAGCCGAATCCAAAAAGCAGGAAACCAGTTGTCATAAATTAATTGTCCAATTATATATGTGTGCTTGAAATCCACAAATGACAGCAGCAATAGACACATCAAGTCTTCCAAGTCGATGAGGTATCCAGCTGCGTGAGGGCCAGCTGGGCAATTCGGCTCACCTAAAGCCTGTCTTCTCTTTGAAGAAATGTTATCAATTGCGTTGAGGGACCAACTGACCAAATCTATAGCAGAATTATGATTTGGAAGATTTGTAGAAGAGAGGCTCTAAAGCAGTTTCACAGACAGTACAGGGCAAAGTAAAGCGGAGAGGGAGAGGAGGAGAATGCGTCCGCCCTTGACAAGAGCAAGTGTTGATAAACTGTAGAGGTACATCACATGATCATTTTATAAAGGTTTTATTAAAGTCTGTTCAGCTAACAGACAGACACACAGGTAAAAACCTTATAAAGCAATAAAATTAAAAGTCTGACCCACAACTCTATGTGTACATATTTCCTATGCAAGACTGGGGAAGTTTTTTGAGTATATTTCTGTACAGTATTGAAGTTTTATTAATCTTAAGGTGAGAAGCTCACAGTTAACACTTACCATAGTAGTAGAGACGTAGTGAAAAGTTCCTCAGTTACACTGATTTTATATGAATTTGAGATTTGAGACACTCTGAGGAGGACGGGGCTTCAGTTGCCTAAAAATGTAAGTGTGAGTTGGACTGTGACGCAGCTCCCTACAGCCGAACTGACAGGTCTGATGAGCGTTTGGAAGCTCTCAGCACCACGGACAACTCGTTTAGCCTCCCTCTTTCTCCCTGACTCTCCACCTCAAGGGGGGACACTGTGACACCCAGCCAAATGTCTGCTCTGCCTGAGTTAACAACGACTTCACCCCCTGGATGTCCTCGGTCAGTGGCGCCACTCTCTTCCGTCTCCAACAAAGAGAACTTTGCTGCTGCTCTCTCTCTGTCCTTCACACCAACTCAAACGATGGAAAAAGTTTTTTATTGATCCTCAGGGAAGGACTAGCTAAAATATTCTCTTGCAGATATCATTCTTTGTCATCCTGGGCTAATAAAGCACAAGTGTGCACTGAAAAAAATAAAATGGAGTTTTTAACACACGCTTGTAACTCGTTGTTTTTGGCTTTTTTCTTACTAAGAAATCCTGATGGTAAAATGTAGCTTTTGTTCATTTCCATGCCGTCGTGGTTCCACTGGTGTTTCAGCGGGACGAGCCTTTTCACAGAGTTCTTGGAGTCTGGCCAGGATGAGAATGGGAAGGCTGGTGCTTAATTCCAGCAGGCGTCCCATAATTTGATTCTTCTATTTGCATATGCTGGTGGTTTTCTAAAGGGGAGACTTCTGCGGCGCATTGAAGACTAAAAAAGACGATTTAATCCTAGAAGGCCGAGTATATTTTTAGTTGCATTATCGTGTGAATCGAACGAAACAAAATGTGTTTATGGTGTGAATTTAAACAATACAAGTTGATTTTTTTTTTTTTTGTTGTTGCTATTGTGCTTTTTACAGATTGTTTTTTCCATGGTCAGATGGATTTGTGGTTGTTGCGCCTGAACAATGCTGTAAACAGCAGAAATGTGTGGATTGCCTTTTGAAAGGTCATCACAAGATGGATTGGAAAGAAAAAGGAGAAGGTGTAACCTTTTACCTCACTGCGCTGTATAACAAACCCAAGCCACTTAAGTGAAAGCTGGAGCATTTACCTACAGCCCCTTTTTTATTTCTAGGGGTTTTGAGGGATCAATGATTGATTCATGAATGTTCTTTTTGGTGACGTTGACCAATAAAAAATCAAAACAGTTGAACAGAGAGCTGATGTCTGAGGTGTATGACTTGAGTTGTACATGTACACGCTGAGCCCTACAACAAAACCGATACTCAAAATAGCAGTAAAAAACAAGAAGTAACAAAAAATGTGTTCGTAAAACACCAAAGCCAAAATAAAAACTGAGGATTACATTGCATGAGACTGAGCATAACAGCATTTTCAATTCAATTCAGTTTATTTATATAGCACCAAATCACAACAGAAGTTGTCTCAGGGCACTGAACAGAAACATTCACATACATAAAAAATCAGTTAATAATATTTATCTAAGGAGCCAGCAAATTGCTTCAAGTTTTCACTTTGTTGCATTCTCCCGTCCTAAGCGAGCACAGATGCAACAGTGGAAAGGAAAAACTCCCTCGTAACCAGAAGAAACCTCTATCAAAACCAGGCTCAGGACAAGAAGCCATCCGCCCCGACCAGCCGGGTCCGAGAGGACAGGAAGGAGAAACGAACACACAACGGCCAGGACGGAGTCCATCAGGTCATTATCTAGTAGAAAAGACAGAAATCACTTGTTAGGAAAGAATAATTACAAACGCAAACTATTCATTTATTTGTAACTATTTGTTTGATGAAATGAGGGCAATTTGTCCTCCAGTAGTCTAAGGTTATAGAAGCATAGGATAAGGAATAGGTCAGAAAACCAAGCCGACTAACTATAGGATTTATCAAAAAGGAAATCTTCAGCCCAGTCTTAAAACTGGACAATGGATTTTTAACATTTATAGAATAAAATTGCTGCAACCAACGCAATGCAAGAAGCCGGCACACACTCAACAATGTCAGCTGTGAGAGACTACCATAAATTAAGTGTAATAACATAAATATCCTGTCAGTTTTTGAATCTGTTAGGTAATGTTTATTTTTAGTTCAGTCATTTTATTTAATTAAACATTACATCTTGTGGGTGTAATCATAGGAAATGGTCTGCATTTTATAGCTCTTTTCAGAATTTGACCACTTCAGTCACATTCACTCATTCACACATGGAGTCACAGTTTAGGGACAGCTTGAAGTTTGGCGTCTCGCCCAAAGACACTTTGACATTTGGTTCAGAGAAGCTGGGATTGAACCACCGCCCTTCCAAAAGGCAGATGACTGCTCTTGCTCCAAGCCGTAGCTTCCTGGATGTGTTTGTATGTATTAACTCCAACAGCATTTCTGTTTCATAGTGTGAATGTTTATGAAGCGTTCACTCACACTATTGTGATCCAGTTTTCTTCCGTACGCTTTTCTGCGCGATTCTCGTCCCGCAGTTTTGAGGTTATTTCAACAAATCATACATCAAAACATTCAGCTCTTTCTTTCCTGCTATGACTTTTGGTATTGGCGCAACTTTGGCTTTTTGAAATATTTAGCCTTTTCTGACATTTTTTTCCTCATAGAAAATGAACTGAGCTCATTTTACATCTTTCAAATCTTTAGATCTGTTTACAACCTTTTACTGCTCCTTTCACATTTTGTTCTGGTTCAGTTTCTTTCAGCTTCCTTATGCAAATTTAAACATTTTCAGCTACATTTAGCTCATTTCAGCTGTTTTTTTTTCAGCTGTTTTGTGCTTCTTTCAGATGCTTTCTTCTAACTAGAACATTTTTATGCTTCTTCTAACGGCTTTCTGCTTATTTCAGCTTGTTGTGCTTCTTTCAGCTTATGTATGCTAGTTTCAGTTATTTCAGCTACTGTTTAGTTGTTTTTATGCCAATTTTAGCTATTTCAACTAATTCTGCATTTTTTGCACTCGTTTCAACTTTTTTCAACCTAACTGGGCAAAATCATGCTCTCTTCACTTCCTCCTGGTAATTTAAGCTTCTTTTGGCTTTTAAGCTACTTTTGAGCTGGTTTATGCTAATTTTAGCGTTTTTCAACTAATTCTGCATTTTTTGCACTCATTTAAACTTTTTTCAGCCTAAATGGGCAAAATTGTGCTCTCTTACCTTCCTTCTAGTAATTGAAGCTTCTTTTGGCTTTTTATCTACTTTTTAGCTGTTTTGTTTTTTGCTAATTTCAGCTTTTTTTCAGATAGTTTCAACTTTTCTGTGCTCATTTCTGCTTCTTTCAATCTAACTGGGCAAACGTGTTTTATGCTTTCTTCTGCTAATTTAAGCTTGTTTTACCTTTTCAGTTACATTTTTAGCATTTTTTTAAACTAGTTTCAGCTGTTTTTAGGTAAATTTAATTTTTTTGTGGTAATTTCTGCTACTTTCAGACTAATTAACTTATTTCTGCTAATTTCAGCTCATGCTCCTTTTATCTTAGTTATGCTAGTTCTAGCTGTTTTATGCTAATTTTAACTTTTTCAACTAATTCCACTTTTTTTTTCCATCTCATTTCAGCGCTTCACACTTCCTTCTGAGCTTTTTTCTGCCTTTCTGCTTCTTTTCAGCCATTTTTTTGTTGCTAATTTCAGCTTTTTTAGCTAATTTCCTATTTTTTGTACTCCTTTCTGCTTATTTCAAAGTCAAAGATTCTTTATTTGTCATATGCACCACATGTGCATGTGGTGGAACAAAATTGTGTACACAGGGTCCCAGTCCCAGGGTCCCATGTAGAAGAAAAACTGTAATAAGATCTAAGATATGAACTAAGAAAAACATTAACTAAAAATATGCTAAGCACTAGTAGTATAAAAACAATACGTCATACAGTGTATTATTTAAACCTAATTCAGCAAATATGTGTTCTTTCTGCATCTGCTAAGTTAGGCTTGTTCTTCCACTTCAGCTACATTATAGCATTTTTTAGCTAATTTTAGCTGTTTCTTAGCAAGTTCTTCACTAAGTATTCGCACTGCATTTTTGTAGGAAATGCAATTTTTCTAGTTTTACATTAATCTCCCTCTCACTCACAAAGCGTCATTAACATATTTTGCCATAATTGGTCTTTTATTTTCCAGATCCTCTATTTTTTGTTCTACCATCCACATCCACAGCCCATCTACTGTCACATTATCATGATCACTTTGTTTTATGTACCATTCTGATCTTTTCATTCCATTTTTTTTTTGTCTAAAGCATGTTTTGTTTTCTCAACATTACAGGTCACTTTTCACCCTGGAAGACTCCAAAGCAGGTAACATCCATCAGCCTCAAAAAAACAGGATTATCCCCAGTTCTGCTTTGACGTCTTGACTTTAGTGCCTTGGCTGTTGTGTGCAAACTGCGTGTGGCTTTCTAACTCCTTTGTAAAAATGCAAACATAAAATAAAAACTTTTCTACACTTGTTTTTCTGCCACACTAACGCTACAGTTGACCTGCTTTATGTCTGCTGCTTTTACAACAGCTGGTTTTCCATGCTCAGACTTCTTTATTGTTACGAGAGGGCACAAAGTCCAAGCGTTTCTCTTACGGCATTAATACACTTTGATTCTGCGAGTCAGGCTTGATTCACAGCCTGACTCAGCCCCATTAGGGAATCTCCATTATTCTATTACAGCTACAGTGCTGCTTATCCATCTGTGATCAGTCTGCTTTGGCGCGGCCCAGGTTTTTATCTTTCATTTATCTTCATTTCATAACATTTCTGTTTTTACAAAAAGCTCTTCTGCACTTTTAAATCATTCATTTGCTGATTTGTAATTTGGCTTATCTGTATTCCAATTTTTTTCCCCATAAAAGCTCAATTCTTCATGTGTCGCCTTACATCATTCTTTAGCTTTAATATCGTTTTCTGCCCCTAATGTCACAAACAACTCCATCCAGATAACCCTCTTAGATCAAATGCACTTCTGCCCTTCAGATGTGTTTGTTACGCTCACACGCCTTCACACGGCTGCTCCAGACCATCGTTCTTTGTCTCACGGAGAGCGAACGTGTGCGTATACTACATTTCATGCCCTGGTATCCTGCCAACACTGCTGTGACCAGTCTGTGAACCTGGATCATTTAGTCCCCCATTCCAGGGCCAAACTAACAAGAGTTCCTAAAATCCCTTCATCGTGTGTCTTTCCTCTATACCTCTCACATCCATCTGACATAATGACTCAAACTTCACTCGGAGTGCAGAGCATCTCTTGTTTTGTCTCCTCGTCTTCGTTTCTTAACCGCCCAGATGTCATATCCTGCCACACACAGACACACACCAGCGTTCAGCCTGCTTAATTAGGCGTCATTTATTACGGGAAGGCTTCCACGGCTCAAAGAATGAAATATGGAGTGATTCATCTAACCGTGTAAGAGCAGGGAATCACCTAATGCAGACTTGCAGTGCAGCAGAGTCTCAGCTCGCAGCTCATCCAGTCAGTGAAGTAACAGCTACTCAGCGCTGCATAAAAGGTGGTTGTATTGATTGATGCCGTCTGGAAAAAGGCAACGCTTTTATCCTGACCAACGGTCTGCAAAGCCTAGAAAGAAGAGAAATCAGGATGCTTCACATCAGTGGCAGACACATCTGAAAGCACAAAGGATGGGGACACTTTATTCACAGCTTCCCCGAGGCCTATTTTTATTCTTAGTACGTCTTGAACCCGATGTCCCGTACACCTCTGCAATAAACTTGTGGCATATGCAGCCAGACTCACCGTCTCACTTTCAGGAAGCTTCCTGCTCCCTCCAGATCACCTCTGACGCTTATCGAAGCGTCGTCTCAGCTTCATGTCCGTGGCTTATCAGACGAATCAAAGACTGTTATCAAAACCATTGCTGCCGCAACTCTGAGCATTTTCTGTATGTTTTTAAATCCACCTCAAAACTTTATACTCTTGTACACCACTTTTCTCCCATTTTAACTATCGTTTTACTAACTTCTTGCTTGAATTAATGGTTTTCTAGAGCTCTGCTCTTCTAACGGCAATGATCACATCACAGCAGAATGGTCAAGCTTTGGATCTCAGAGAAGTTGAGCTCTAGATATGATGCTAAATTTATCTGCTTTGACTTGACCCCCAAAGTGAAATTTCATTATTACTCACAATCTAGAGCAGCAATTGAGATGTATATCCAAAAATAAATCTTGTTCTCCAAGTCCTAGTACAGGGCTGTTCAACTGGCGGCCCGTGGGCCTGATTTAGCCCACGAGTGAGCTCATTTAGGCCCACCAGTGGGTTCATTCTTAGATAAAACTAGATTTTAAGCCATAAAACAACCTTACTTAATGACAATAACTGCTGGATGTCCAACCCCTGAGCTCTTGGCTTTCAGTACTTGTGGCCCCCTACGCAAGTTAGTTGACTAGCCCTGTTCTAGTACTAGTTAATGGGTTAAAGTTTAGTTGGAACTGTGACCAGCCTTTACAAGACACATTATTGTTTTATCTATGTTGGTTAAGTATGTACAAGTATGGCCAATTGATGATTTTGTTTAAAGTGGCTAATATTGGTCAATTAAAATAGACTGGGCAATTATTCCGTCTATTTCTCTTTCAGTTAGAATGTATTTGTACACATACCTCAGAGCACTGAGTAGTAGAATACAGTAACTGAGAAAGTAATTCACATAATGTTGTGTTATAAACCCTATCAAACATTAAAGTCAGACAAAAATATGAAAACTAAAATGTGTGCTGACTATTATACACTGCCTGGCCAAAAAAAAAGTTGCCACCTGGATTTAACCAAGCAAATAGGTACGAGCCTCCTATTGGATAATTACTGCATGGGTGCTTATCTTTCAGCTGGCAACAAGTTATTTAACACCAAGTGGTGCAATGAGTTGCTTCGCATTTCTTAAACAACCATATTGAAAGACACATTGTGCGGTCGTGGAAAAGATGTCAGTCTGATTGAGAAGGGTCAAATCATTGGCATCAAGCAGAGAAAACATCTAAGGAGATTGCAGAAACTACCAAAATTGGGTTAAGAACTGTCCAACGCATTATTAAAAACTGGAAGGATAGTGGGGACCCATCGTCTTCGCGGATAAAATGTGGCTGGAAAAAAGGGGCCTACTGTACAAGCGTGTGGGGGCAGTGCTATGGTCTGGGGTTGCTGCAGTTGGTCAGGTCTAGGTTCAGCAACAGTATGTGCTCAAAGAATGAGGTCAGCTGACTACCTGAATGTACTGAATGACCAGGTTATTTCATCAATGGATTTTTTCTTCCCTGATGGCACGGGCATATCCCAAGATGACAATGCCAGGATTCATCGAGCTCGAAAGAGTGGTTCTGGGAGCACGAGATATAATTTTCACACATGGAGTGGCCACCACAGAGTCCACACTTTAACCCCATTGAGAATCTTTTGTGATGTGTTGGAGAAGGCTTGGCACAGTGGTCAGAATCTGCCATCATCAGTGCAAGATCTTGGTGAAAAATTAATGCAACACTGGATGGAAATAGATCTTGTAACACTGCAGAAGCTTATCGAAACAATGCCACAGCGACTGCATGCCGTAATCAAAGCTAAAGGTAGTCTAACGAAATATTAGTGTGACCCTTTTTTTTGGTGGCGACTTTTTTTTTGAGCCAGGCAGTGCCGTTCAAAGAGAGAAGCCAGAATATGCCAAGAAATCAGAATCTACCGGTCAGAGTTAAAAAAAATAAAAATAAAATCAGAAATCAAACCCTGTTTGGAAAAATAATCATTTAAAACTAATGTTTATAACGCCAAGGCACATTTTCTATACTCTTGGATTAGTGATGAATGTCTTTCTCTCTACACCAGTTAGCCAAATATTACATTAAATATTGTATAACTCCCTCTGAGTGCACGAATACAGGACCTTTAGGGGTGAATTGAGATGTTTGCAGTGGTTAATGCAGGTTTCCAGGACCTGGATTCAAGCTTTTCTTCTGCGCCATGTTAGAATGACATCTAAACATCAAGGCTGACAGCACAGCTTCAAGCTGGACTGAGCTGATTTTACGGTGTGAAAAAAGAATGTCAGGGGTCGGTGTTTCTCAGTTTTCGAACATGGAAGGTTTATACCTACTGTTTTATAAACGCAACTGCTTTATAAAACAGGTCTAACATTATTGTACCAAGCTGCTACACGAATCGTTTGCTGACGATGGCATTGACTTGTTGCTTTTGTCAAAGCTGAGTGATAAATCAGCTGCTTTTGTTCTGAAGCTCGTGCTGTGTGAGTGTTCAAAGCTTGACGAGTCTTGCTTCTTCAAAGCAGCGGAGGTTCATGAACGGTCAAATCTCTCTGCTTCACTTTTTCCACTCTTTTCACCATGGTAACCGAGCTAACGTCGAGCATCAGAGTTGGGGAAAAGGCGGAAAGTGACGTACTGACCCCCTGATGCCGATGTGCGTTGCAGGTGCTGGAGCAGTGGGAGTCCCAGCAGGGCCCGGGCTGCCCCGCTCAGACCAGCCTGTCCGCTCCTGTCCCCCCCTACAGCTCTCCTTTCCCAACACACCATCTTCACGGGGCCTCGGTCCCAGACTCAGCCTGCGAGGCCTTGGCTAAACCAGATCCCTATGAGCTATTTGAGAAGTCCATGGCTATCTATGAGAGTAGGCGTAAGTACCACAGCTGTCTGCAGGTGAAAGCACACACATATCAGTCTGTATGGAGCAGGGTGGACTCCTCAATCTTTGGCTTTTCGTTTTTTTAACTCCAGCAGCGTGAGTGAATCTGTGCTCACGTTTAAAAGCTGCCTCTGGTCGTACACATAAAAGAAACACAAACTACTTGACAGGTTTTCTAACAGACTCTTTGCATCCAGACTATAAAATTCATCCATCTCTCATCATAAACACTCCACACACAGCTGATGATCTTTTTACACTTCAGGCAACAATAATCTCTCCACCATGAAAAGTAATGATTTTTCTTTTTTTATAGTATCATCAGAATACATCACAGTTTTGTCCTATGGTAATTTTAAACCATAAAGCTAGTATAGATTGTGTTTTTATGTGTTTTATGTAAATGCACGGCCTGGATTTCAGACAGACAGACATCATTAGTCTTCATCGAGGAGAAGGTGTGGAAGGAGACATAAGAACCTGTGGAAGACGTGGATGAAGCAGCTGACTGAATTCTCAAGAGAGATACCTGCTGTGTTCACACGTTGTTTCATTCTGACATTTCTCTGACGTCCAACTGTGTGCACGTCTGGGTAAACCGCACAAGAAAGCTAGAGTTGGATATTTTCATCCTCGTATGCAGCCCCGCAGGAAATTTCAAGGCTGCAGTGTTAAAAAGGCGTGAACTAAAGGGTTTAAATGTGAAAACGTGACGATCCTACCGTCATCCTGTACCTCTATGTGTGCACTTTAACTTGTTTATTTTTTAAATATATGCGCACGAAGCCACTGAAAGTTGCACTTTTTCCCTCCTGTGTAGGTGGACGTCAAGTTTTGTTGCATGAACGTGTTCCAGTTGTCTTTTTTTTTTATATAGTTCATGTATGTTTTCTAATGAAGCACTAAAGTTTTATAACAAACGCTGTTGACCCTGATATTTAGGACCACATGCTTGTGCGAAACTCCTTCCTGACTCTTTAGTTTTGATAATGCAGGGATGCTGTTCCTTTCTGTTTTGGGCCAGACGTTGGGTCTTATCAGACTCATGAAAGAAAAGGCTCGGACAGAATTTAGGAACGCTCCAGTTGTTCCTCCCACTAGTGAAGATGAAGCTGGTTGTGACCTTTTAATACGTCGTCACACCACGACTATGTTCTCACAGTAGTGGCTGCGAGTGAACTCATTGTATTACAGGGTCTAAAGCACATCTACGGTAATAACTTCACTTTATTTGTCTTCAATAAGATTGTCCTCAGTAGGTTTTGTGAACTTTGCAAAGTTAAAAGGACTTTCTGAAGAAAAATGGTCCTATTTCTTGTGTTTTCAATGTAATTGTTTTGTAATAATCCAAACGTAATGTAATTAAGGCATGCATTAATTTCTCAAACTCATTTAATTCATTATAAACCTTAACGGTACTGAGGATCATGTGTTGGAATAAGCTCGTCTTGACAATCTGTTGGTTGAATTTAAAGCTACTTTAAAGGTCACGCCAAGATGTATTGTAAGAAGTGACAAAAGGAATCTAACAAGCCAGTAATACAACTTGAACCATGATTTCTGTTTTGGTTTTGTTCAGATTAAGGTATTTTGTTTTTATCTGTGTTCATCTTTGAGATGATTTAACAAGACCTACTGTAAATAGCTACATAACTCAAATGAGCCTAAAAGTTAAAAAAAAAAGCATCAGCAAAACAGTGTAAGACATTCTAGCAAGGTTAAGTCAGGTCCTTTGGACACATTCTTTTTTGTTGAAACGTTTCATCTTTTATCCAAAAGACTTCTTCACTCTGAGACCCTGCAGTAAACTCAGTCTTATAAATAGCACCACTGTAAGACAGTTTATATA
>NC_056519.1:16088313-16173038 GCF_014905685.2 Nematolebias whitei | reverse complement strand
TATATATGAAAAAAACACATAATTAAAGTGTATATAATTAAATTAGTATTCCTTCAATAAATGCTTCTCGCCTTTCGCCTAGCATGCCAACATTTTTAGCAAATATCTTGCACAATTTGTTACCACTCAGAGTCTGTGATGAGGATTACTCTCAGCTACTACCAGACCAAATTTGAGCTCAGTAACTGTAAAACTGATTGAGTTATAGCCGTTATGTTGTTTGCTAAGGTTGGTTAGCTGAGGGGCCATCATGAGTCAGGTTGGTTCCAAAAGTCACTTAGTTGCTGGTGTACATTCATTTACTACTTTTTGAGTGTTTCATTAAAATCCATCCAGTGATTTATGAGATATTTTGCTAAAAGACGGACTAATATACACGCTCACTCATTATTGTCTTCTTTTCATGGAATTGGGTGATAATGAAGAAAGCATTGGACCTAAGTTGGCGCTTTGAGGCACTCCGTAATTAACAGTGTACACAGTTGAAGATTGATTCCCTAAACGAACAAAGGAAGTTCGGAATTGTACGACTAAAACTATTTAAGGTGTTCTCACGAATTGAGAAGGCTGCAGTCAGATCCAAGATGGCAGAAATACCTAAATCGACAACTAAAAGCAAAAAAAAATAAACTCTGCAAAGTGCAATTTTGTACTGACATTTTCAAAACAAGATACATTTTGTTCACTATGTAGGCGGATGTATTCTGTCATTTTTAATATGGTAAGAAAAAAATGCTTGAAATTTATGTATCTTTATTTTTTTATTTCCTTGTATTGTTTATTTTGTTTACTTGATTTTACCGTGATATTAGTAGGAATTGTTGTGTATAGAGCCCCCCACACCACATAATAATAATAATAAAAATGCACTCAGACACATCTGCTAAATGAAATATTCTCCCAAAAATGCTGAAATTATGATATATACGATTTAAAAAAATACATACTTTCTATAAAATGTACGTTTAATTTAAATACACTGTTTTTCTTTAATATTTTTTGTACATTTTACTTTAAAAATAGCCTAGCTTTTGCTTTTGCTTGGTCTTTAATCAGCTGAAATCGCTGCATAGCCGATGCCTTCTACGTGCCAGGAATAGCAGCTGTGCCAGTCATGATTTTCCTCCCTCATCATTCCCGCTGTGTCCCGACCGAGCGCTCTCTGAGATTAAAACAGATACAATTGGAATCAATTTTTCATTCGCAGCCACTTGTCTGTGGTTGGGTTTATCTCTCTACTTTGCAGATCGTGGCGTAGTGTGAAGCCCCTGATTGCAGATCAGTGCTTGCGTCCCACCTCGTGCTGTAAATAATGAGCGGGTATATTACACACCGTAAGCACTTCCTGACGTTATGGATGATGCAGAAATTGTGCGATGACATTAATGCTGAGGCAGGGTCTTTCTGCCTGTTCTGCCTTCTTCAGGAGCATCTGTTTTCTCTGCCGTGCCGTCCACACGTGTGTTTCTGTGGACGTTTGAGGATTTCTCATTGCTTTTTTGTTTGTTTGTTTTACACAGAGCCCAGCCAGCCGAGGGCTGTTTTTCCCGTGGACTCATCGGGTAAATAAACCTCTGAATGAGTAATGTTCCTAACTTTGAAAGGATTTTTTTTACAGTTTTGCTCTGTTTGGTGTCAGGAGTGGAGTTCCAGGACATTGAGGTCCACCTGCGCAGACAGAAGTCCGGGTTTGGTTTCCGGGTGCTGGGCGGGGACGATGCCGGGCAGCCTGTGAGTTTGGAGACACGTGAGAAGGCTCGTATGGCGATGGGTGTGGAACCCTGTCATTTTCTACTCTCTAACCTACTACACCAACACCTAACCTCTGACCTTTGACCTCGAGAGAGTGCCAGCTCTGACTGCTTGCTGTTCTTTTTTTTTTTTTTTTTGTCTCCTAACCATATTTCATTAATTATCATAACCGATTACACAATAACAAGCACACGAACATCCGCTGAGCATATTAGTGCAAGAACTTTAAGCTTCTTTTTTTTTTTTTCCTAACAATCTCTTTTGAAAATAAAAACAGATCTTAATCGGAGCGATCATAGAGAAGAGTCCAGCAGATGTGGACGGGCGGTTACGACCGGGTGACGAGCTGCTGTTCGTGGACAGGATCCCTGTGGTTGGGAAGCCGCACAGATATGTCATCGACTTGATGCACGCGGCAGCACGGAACGGACAGGTCCATCTGGTCATCAGGAGGAGGGCTCAGACTGGAGGCAAGGAATCATGCACTTCTTTGTTAAACTTGGTTCAACAAAACATTTCATTTAAAAATTACATCTTTAAGTGAACAGTGCTTCAATGTTAAAAGGGTGTTTTAGCTTTTTTTTTTTTTTGGGCCTCGTGTTTTTCAATTTTAGTGATTCAGAGATGAGGTTAAAGCAGGAAATTTAAACGCTGATCCTCGAGTATTTACACTGAAGCCTTCTGAAATACCCCCAAAAGCACCCTGTTTCTTCTAAACACACACTTCTCTTGATTCTTCAAGCTGCTTTATAGCCTTCAGCCTTGAGATTAGGAGGGCACGTTCTCCCGTCAACTCGAGCCTCTCCCATTCTCCTCATCATCGTCTTCTTCACAAACACAGACGCACATGCAGTTGCTTTCTCCAATCCAGTTCTTCCCACTCCATCCACCTTCTCTGTCAGTTTCTCCTCAGCTGAAGGCTACAGTCTGACTCATGCCCGGCCTCTGTGGACTTTACGTCTTTCCTAATTGTCTGACTCCCACCAGCACTTTATCAAGTGTTAGACTCTGCTCTTTGCTCTCAGCTCGTACGTCTGTCTGCACCTGTTGCCCCTAATTTTACTCCTATTTGACTTCTCCTTAGTGTAAAGTGTATGCATGTTATTGTAAGGGAATTTCATGTGGGGCTATTAATTACAGGGACAGTTCTTTTTATGACTTTAATAAACCATAGTTATAGGAAATAATTATTTCCTGATCTGCAGTCAGATGTTTACGTATATCCACTTAGGTGTGAATGTCGTACTAATTTTGGACTTTATCCACTGTATTGAACCATTTTCAGGGTCGGATGATTATACAACATACAATTTCAGTGATATTTAAAGTTAAAATTGGGAGCAGTTTGAATTTGTGGAGGATTTTCTCTATTTGTAGGTTCTGAAGGTTCTAAAATGTCTTATCGTGACATGGTCTAAAACTTCAGGCCAGAGAGCATAAATTATTTTATCTGGCAGTTCCTCTTTGCCAATATAAAAAAGACATTTTTTTTTGTTTAGCAGCTCTCATACCAACACTCAAAGCCGTGGGAAAGTCAAAGGAACTCATTAAAGATCTGAGATGGGAAGAAAATTGGATGTTCAGGAACAATCCAGGAACCACAAGGGCTGAAGAGAGCCATGATCTGAAAACTGCTGGTGCACCATGTCTCTGTCCACAGTGAAGCCAGTTGGAGATGGTGAACCTTCACCATGGACTGAGAAGGTGCCGACCAAGAAAGAAGCTCCTGCTCCAAAAAGCGACACCTTCAAGCTTGACTGAAATTTGTAGCCGTCCAAATAAACGAACCCAACACCTTCTGGAGAAAATAATCCTGCTCAAGCAAAACAAAGATTTAGTTTCGTGGCCACAGCAACAAGATGTTTGGAAGAGTCGTGGTGACCTCTGGTACTGTCAAGCATGGTGGTGATAGTGTCATGCTATGTTGTGGATCAGATAATGGAGATGGAGAGCTCAGGTCAACAGTAAGACCGCTGAAAATCAGACACAGTTTAGTGTTCCAACATGATGATCCCAAAACTGGTTTCTGAACAGATAATGTGGCTAACATTCTGGAAAGGCCTTCCCAAAGCCTCAAGCTCAACAGGATATACAATTTGAGGACAATGCAAGGTCCACTTGAAATAAGCTCCACCAAGAAGAATGGTCCAGTTTCAGGCAGAGGTTGAGGCTACATGAATATGTTGGATATTTGACCTTCTGTGGATTAGAGATGTGCAGCCAGTTCTTGTTTTTAAAAATAATTGAAGCCGTATGTTGCACAGTCGGATCCCGTACAAAGAACTGCTTAAATCTGGGGTGTCCAAAGTGCGGCCAGGGGCTCATTTGTGACCTACAGTTTAAGGATGGTATAATTGAGCCTGTAGGCTTAAGAGATCGATGTAGATCTTTTGCAAATTTAATGATGATCGGTTTTTATATATTTTTTTTAGGTTTAACAGTAAAACGGATTTAAAAAAAATCTCAAAATGAGCAATATTAAGTTTAATACAATCCTTTGACAATAAATCAGTAAAATCAAATAAATTAAATAAAAAATAACTTTATTTTTTTAATTCAATAAAACATTGTTTATGAAGCTTTTAATGTTTTGGATATACAGTAATTTAGAACACCTTCTCCACCAAAATTAGTACATTTTGTCCTCTCTCCAAAAATATTGTTTACACTGAATAAAAAAAAAACACACAAAAAAAAATATGTACTCTTGTTATTATTTATTCATTCATTTATTTATTTATTTATTTATCCTTTCATCTTCAAGGTTTTAGCCCACATCTGAAAATGTTTTGGACACCTCTGGCTTAAATCAATTAAGCCCCAAATTAATTAAATTCATGCCCATGAGTGGATGTAAACTTCTGTTCATGTGTGTATCGATATCAAATGTCAATTCTAATATTCTTGTCAAACAAAAAAACAACTTCTGCCTTGTTTAGAAAAAAAAAATCCACAATTTAATGCAATGTTTCTAACAGTTAATATTTATAAAACTAAACTATTGCCACCATAGTACCTTTTTTTAATCACATAAACATCTATAATCTCACTATTTAAACTTCCCTGAATGTTAATTTGCATTCAGTTTGCTTTATTTTACTAAAATTCACAACGATGATTGAGTTTGCTGACTTTTTACCTGGTTGATGAGCAGTTCTCTGTGAAGTTGTAAACTCTGTAACGTTCTCTACCGCCCCCTGCAGGTGAGTCTTGTCCGAAGAACGGCCAAAGCCCGGGCTCCATCTCCACGCAGCACAGCTCTCCATGCAGCGACTTCACTTACGGAAACGGTGCAACCCAGGCTCCCGGCCCCAACATGGGCAACGCCACTGCTATTTCAGACGGGACGTCAAACGCCAACGTGCAACCGAGCGACGTCGCCATCAGCCGAAAGGAGAGCGAAGGCTTCGGCTTTGTCATAATCAGCTCGCTGAACCGGCCAGAAACAGCCACAACTAACAGTGAGTCCCGTCATTGTTATGGAGACAAGTAGATGCTTGTCTACAATCAGTCATCCTCTACTCTGCCGAACATCTGTTTCAGGTGATAAACCGCGTCATCCTCATAGATGAGTGTAAACATCAAATAGTATCTATGATACGTGCCCAACTTTACCAGACAAGGTAGTTAAAGTCATGGCTGAATAAAAAGTGAAGCATCTCTCAGTCTAGCTCGTCAATTATACATATCCTCCCACAGCACGTCAGTCACACACATCTCTACTATGCTGCTGTGAGCATCAGTGCTTCGCCCACACACACAAAAATATTCTGGATGTCTTACGTAAGCCCGGCTGAACTGCAAAATGAGAAAGACGGCGACAGATTCTGTCAGTCTGCGAGTGAGTTTTGTGTGAGCACGGACAGGAGAAACAACCGGATCTGCCACTGAACGCATCTTTACCTGAATCCTCCCAACAGCTGTGCCCCATAAAATCGGACGCATCATCGAGGGCAGCCCGGCTGACCGCAGCGGGAAGCTGAAAGTGGGAGACCGGATCCTGGCGGTGAACGGTCAGTCCATCGTGAGCATGCCGCACGCTGACATCGTCAAGCTGATCAAAGACGCGGGCCTGAGTGTCACTCTGAGGATCATCGCACAGGACGGTAAGCAGACACACACATGGACAAGTTACTTTGGACAATCGTGTAATGTCACTTTAAAGTGAGTAAAGAGACAGAACACTCCATTCATGTAATCGCCAAAAACTGTAACCATGAGAATCTTCTAAGCTTTTAAAAATGAGATTCTAGCTGGTCACGGACATACAGTTGCTACATTAAACAGAGCTGACCCACATTAAACCTGAACAGATGGACAAACCGCCTCCTGACTTCTGCTTACATTGTTCTGCTGTGTTTTGCCTTTATCAGCGTTTAAATACGAGCATGTGACCGGTTGGAGATGAATTGGTGGAAGTTTAGCCCATTAGTTGTGCAGCAAAATGATTCCTTTATAAGTAATTGACTTGTATGTGTTGGTTGAGTAACTTTTAACCTATTGTGATTTTCTCATTGTTCTTCTGGCAAGCAAATGATGGAAGTAATCAGCCAACAAAAGCATTGAAGAATGAAGTCATTCCACTTCTTTCATTTCCTAATTTGTACATCCGTGACACTTTCATTCCTCTCCTGACTTCTTCGCCTCTGCCTACTGAAATGCACTGACATGAAAAGAGAAACAGGGAAAGAAAAGATAGCAAAAAATAATAATAAAAACAACAAAAATGTTTTGATACAGAAACATAAGCTAAATATAGATGATCTCTATTAGAAAATTATTTTATGAGGCCAAGGAAAAACTCTTGAGTCATCCTTTGTTGTATCATAATTTGCTTCAAAACATCTAGACTTGCTAGAGTAGTCCTGGGTTAAAATCCCGGACGAGCCCCCATTTTGTCATAACTTGGCTGAAAAGCCATGGCAAAAACTGGGAGAAACTGGTTTGAAGACATTAATGGATGAATGAATATTGATGACTTTGATATATGATATTGACTGTCTAACTCATTTGTTTTCTAGTACTTGATCATGATTAGGCCACTTAATTTTAACTTAGGACACCTTTAGGAAAAAAGAAAGACCTTAAAACCAGAAGATGAGGCTGTGTTGTCGACACAACAGATAACTTAGTCAAAATAGCCCATTTGGTTGGTTGGTGATGGTTCTTGGTTCTTCAAGTACTTTACCAGCATCTTATTGGAAATATACTACTTCAAGATACTACTTAGTTGAATCTATTAAAAGGGCCAAAAATAACAGATTACTTAACAGAAAATAGGATTTTAGCACCAATCAACTGAAGGATGACGCTTCTCTCAGATCCACTGTCAAGTTTTTAAAGACTTTACATACTGTTTGTCTATTTAAGATTATATTTTAAATTGTTTGTCCTTCATTCCTTTTTTAACATACATTATTCTGTCATTGTCAGGTATAAGGACTGGACAGAAAAAGCTTTTTTTTTAAGTAGCAAAAGTCCAAGAAAAACTTTAAAATACCTTCAAAAGGCCTGGAGAAATGATTGATCAAAATCACTTTAAGATTACAAAAAAAAATGTCTGGCTTCTTGGAAGAAGATAATAGAAATAAATGTGCTTTAAAAGGTTTGCACAGTACTATGTGTTCCAGATGCTATGAACTTTTTCTGTAAAGGACCCACATGTGTATTTCCTGTTAAAACTCCTTAAACAAGCTTTTTTCTCTATCCAGGTGCATTTCACAAACTTACACCTGTTTAGCTGAGAATAATTTCTGACTCATAAGGAGGAAAGAAGGGGCAGTTTACTGAAAATATCATATATATCTGATTAAAGCAGTAACAAAAACAAATACCTTTGAGCAAAAGTTCATCAAGGCTCACTTACTTTATCAACCATCTCCTGAGGTCAAGTGTTTCCAGCTTGTATTTGTTTTCAATGAAAACCTGTAATAAAGCCCCTATGACCTGTTCAGCTGTTTGAGACAAAAAAAAAACTAATGTTTCTTCATTTAGTTATTAAAAACACCATCAAAAATCTAATTTTTGTAAGAGTTTATTTTACAGTTGAATTTTAAATGAGCTGTATGTTTCCTGTGCTGCCCCCTAGTGGTGAAAAATGTACTATCATAAACAAACAGCGGTAAATGTGCTCTAAAAATTTTTTTTCTGTATTACAGAGGTTAGCAACCCTCCGTCAGCCCCCACCTCCGAGAAGCAGAGCCCCATGGCTCAGCAGCACAGCCCACAGGCCCATCCCAACACCTCAGCTTCCCAGTCCAATCAAGAACCAACAGAACCAAACCCCTCTGCTGGCCAGCCCAACCTGGTGCCCCATCAGAGCCCAGTCACCCAGCTTCCTGCTCCTCCACCACAGACCTACACCCATGACGGCAGGTAAAGCACAAAGAGCTGGAATATGTTTCACAGTCATTCTTTTTAATTATGTCTCTGTTATAAATCTGATCCTCTGAGGCAGATGTTATTCTCATTCTCTCATCTTTTTCCAACATCATCTTTGTTTTCCCACCTCTCTCTGTTTATCGTTCACTTCCTTTCTCCCCATTTTGTTGTGTAACATCACTTATATCTTGTGGACTTGTGAATAATTTACAGCACGTGTACGGCTGCTTTACAGAGATCTGTTGAATATTTTAACAAGAACCAGGGAGTCCAAAACCATCAGTGTCATTATCTTCTCTACTTTACACAATATCCACTTTTTATATATATATATATATATATTCGGCATCAGCCTTTGGGGTAACTGTGTTTTTAAAATGGGGATTTACGAGCCTAGTTTCCTGCTTCAGTTGTAGCTTACAAGCTGGTCCTTTTGTTCTTCTTACAGCCTGGTTTGTCTGTTAGTTACAGGTCTGAGGTGAAGGCGAGGCAGGACGTGAAGCCAGACATCCGACAGCCGCCTTTCACAGATTACCGGCAGCCTCCGGTGGATTATCGGCACCCTCCTGTGGCGGACTACAGGCAGCCGCCGACACTGGACTACAGACACCCACCACTGCTCGACTACAGACAGTTAGCCACCGATGCCCGGCAGTTTGCCATCCCAGACTACAGGATGCCTCCAGTTCAAGTAAGAATGTGTATTTCTGAAAAAAAATATATATATAAATTTTGACTCGTCACTTTTGCTCAGTGTTGTGTCCACAGCTGCAGACGATGATGTCTGCTCTCTGCCAGACACAACACCACAGAACAAGAAACGTTGTTAAACAGAGCCAACACCCCTTAAAGCCATGATTTTATCCTGAGCTAGTGTAAACCAAAATATAATTTAAATATTTTGAAGAAAACTTTTCGTTTCTGGTCCAATTATACCCTTATGTACATGATCAGTGATTGTGATATACACTGAGCAGGACTCTTTACGCTGATGAATTTTCTATTTAAAAATAATCACAGTAATGCTTTTTGCTGAATAATTTGCTCAATGGGGATTTTGATGATTAATCGCTTAAATTTAATGTTTGCACTGCTTTATTATGTTATTTGCTTACAATCATGGATAATCTGATTTTGGCTAATTATACTCTATCAACTGATTTGTCTATTGTACTGAACGAGCCAAAGAGACCCTAAATGTCCATATAAATAGTAAATGGACTGTACTTGTATAGCGCCTTTCTATCTTATCGAGATACTAAAAGTGCTTTACAACACAGTCTGTGTCCTCATTTATCCATTCATACAGCACTCTACTAGATCTATACAAAACTAATTGAACAAATCATTCTAAAGAGACTAATCAGAGCTTTATCACATTCATACACCGATAGGACACACATCGGAGGCAATGAGGGGTTCAGTGTCTTGCCCGGGGACACTTCGGCATGTGACTGCTGGTGGATTCGAACCCCCAACTCTTGCATTGCAGGACGACTGCTCTAACCACTCAGCCACAGCCGCCCCATATAGCCATACATATGGCTTGTTTTCTATTTATGCTTGTGAAAAACCACCAAAGAATCATGCATGACACATGGCATAACATCTGATCAGTGGTTAATTTGAGCCAGATCCTGTCGGATTAAAAATCCGGGAACTCTCTCATTTTGACCCGTTCTGTTCTGGCAACTCTTTCCTCGGATCTGGCAGCTCTGCACTGAAAAACACCCCCTCTCCCCTCCTCTCAGACCCCCGAAACAGAAACGATCGTTTATTCAACAGAATAAATAAAACCCCTGTGGACAGTGCACGTTACGCACAGAAACGTCTCCGATCTCTACCCAGCGTGCACACATCAGCAGGTGTCTGAACTCCTGCTACATTTCAGACATAATACTTTGTAAATTAAAAAAAAGGCTTACTGTAAAAAAATAATTAAAAATACAAAGATAGAAATGTGTGATGTGTTATTCACATTATATGTCACGTTTCAAAACAACAGCGCTAATTTGTCCAAACAGCGATCAAAATGTCAAAGAGACAGTCCAATTTACTTTAATAAAAAAATGGATGGATTGATTGTCCTTAGTTGGACAACAGAGATTTGAAGCCTTCAGGTGCTTCAAACGGTGCCATGAGACTAGAGCAGGAGCAGAGAAGAGTTCAGCTCTGTGAAGTGAGGGGAGGGAGGAGGGGGTTTAGGACACCTGACAGAATCAGAGCTGCTCTTTCACACTCAACCTGCTGTTCTTCTCCAAAATAGTAATTTTAACAAATGTATGTAAATGTTGATGTATAACAACCTGTTAAAAAATACACCAAAATGCAGGAAATGGCATCTCTGTTATTCAACATTTTCGGTGAGAGGACACCCTTTTTTGGCATCTGCATTTGGTAGCAGGCCAAACTGACAAAGACCATGCAGAATAATGTGTTTTAATTCCACAGCAGAGAAAACTATGGCGTCTCTGTAAGTAGGTCTAGGAAAAAAATATTGGTATCGGTTATCAGTCAAATAAGTTTTAACATATCGAATATCGGCCCAAAATCCACTATCGTGCATCCCTACTTTTTTCTCTTGTTTTCATTGTTTTGTTGCCTTATCAGCTTCAATATTGACATTTGAAGCCTTCCCTGTGCACCGTAGTTGGATTGGTTTCCTACCATTTACTCCTCACGTATCACAGAATCTGATCAGGTTTGATCCGTGTCCGTTTCAGCTTCCACAAGACTTTGACTTCTTCACGGTGGAGCTGGAGAAAAGTGTGAAAGGCTTCGGCTTTAGCATCCGAGGAGGGTGGGAGTACAAAATGGACCTGTTTGTCCTGCGTCTCGCAGAGGACGGACCAGCCATACGCAACGGGAGAATGAGGGTACAAAGTCTATGTTGTTGTTGTTGTTTGCTGAAGGTTAAGCTGCTTCCTATTGTGCTGGATTACATGGTGGTCGCTCACTATAATTGTGTGATGTTATCAACAACTTTTATCCCCTTGCAGCAACAACTTAAGCTTGCGTTTGTCGTTTTGTCACCAAGAATCCCCGAAATCTCCTCCCGTGATTCCAAAACTCATCTTTTCCCTGCATGTAACATGGATCACAATTAGTTAGATAAAAAAAAAAAAAAAACTTAAACTGTGCTTAAATGTTTGCACAGCTGCCCCTCCCTTTAGCTTTAGAGGCTGAAGCATCAAAGGAGCGCACACATTTTCTGAATTTATAATGATGTTACAACAAACACTTGGAGTAGAGCTCTCGACTCCACTTGTCCGGCTCCATCACTGAAATAAATTACAACCTCCACAGCAGCTTTTTTTTTCTGTATTTGTCAATCCCCTTTGCTTTCTTCTTCCCTTTCTTGCATCTTTAACGACCTTTGTGTTTGGGGCTGATAGCCTGAGTATGCTCTACATTTCTTATCTGTAATGAACCTGTCAAAGATAATGTGTGCAAAATGCCCCTTAGGGAGGTATTACTCTCCCTCCTGGATGGTGTTGAAGTCAGTCCAGTCCAGTGAGCCCAGCAGCACGAGGAAAAGGAGGAATCCCTCACGGCTGATGCTTATATCCAAGCATACAAGCCACTGTGAAATATGACCATCAGTGGAAATGTGTGTGATGCAAAACCCACATTAGAACAGCGTATGAATAGAAATCTACAAATGTGAATTAAATTCTGCTATGCAAATTTAATAAAATGAATGAACAAGATGCAGAAATATTCCAAAGTCTCTGAAATCACGGATGCCCTCTCAGCTAAATAGGAGAAAAAACATGAAGCAGAGTTGAAGCTCAGTAAAGCACGAGGTAATTCAACAGAATTACCGTATTTTCTGGCATATAAGTCGCAGTTGTTTGCATAGATTTGTCAGTCACTTATATGCCGAAGAGACTTGCATACTTTTTCTATATTCATAACCCAATTTTTGATGGATGGATGGATGGATGGATGGATGGATGGAGCGAGCGAGCGAGCGTGCATGCTCTGCCACCCAGGCAAAATGAAGCTGTTTTAAATGCGACTTGTACGCTGAATTGACTTATACGCCAGAAAATATAATGTCAGGGAGAACATCTGGATGGAAAATTTGTGAAAAAATTAGCCAAAAATAAAAAAAAAACCTCCAGAAAAGCTCAAGAACTATTGGACCAGACCAATTTAAAACAATTACAACAGTTTGAATCACTGGGTGAAAATATACATAAATTAAGGGTGCGTTAAAAGTTTTTCACTGTTATGTGCAGGTTTTAGAGCAACAAATGCAAGTAAGCTTTTTCTTAGCTCAACAAACTGCTCTGTAATAAAATAATTTTAGTTTAGGCAGTTTATAATTTCATTCTTGTACTTTTATAGTTTACAACTTTACAGAAAATATGTCTTGATGAATGTTTCTTTTTTCCTAGAGTCTTAATTTGTTTCAGGTGAAATAAACAGAAAGAGCAGGCTGCAGTAAAGATTCATCAAGATAAATTAAACTCCTCAATCTTAAATACCGTATTTTCCACCGTACACATCGCTCCGGCGTGTAAGTCACATCAGTCCAAAAAAAGTCTACTAAAGTGGAAAAAACATAAATAAGTAGCTTTGCCGTATAAGTCGCATCTCTTATGAGTCACTGCTGACAACCCAGAAACGTGGGCCGTTGTGCCAAAAATTGGCTGCCAAAATGGCAGCCGTGGGAGTGCGCACTTGAGGACTTTAATAATAATTTAGCAAGATTAACATTTAAAAACAAATTTTCATTTGCTCAAAATTATAGTAAAGGTGTGGCTCAGTTGAACTTTTCCTTAATAAATGCACTTTAATGGTCAAATCAGCTGCATTTCGCCTGGGCAGTGAAATGCAGCTGATTTGACGTTTGCTCCAAGAGTTCCGGAGCGAGACGAAGGTGGCCTGGTGTGGCAAGCCAAGTGTGTCATTAATAGCCATGTTTTACCTATTAATGAGACACTTGGCTTGCCATACAGCGTGAGGGCCCTCTAGTGGCTGCACATGGTAATGTTTAATATTTTTCATGTCAGAATGAATGAAATCGTCAGCTCTCAGCCAAAAATTGGGTTATAAATATGGGGAAAAAACATCAATAAGTCGTTTTGTTGCATAAGTTGCAGGACTTGCAAATTTATGCAAAAAGGTGTGACTTATACACCAGAAAATACGGTATGTTTCTTAGAAAGGTCAACTATTTGATCCCACTTCCAGCTGGTTGAACCATCCTGCTGGATTCTATCTGCGTTTTGCTTCAGTACTTGCAATATTGGTTAAAAGCATTTGTAACATGGCTGCCACTTTAGGTTTGAGTGGTCCACTGACATTTGAAATCATTTCCCCCTTGAAATGCTTCGTAACAGATTTTAACTTGGATTTCTTTTTGTTACTAATTCACAGTCCAATCAGAAACGGATTTCTTAAACCATTTAATGGTTGTTTTCTGGCGAAAACGCTTAAACAAATTGCGTGATGGGATTTATTACCGCTGATAACATTTGAGCAGATTTTTCACCCTTTAACTCTTCAATAAACCCGAGTCATTTGTAGGCAGAGAGTCTAATAGAGACAACTCTCACTTCGTTTCCACGTCACGCTCTCTGATCTCAGCATTCACTCGCTGTCCATTCAGGTTTATTTCCCGTTTTATTGAAGATGAAGATTGAAGATCTGCTCTGCTGTTTGGAGGTCAGAATTAACGAGCAAATTGCCTCTCCCTCCACCTCTTTCACCTCTCTTCAGACCACTGTAACGACACATTATGTTCCACCTCCTCTCTCGCTCGCTCTCCTGACTCGAGTTCAGTCCTGACTTCAAAATGCCTCAACGATTATTGGAAGACTTCTCCATTTGTTAGCGTAATTGTGCGGCTCGTTTTGTCTTGTTACATCTGAGCCGCTTCTCAAAGGCCAGAGAAGGGACTTTTATTTAACCCATGCTCATGTAAATTACAGAAAAACAGTCCTGGTGATATTTATGTTGCCTCCTAATGAAACTGGTGCTGCTGTAGATATTTCATGGTATTTATCTGGCTGAAGTGATTAAAAAAAAAAAAATCCTGTTTACATAAGTTATTTTGATCTGCTTTTTGTCATCATGTCCTAGATGTTCTTCATTAGCTCTTTTAATTTTGCCCCACGTGCCTCACGGTTACTGGTCAAAGAGCTTTACTGATTCTCTGAAGTCTATAAATGCAGCCTCAGTGCAGATGTGGACTCACACAGTAGTTTTCAGTCATTGGTCTGAAGTTTGTGCCTTAAAAAAGACTATTTTTCTTTAACGATACTAAAACTGGAGGTTAAACAAACATGTTTTTACATTGCAGAATTAAAAGCTGCTTTTATATGAGTGCTCTATTAACGTATGCACAAGTTAATGTATGTAACTTGCATTTTAATGCTCAAAAAGATTCAAAAATTGCTACGTAATTTTTGTTAATTTTACTTTTTTTTAATTGTGTAGCCAACATTGTCTTTAAATCCTAGCAGTATGTTCCTTTGTACTGAAACTCTGGCACAACAATTTCCTGTGGGATCAATAAAGTTCTATCTTATCTTATCTTATTATAAGTTTGGGTGACAGCAGTTGGTTTTAAAACCATGCATCTATAAATATCTTTACCTGGGGAAAATGTATAAAGGAAAGTGGCAGGAGTCCCTGTAGATTGTGATGTTTGCAGACGATACTGTGACCTGTAGTGAGAGCAGGAAGCAGGTGGAAGAGAGCCTAGAGAGGTGGAGGTAAGCAATAGAGAAAAAGACTGACAAAATAAAAATATTCAAATTTAAAAAAATTGCTAAAACAATGTCTTAATTTATTTTTTTATTTTTTTTGGGGGGGGGGGGGGGTTGTTTGTTTGTCTCCACATTTCCCATATTCTGTAGCTCTTTTCCATTTTCGATACCGTTCTTCTAGAAGTGATTGTCCATAGTTCCCATTGCATGTAGAGATGTGCTTCTATTGCTCATACATCCTTCAAAACAAGACAAATCTAGTGTTTATGTCTTCTGTTTTGATTGTCAACAATAAATAAAATAATTATTTTTCAAAAACCTACACTACACACTATTTGTTTGCTAGATAAATAGCAATTTTTCAGGCAGTGAAATGTTCATGTTTTACTCTGGTCTCTGCAGGAAAAGTTTAAGTCAGTTTTTTTACTCTCAGGAATGTATTTTTAATAAACTAAAAATATTTTTCTGCTCATAGGTGTCTATATTTTCCACAGTAACTACAATAGTCCCTCGCAATTTCACAATTCGACTTTCTCGGACACGCTCTTTTGCGGTTTTTCAAAGTAAGAGTGGACATGACACACAATTGGCTGATTGATTGGATGAGCCACAAGAGCAGCATGCATTGATAATTTAAAATACATTATTTTAAATGATTTAGCACCTGTGTGCAGCCCACAGATGCAGGGAGAAGCTCCCTCCGCTCTCTGCCACCTGCGGCTCTCTGCCACGTCCACATTTCGGCTCCATGCTGAAGCAGCTGCATGAAGGGTTAACCTTTACCGTCCTGCTGTGCTTCTCTTCTCTACAATTTAAATTTAAATTGTTTATTTACACAGAAGTAGGGAGATTGGGAGTGAAACTTGATCTTGGACTACTGTATCCCTACTTCACTGTTTCTCACTTATCACAGGGGGCGTGGCCACCTAAACCCCGTGATAAACGAGGGACTACTCTACTTCGTTTTTATGTTAAAAAGCAGCGTCTTCCTTCACTGCTGCAGCTAAAATGTTTTTGTCTTCGGCTGATTAACACTTTCTTTTTTTTCCTGCCTCCTCAACATCTTGAAGGTCGGAGACCAGATCATTGAGATCAACGGGGAGAGCACTCGGGACATGACCCACGCCAGGGCCATAGAGCTCATCAAGTCTGGAGGCAGACGAGTTCGTCTCCTGCTAAAGAGGGGGACAGGGCAGGTCCCAGAGTACGGTGAGCGTCTAAACTTTATGTTCAACAGCAAAGTACCTGTTCAGAACCATGTCTTTCTTAACACTTATACTGTATACTCTTACCTACTGTAGTGTCTGTTTAATCAAATATTCTGGCATGCTTTTATATCCACAATTTACCTTCTGTCTTTATACTCTTACAACCCCATTTTCAAACAGTTAAGACTTTGTGTAAAATATAAATAAAGCAAACTGCGATTATTTGTAAATCTCATAAACCTATACTTTTCACAATGGAACATAGTAAATATGCCAAATATTTAAGCTAAGAAACACAGAAGAAGTACATTTTTTGGGAAAATTTGTGCTTTTTTTTTAATTTAATGGCATGTTTAAAAAAAGTTAGGATAAAGTAAGTAAAGCTTGTGCATATTTAAGCGAGACGATGTTAAACTGCATGCTCCATCCGTTACAACAGCATGGCCTTATAACAGTTCCGCTGCTGAACTGACCTGCCTACAGTCGTCTCAAGTTAAAAACATTTTGTACATCATGAAATTAAAAACCTACAAAAATTCAGGACTGCTTCGTTTTGTGTTTTCTAGAAACTAACAATTTCTTTGTTTTAACACAATTTGTTTCTTATGTTCCATTGTGATAAAATATGCCTTTATGCGATTTGCAAATCATTGCCTTCTGTTTTTGTTTACATTTTACACGACATCTCAACTTTTTCTGATTTGGGGTTGTATTATAATTTACTAAAGTGTGCTTTAAAACCAAGCTAACTGTTTGTCTCTTCTATTTTGACTAACACTAGTTTATCTTCTGTCCATTTCAGTGATCTATCACTAATTGATTGGTCTAGGTTGTTACTTCCCCTTCTATAGGAATGGTATCTTCCAGTCTCTCCATGTGCATGAAAAGTGACAAGCATGGGTCCCCCTATTTCCTCCTAATGGGCCACTCTAAAGACACGGTTTGTTACCACACCAACGTTTTTCATCATTTAACCCCAGCTGTCTGTGCTGTGCTGTTGTTTTCTGTAACCACCTTTTTTAGGGATAATGTTGCCTATCAAAATAACTCAAACACCTTATGTTGCAGCAAATAAACATGCTGATTTTTTTTTTTTTAAATTTGCGGAACAATCAACAAAGCTGCAGGACTTTTATAAAATTATTGAGCATAACTCACATCCTGGATGAACCATAAATCAACCTCCAACAGCTTCCTGCAGGCCCCAAATATACACCAATATGAGCATTCAGCCCGAGTCAGCTGGAGAGGAACGTTAAATATCCTAGCAGATTATTCACCCGATAAATAAATAAAAAAATCACTTCGCAGCACGAATCAAGCCCAAAAGGGGAATTTTATTTGTGTGGCACTGCTGGCAATAAATACCCACTCATGTGGCTCCTTTATCAGCAGGATGTTCACTTTTCTTTGTACTTGAAAAAGCCTTTTTTAGCCGTTACACTGTCGGTGGCTCATATTTATCGTCATGATTTTATCCTCCGGCCCTTAAACGCAGGAATAGACCCCGTGACATGTCGGGGGTTTAATCACTGTTTGGACAGCCTTGAGATTATCCTGCGGCTCTGAAATATGCAGACAAGGACTTTTATTGTGGTCAGCCTAACGATACAGCGTTCAGTCATCAGAGATGTATTTCTGAACCCCACACCCTGCAGCTGAGATGTAAAAGCAGCGTTTTAGGCCACAAGTTCTGGTCTGTATGGGCTCGATTCAGCATTTCAACACCAGGCTGCTGCAGGCCCTTCATTTAAATACTGGAAGGTTATGTAAATCGAGCGCTGTGATTAATTTGACTGAGTAAAACATTTAAATACTAATGTTAAAAGGTAGAAGTCAGTTTTGCTTTAGGATGCCGAGTTCTTTTTTTAGGATGTGTAAAATGAATCAGAAAAATCAGGACTAAATAAAACTGTAGTTTTGTGGATTTGTGAACTGTGCACCCATGTGTGTGTGTGTGTGTGTGTGTGTGTGTGTGGCCTTGCAGTTCAGCTCTTTTCAAAAAGTGGAAAATCTGTGAACAATTGTTCATAACCTTTTCACTGAGCCGCATTAAGAAAGATCTGAACTGTCCCTTTAAGTACTCTAACGTTAGGACACAAGCCATTTCTCAAAGGCCTTGTTTGACTGGCTCCAGAAAGCTTTTGAGGAGCACACGCTCTTTAATTAAAACAAATAAAGTTTATAAAGACAATTATGAAAGGTTTTCCTTGAAGGAATGCATATCGACCGCATATTTTCATAAAAAAAGTTTTAAACTAAGTACGTCTTTGGATATGGAATGCATAGTCGTTTTGGTCAAACCTTGAAGATGATACACATAAACTCACTCAATAATGCAAGTTCCTGAATCTGATCTGCTAGCCCTCGGAGTATATGTTTCGGATGATGCGCAGCTACTACCACACCAAACTTCAGCTCGGTATCTGTAAAATTGCCTGAGTTGATGCCATTTTTGTGTTGACTAAGATTGATGAGTCGTGGCGGTCATTTTGAATTTGGTAAGCTCCAGATGTTAATGAGTAATAGAAGCACATCCAGTGATCATGTTCAAGTTTCACTGAAATCTGTTGAGTAGTTCGTGAGATATTTTGCTAACAGTCAAATGCACACAATAACATTACCGTCCACTTTTTGCCTTTCAGCAGCGAGTGAGCTATTTAATCAAAGAGGACTTGAGAATTTGTCGCATAGATGAACCGGTTTCTCGTTAAGGCATGAAGTTTTTACATTTCGCGTTTTTATTTTTATTTTTTATGTTCTATGTCGCTAGTTAATTCACAATTGAGCTCCATGAGGCTGTCATGGTGCATAAATCATGTTGAAATTAGATTTACTCGTTTTATTTAAATACTAGTATGAATTATGACGATATCCTGCATTCTCCTGTGGTTTCGCACAAAGCCGTCATTAGTAAAAGATGCTTAATTTGTCTGCTTAAATTACACGAGCTTTGCTATAAACAGTGCGTGGGCTTTAGTCACATTTACAAAGCAGGAGATTAGATCTGCAGAGATTTATAACTTCAGGTGCAGAAGTGCAGAGGATGAATTTAGAAAAGGGGTTTTCAGGCGTTTTACTTTGCATTCACCTGCAACCGTTTAGGCTCCACAGGTTCCTGCAGCACCTGCCTCTGAAAACAACAAGTCCACGCGTTGTTTGCCGTGCAGAAAGTTCAAAAGTAAATGTTTAAAGGCAAATTAGAGAAACTGCATTTTAGTGAAAACAATGGTGGGAACGCTGGATCCGCATTCACACTTAAAGAATGATTTCATGTGTTTTCTTATGCTGATAGACATCGTCATGCAATAACAAGCTGATGTCCCCGTTTGCTGAGGGATTTCAATAGTAAATGTTTGTGTCGTTCAAGATGAGTGTTTTAATGGACTGATATACATATTTTCCTGTGTATAAGTCACATCAGTCAGATAAAAAACATCATGAAGAGGAAAGAAACGTACATAAGTCGCATTTATCGTGCATCATCGTTGACCCGTCGCATTTATTTTGCGTTCATTTAATGGTCAAAACAGCTTCATTTCGCCTGGGCAGCGCCATCCATCCATCCATCACGGCCAAATCAACTAGCTCTCCAGCGTTCCTCCGCCTGCACCAGCTGAATGAAGCGAGCGGCACGGGAGGACTCGCTGTTGCAGTTCTTATAAATTTAACAAGGTTAACACTTAAAAACAATTTGTTTGGTCGACAAAGATGTGTCTGTTTAACTTTTCCTGAATAAATGCACTTTAATGGTCAAAACAGCTTAATTTTGCCTGGGTGGCGCAGTGCCATCCATCCATCCATCCATCCATCCATCCATAGCGGCCGGAACCGCAAGCTCTCCAGCGTTCCTCTGCCTGCACCAGCTGAGTGAAGCGAGTGGGTACGGGAAGACTCGCTGCTGCAGTTATTCGAAGCTTAAAGTGTCAGTCAAAAATTGCTTTACGAATATGGAAAAATAAATGTACTGTATTTTTCACACTATAAGTCAGTTTTTTGCATAATTTGCATGCCCTGTGACTTATATGCCGAAGCAACGTATTTAAGGATTTTTTTTTTCCCATATTTCCCAATTTTTGGTTGAGATCTGATCGTTTTCATTCATTCTGACTGAAAATATTGAAAATTACCAATTTCAGCTGCTAGATGGCAGTCGATTGTATGGCATGTCGTTGTATCATGTAATAGGTAAAAGTGGCTATTAATGACACAATCTGCTTGCCACAGTCTGACACTGTCGTCTGCCTGGAGCAACCGTCAAATCAGCTTCATTTCACTGCACCTCCCTGGTGTAATGCAGCTGATTTCACCATTAAAGTGCATTTATTAAGTAAAAGTTCAACTGAGACACACATTTACTATAAAGTCAAGCAAACAAATAATTGTTTTTAGGTGTTAATCTTGTTAAATTGTTGTTAAAGTCCTCCCGTGCACATGGTGGCAGCCAATTGATTTTTTGGCACACCGGCCCATATTTCTGGGTTGTCAGCGGTGACTCATAAAAGATGCAACGTATACGGCGAAGCGAGGTATTTATGGATTTTTCCATTTTATTAGACATATGTGGACTGATATGACTTACAGGGCGGTGCGATGTGTACAGTGGAAAAATACAGTATATAAGTCACAGTACTGACAAATCTATCCAAAAAACTGACTTATACGCCAGAAAATACAGAATATATATACAAACCAGATTCCAAAAAAGTTGGGACACTAAACAAATTGTGAATAAAAACTGAATGCAATGATGTGGAGATGGCAAATGTCAATATTTTATTCAAAATATAACATAGATGACAGATCAAAAGTTTAATCTGAGTAAATGTAACATTTTAAAGGAAAAATATGTTGATTCAAAATTTCACAGTGTCAACAAATCCCAAAAAAGTTGGGACAAGTAGCAATAAGTGTCTGGCAAAAGGAAATTGAGCATATAACGAACAGCTGGAAGACCAATTAACACTAATTAGTTGAATTGACAACATGATTGGGTATAAAAAGAGCTTCACAGAGTGTCAGTGTCTCTCAGAAGCCAAAATGGTAAGAGGATCACCAATTCCACCATTGTTGCACAGAAAGATAGTGCAGCAATACCAGAATGGTGTTACCCAGCGTAAAATAGCAAAGACTTTTAAGTTATCATCATCAAGCGTGCATAACATCAAAAGAGTCAGAGAATCTGGAACAATCGCTGTGCGTAAGGGTCAAGGCTGTAAAACTCTACTGGATGCTCGTGATCTCCAGGCCCTTAAACGTCACTGCACCTCAAACAGGAATGCCACTGTCAAGGAAATAACAGAATGGGCTCAGGAATACTTCCAGAAAGCATTGTCAGTGAACACAATCCACCGTGCCATCCGCTGTTGCCAGCTGAAACTCTACAGTGCAAAGAGGAAGCCATTTCTAAGCAAGCTCCACAAGCTCAGACGTTTGCACTGGGTCAGGGGTCATTTAAAATGGAGTGTGGCAAAATGGAAGACTGTTCTGTGGTCAGATGAGTCACGATTTGAAGTTCTTTATGGAACACTGGGACGCCATGTCATCCGGACCAGAGAGGACAAGGATAGCCCAAGTTGTTATCAACGCTCCGTTCAGAAGCCTGCATCACTGATGGTATGGGGTTGCATGAGAGCTTGTGGCATGGGCAGCTTGCATGTCTGGAAAGGCACCATTAATGCAGAGAACTATGTTCAGGTTCTAGAACAACATATGCTCCCATCTAGACGTCATCTCTTTCAGGGAAGACCCTGCATTTTTCAACACGATAATGCCAGACCACATTCTGCAGCAATCACAACATCATGGCTACGTAGGAGAAGGATCCGGGTACTGAAATGGCCAGCCTGCAGTCCAGATCTTTCACCTATAGAGAACATTTGGTGCATCATAAAGAGGAAGGTGCGACAAAGAAGGCCCAAGACGATTGAACAGTTAGAGGCCTGTATTAGACATGAATGGGAGAGCATTCCTTTTTCTAAACTTGAGAAACTGGTCTCCTCTGTCCCCAGACGTCTGTTGAGTGTTGTAAGAAGAAGGGGGGATGCCACACAGTGGTAAAAATGGACTTGTCCCAACTTTTTTGGGATTTGTTGAAGCCATGAAATTTGGAAACAACAGATTTTTCCCTTAAAATGATACATTCTCTCAGTTTAAACTTTTGATCTGTGATTTGTGTTCTATTCTGAATAAAATATTAGATGTTGGCACCTCCACATCATTGCATTCAGTTTTTATTCACAATTTGTTTAGTGTCTCAACTTTTTTGGAGTCTGGTTTGTATTATGAGATGTTTTTTGCTGCAAGTTTTGCCTGTATCCTTGTGTTTGTGTCTGTATATATGGCCGCCACCATATCTACAGACGCAAGGACACAGGCAAAACTTGCAACAAACTCCCAAAAAATCTCATCCTAGTCTCCTAAAGAAGCACACCAGTTGTACATCCAGTAAGCATTTTAACGTTTTCACACTCGTGTTAAAACCTGGCTTGGAAAATATCTCCGACCTCTCTGAGAATGTCTGCTCTGAAATTCTCAGACTAAATGATCACCTAGCTGGTGACGAGCGACCGCAGTGTGCACTAAGCAGCTTAAGAGGCAGGTAAACACAAGCTGGACAATATTTGGTTAAAAAGATGATACAGTGTAAATTCCAGCATATTTGTGCATCTCCTGAACAACATTGTCCTTGCTCCCCCGTAGTTTAATGTGTGTTTATGCAGCTCAAGTTCAAGTCGTTTTGTAAGATTTAATGATAAAATCAAATCTCGAGAAGCACACTGTCAGTGCTTTCTTCCAGGAATATTGTAGCTTCCTGGTTACTCTTTTGTCTAATATGCTCTTTGCTGTGTGAAAGTCCTCTTGTAATTGGGCCTTGTGGTGCTAGAGTAGCGAGCCGAGCCTCTGCCCCCTGCCCGGACCCTTGAACATGACTGATGGCCGAGGGAGCGAGGCTCACCGGTGCAGAAACCAGAGCTAACAGTCCGTGAGAGTGGAGAGTTTTAGAGGAAGGCATCGGGGACTCACTGCTGCGAGCGGCGTGCTCAGCCTCGCTGACGTACAACCCTGTTAGACACATCGTCCATTTCATTAAGTCCGTTTTTTGATTTTCCACCGAGCGTTTTGATTGGCCCAGCCCTTAAAGAGAGCTGTGGGAGGCAGATTGATCTCGTCTAAAAGTGGAGTTGCTCTGTGACGCATTGAGAAGTAGGTTAATAGCGCTGCTCTGATGGCAACGCTTCCAGCTTGTAGAACAGGATTGACTGCTGCGATAGGCAAACAGCGGGCGATAATGCTTTTAACCCCATGCGTGTGAACGTTTGTCCACGAAGCACTGCACAAGCTTTAATAAAACTCACTGGATGTACATCTATAACTTAACTTTTGGAGTCAAGTAAGAATTATGAGGGCTGTGTTTAAATTGGCCACTCATTCACTAAATTGTGACTCAAACATTTTGTACGGCTGTTTGAGTTTTTACCTGTAATTTTTCATGCACCCTATAGTGCTCTAGAAACTTGCAGTACAGTGGAAGGCATCGTGCAGAGGTTAGACACCGCACCAAGTGGAAACAGACACAATATAATGTGGCTTCTCTCCTCTGAGCTGTGGGGCTGAGAAATAAAAATGTGAATTGATCATTTATATTCAACGTTTGAATCTAACTAGAGAAATAGAGTGAATGCTTATTGCAGAAGAACTTGTTGAAAACAGCTGAAATTAGCCACACACAAAAAAAAATCTGAAATGTATCTGAAATGAAAGAACAAGCCAAATTTAGCAGAAGAAAGCAGAAATAACACATATTTGCTGAATTAGGTTTAAGTAAACAGAAATTAGCACAGTAATTTGAAAATCAGCTAAAAAGAAGCTGAAATTAGAACAAATAGCTGAAAAGTAGCTAAAAAGGTAAAAAGAAGTGTAAGATATCAGAAGGAAGTGGAAAAAAACTGAAATGAGATGAAAAAAATCTAGAATTAGCTGAAAAAGCTAAAATTAGCATTAAAAAAGCTAAAAAAAAAAAGTGGCAGAAATAACTGAAACTAGCATAAATAATTAATATAGCAAGCTGAAATTAGCAGAAATAATTTAATTAGGCTGAAAGCAGCATAAATTAGCACAAAAAAACTTGAATTTATCTGAAAACAGCTAAAATTAGCTAAAAAATGCTAAAACAAAGTTAGCTGAAAAGGCAGAACAAGCGTAAATTAGCAGAAGAAAGAGAAAAAGCACATGTTTGTCCAATTAGGCTGAAAGAAGTAGAAATGAGCACAAAGAAGTAGATATTATCTGGGGGGGTGGGGGGGGGGGGGAACAGCTGAAAAGTAGCTTAAAAAGGACAGAAAGAAGCTTAAATTACCAGGCGGAAGTGGAGAGAGCACACTTTTGCTGATTTAAGCTGATAAAAGCTTAAATGAATGCAAAAAAATGTAGAATTAGCTGAAGTAGCTCAAATTAGCATAAAACAGCTAAATAGTAGCTGAAATAGCAGAAAATGCTGAAACTTGCATAAATAAGCTGAAAGGAGATTAACAAGAAGAATTAGCAGAAGTAAGTTATAAGACGTACAAAAATGTTGTAGTTAGCAGAAACACTCTAAAAGGACCACAAAACAGCTGTAAAAATAGCTGAAAGTAGCTGAAAATAGTTTAAAATTGCAGAAGGAAGCTGAAAGAAGCTCAAGCAGAACAAAATGTGAAGGGAGCAGTAAAAGGTTGTAAACACATCTAAAGATATGAAGGATGTAAAATGAGCTCAATTAATTTTCTATGAGACAAAAGTGGCAGAAAAGGCTAAATATTTCAAAAAGCTAAAGTTGCACCAATACCAAAAGTCATAGCACGAGCTGAACGTTTTAATATATAATTTGTTGAAATAGCACAAAAACTGTGGAACGAGAAAGATGCCGTCAAATGTACGGAAGAAAAATGGATCACAATAGTGTGAATGCTTCATAAACAGTCACACAAATATGAAACGTTTAAAAGATGTGTTGTAATGCAAGACACATTCCGACCATTATTATTGTCGCGAGGTCTGTATTCATGCACAACATATAGCTTTAACATGTGTTCTGTACAAAAACTCCGGTTGTGCAAATTGATACAACACCAAAAAAAAGTATAGCAATTATATGTAAATAAATTTTATTACATAATTATGGAGACAAATTCTGTTATTTTCTAAGCTAAAATCAGCTAAATGATGTTCTTCACTTCATATTCAGGCATGTTTGCCAACATAACTTGTTGGTGTTTATCGTATTTTTCGGACTATAAGGCGCAATATCAATGAACGGGTCTGTTTTCATACATAAGGCTCATTAAGCAAAACAAAACAGTCAGATAAATCAAACTTTATTCAACTTATTCACAATAACGCTCAACATTGTTCAGTTGTACCACATAAAATCTGTTCGAGGTCAGTAAGCACAACTATAATTAATACATAAGGTGCACCGGATTATAAGGCTCACAGTTGATTTTTTTAAAAATTAAAGGATTTTAAGTGCTCCTTATAATCTGAAAAATATGGTATTTTAGTGACAACTGCCTTCAGATACTCTGCACAGTTATGATGTCCAGATAATGTTTAAAATGCACTGCGCTGTCCCCCATCCCCTATAAAGTTGAATGTATAGTGACCTTGATGTAATAAATAAATGGATATATTTCCACCACAGCCTGGATCGTCAACTAATTAATGTTTTATCAATACAAGATGGCTGCCACAGATAATCCACCTTTAGTCAACACAAAATACTTGAACTCGGTCAGTTTTGCGCACACGGAGCTAAAATTGGACGAGTCGTTCCCAACACATCCTAAAAGACTGTGCGTAATATTGTCACGGTTTAACCAAAATGTCGTCTTTGCTTCTCAACGAACGATTTTAGTTTAAAACTCTGGCATGAAATGTGGCGAGTGACACGGATTCGTCACAGGAAGGCTGTTTAGTTGAAGTTTTTAATGTTTGGTGGTGCGGTGGTGTGTGCTTGTGTGGGTTTAATGATAGTAAATGTTGGAATTTCTGTTCCAGACAATGCCTCCCCATGGGATGGTCGACCTTCAGCCTCCCCAAGCCTGTCGGAAGTAGCCCCTCTCATTGACAGCTTCTCCACGCCATCGCCTTCATCTCATTTAGCCTCAGCCCCCCACCTTCCTCATCTGCCTCCTCAGGACGTCCCTCAAGACAGCAAGAGCCCCCCGAGAGCTGAGCTGCTAATCCGAGATCCCATCAGCCAGGCGAGGAGAGTGGCTGCAGGCGGCGGGAGCAGCCGAGCCAAGAAGGAGGGTGGCAGGTCCACCCGTCAGGGGCACAGGGTGCAGCAGCCCTCTGCTGATGGAGAAGGGTGCAACGAGGGGCAGAGCGCTGAGCCCGGAGCTTTCAGGAGCTCCAGAGGAACGTCCAAGGAGAGGAGCACTGGGGACAGCAGAGACTGCGCTCACTGTCCCAGCAGCTCCAAGGTCCAGCACTCGAATGGGACCAGCAGCGCGGCGGAGTGCCGGAGCGACGGGAAGCAGAGCAAACCCAGGCTCCGAGAGCCGGACGCTGGTCTGGCTGCGAGCCGCTCCAATAAGAGCAGCGGCACCGCCGCAGGGCGGAAGGCCACGGTCTCTCCTGGGCCGTGGAAGATCCCCGGATCCGACAAGCTGCCGAGCGCTCTGCGCACGGGCGCCGCCTCCACGCTCGGCAGATAACGGCCCAGCTCCAGCAGGAAACGGTGGCCCTCACACCCAGCCCCCCCCCCCCCCCCCTCCCCCAATCAGACAGCAGAGGTGACCTGGACCACGTGTTTATAAAGTTTTATTTATAATACTGTATTTTAAATTATTCTAAAATATATATATATATTTACATCCACCTCATTAAGTACTGGAAAATCATCCACTTTAAGGAGAACGTAGACACTTTTTGTAGCGCAGCGGGGATTTCCTTGAGAGGAAGGAATTTTTGGAGACGCCTGTTTTGAGTTCTCATCAATCTGAGCTGGACAGGAAGCAGGCTGCGAGTTTTATTTTATTTTTTTATATTACGTGCACTGTGCACAGCGGCGTCTATTTTCCGAAGTGGGATGTTTTTGCAAGCTGGATCGTCTTGTTTTTGATGAGCGAATGAAGCGGAGATGAAGTCCAGCCATCAGCAGAGCGTTGCCTTAACCAGGACCGTGTCCACCGAAAATAATCAAAGAGACGATTATAGATATATAATATACAGAAATATGTGGAAAAACTGTGTAAATAAGATCTTCGTAGAGAAGAACCTTATAGAGGAGTTGAAGCTCTAGTGTACGAACAAAGCGAAGCGGCACTACATGAACCAGGACCATCAGCTTGCAGTGTCTGCTTTTGTTGTTGTTTTTGTCTTTTTGTGCTTAAAAAAAAACTAAAAATCTGTGACAGCGGTGTCCAGAAGGACACTTAGAGAAGAAGCCTGCATGACAGCAACAGGAAGGACGTGTGCCTTAGACTGACAGAGTCTGGATTTTGTGTCAAAGGTTTAAATGCATCAAAGCTGGGATGGTGTATAGAAACAGAATCCAGTCGTTCGCAAATCTCACGAAGTCGTATTTTATTCACAATGAATCAAAGTTGCAACGAAGGGAGCCATTTTTAGGAACACAAAAAAAAAAATAAGTAGATTTGAATTTAATGGCAACAGCACTTTCTAAATTGTTGGGGCGGAGGCAACAAAAGGCTGTAAAAGAGAAGTGGTTCAAATAAGCAACAACTGGAAGAGGCTTTTGCAGCTAATTGGTTAGTTGGCAACAAGTCCGTCAGAGGACTGGGTATAAAAAGAGCACCGAGAGGCGGAGTTTCACCAGTCAGGGTAAAACAAAAGGAAGATTTAAATAGTTCATCTATATGTTCTAAAATCATCAAACAATTTTAGAAGTTGGTATAAATCTGTGTGCAAAGGTCAAAGCTTCAGTCCCTCAGGAGGCACTGCAGTAAAAACTTCATTTTATTTATATAGCACAAATCACAGAAGTTGTCCTGAACAGAAACAATCACGTACATAACAAGTCAATTATTAAAAGTTATCTGGAGAAAACATCACTGAGCCACAAGGACTCGTTTACAAGAGAGACCTGTTTTAGACAAAAGACACGCAGATGAGACACACACAGCAATAAAACAAATCACTTAAAAGCAAATAAAATAAGTGATATAAGAAGAAATAAAAAAAAACAAACATGCTACATTATAAAGCAATGTAAAAAGCTAAAAACAGGAACATGTCTGCATTGAACTTAGATGTTTAAAATCCCTTAGGGAGGTTAAAGTCGAGAACTTCACATCTTTTTGCAAGATATTACAGGAGCGGAGTAGGAGAAGGTCCTTTTGCCAAATACAGTTCGCACTGACGGGTCGCTGCAGGTAATTATGTCTTGAGAGCGCATAGAATGAAGGACCGACTTCCTGTTTGAAAACGACATCCCTTTAGTTTTATTAGCATTTAGCGCCAGTTTGAGATGGAACAAATCTGACTGGATGATGTTGAATGTAGACTGGAACAGCTGGAAAAGCTTAGCAACTGTTTTAGCTTGACAATAAACAACTGTGTTGTTGACATAGAAGTGTAAGGATGCATCAGGAATGATCTGATCTACATGTACATTGCTTACGTAGATTGTGAAGAAGGTAGGTCCTAAGACTGAGCCTTGTGGTACACCATTGTTGACCGTTAAATAGCTGGAAGAAGTACTGTTATGTTGAAGACATTGCCTTCGATCTGAAAGTTAAAAAACAACCAATAGCGTAGTCTGAGAAACCAATATCTGAGCACTTACGACATAAGATGTTATGAAAAGAATAAGTTTTATGTAAACACTGTCCAGAAACGCCACCGTCTTCTCTGAGCCAAAGCTCATTTTAAATGGACTGAGGCAAAGTCGGGACCACCTTGCTGGTTATCAGCGCACAGTTCAAATTTCTGCCTCTCTGACGGTATGGGGGTACATTAATGCCTCTGACATGGGCAGATTACACATCTGGAAAGGCACCATCTACGCAGAACAGTTTGTGAAGTATTTATTTTTGACGTGCTGCTGCCATCAAAATTCAAAATTACATCATTTGTCCCATACATGGTACAGTTTCTTAGTTTTTAAACGTTTGATATGTTCCCCGTGTTCCACTGTGAATGAAATAAGAGTTTATGAGCTTTGCAAAGCCTTGAATTGTGTTTTTATATACGTTTTAAACATTTTCTAGCGGTGTTGGGACAGGCTGCTATACAAACTCCAACTCTACACAAATGAACAATAAATGGTATTTTCAAGTGTAATATAGTGAAATATTTTAATTTATTTCACAAGTTCGTGTCAAACACCTCATTAGCAGGGGTCTTGACACAGTTCATGATGATTTTTTTTTTCTTTTAATAAAAATCGACATCATTAATTCCCACTTATCAAATGTCAGCACATGGCAGAGCTTTGCACCAAGTAGTACAACCTGACACTGAGTCGTATTAAATGGGTGCTAGTTCTCCGCTTGTGTTGCGGGGAAAGGTTGCACATGTGGCTGAATTATTCTGTCTGCGCTGTGTGACGTTAAAACCTGCATATTTGTGCCAAAGCTCTCTGAAAGTTGGATTTATTATGAAGCAGTCTTTAAAGGTTGTACTCGTTTGCATTTTTTATACTATCACCTAACCACTTGTGAAGCTATCGTACGCCACTTGCTACAGATCACCAGTGAGGTGTAGACAAGAGACCCGGGACTCTGAGCTTTTTAATTAAATGAGAGCAACAACACTGGAAAAAGTGTGTTTTAATATCACCAGCTTTTCATTCCATGCCTCTATTAGGAAAATCTGGTTTTAGGATGAGGTTTCCAACATCTGCTTGTGGCCCTTAGGAGCAAAACAACTTGCTGGGACTAATATGTTTGACTGGGGAATCTGCATCAGGGTAAGACAAAAAAAATAATAATAATCTTTGATAAACTATTTTAATAGAGCCCCAGAAAAATAAAATGTTGGAAATTACAGCAACAACGCTACATTTCAAAAAAGCAAGAGAAGCAAAGTTAAGACAACTTTTGTGTTCCAGGAAAACGCTCCACTCCATTTGTAGCCCGGCTGACAACGTGGGTGACCGGGCGGGCGGAGTTTTGTACTCTTGAGTTTCTTCCATAGTTTTCCCAGGTATTATTATAGGCATTTTTGAAATGCAGGTATGCAATCTAAACAAAGCACCTTTACCTGCGTATAGTTTGAGTATAAATATGTTTCATCACATCAAAATCAGACATCTCTAACCCAAATGGTTCTCCCCATTGTTGACCTGTTTATAGTCACTTATCTGTTTCTGTAGGCAAACTAACAAACTGACATTGTTTTAATTAAACACGTTACCATTAATATGAGAAGAAAAAAAAGTTGTGTGGATTTTATTTTTTTAAGTCTTCATGATATTACTGCAACTTTAAAATGTGATTGACAGATGCTTAGAGGAGAATTTGAGCACATTGTTGGTTTTTGGGTTTAAAAATCTTCTTGCACTTTTTGCAAATGGTAATTGTTGCCCCAATTAAAGCTTCCTTCCTCATCCTCTTTTAAGGAAAATACTTAAATACTTTCAACTGGAGTTGTCCTGTTTGCCACTGTGATTAATCCGGCTGACTTTAAAACTCAATCCAAGCCAGAAGGTTTGATTATGATGTTGAGGAAAAGGACAGCTCTTCAGCTGCAATAAAAAAAAAAAAACAAGGCCTCAAACTTAAATCTTATGCAGTTTGTTCAGAATGCTCCTTAACGTGTTGGCACATCTTCCCACGTCTCCATCGAGACAAACTGTGAGTCGATTTCAGAAGAAATCGAACGCTTTCATCTGAGCGAGCAGCGTCTGTGCGTTAAAACGTCAGAGGGTGAACCATGGCCTCACTGTGTCGTGTTCCAGCCGTGTGTTAAACTGTCGACGTGTGTTAAACTGTCGACGTGTGTTATTGAGTCACCAAGACTGACTGAGCATCCATTTTTATGAAATGCAACACTACAGATATATTGACTTTTTTGCAGAAACCTTGTTTACCTGTATTATTTTCTGAAACGCTGTCAAAATAAAACAATCTTGACGCGACATGAAAGGTGCGTTCAGGGCCTTTTGCTGTGTGGTTTTTCTTCTGCTTGTCTGGAACACAGTTTCATACAGCTTCGTAAGCAAATGGGATTAACTGTTGGCTTTAACATTGTCTGTTGAAAAAAATCAAACCAGTAGACAGATTTTTTTTATTATTTTTTTTTAATCTATAAGAAATTAATTACTGGATGTGTGTATAACTAGTTTGTGACAGTAACAGAGTTTTTGAAAACACGTACTCCGAGTGGGATATCTTGCAATATTGCACATAGTTATTTTCAAGGATTAATCAAAAGGGAACGTGTACATGGAAAATTTAGAGCACTTTTTTTTTCATTCAATTTTTATTTATACAGACTAGTCTCATTGAGGACCTGTTCCAGACAGAACATATAAAGTACAGACAATAATAAACCATAATAACAATAAACTACAGTAAAATGCAATTAAAATAAAAGTAGCACAACTTTAAGGTCCTGTGATTATGCAGTGAGCATTTAATAAATTGTATGAAATTATTTAAAAAAATAAACATTATTTTGGAGGAGATGCAAAGAAGATAATTTAAGTAGTCTGTTTTCTGTTCTGCTTGAAGATGAGCCCAGATTAGTTGTGCAAAAATTGACTGCATGATCTGTGTCCGTCACATATTTTATACAAAAAGAAATAAAGTGAATTTAATTAAAATATGAGGTAGCGAAACATTGTTATATTTTATTTTTTATTATTATTATGTATTTATTTTTTTTATTTTTTTTGTTATCGCGTATTAGATTAAATTCTGATGACAGTTTCACTAAAGGGGTCATTCAAGGTGATTCTAAATCCTTCCTTTGTGTGTTGCAATACTTTATGTTGGCCACAAGAGGGCAGCAGTTAAAGTACATTTTACTTTGCTGAAAGGTACTTCCTAAAAACAGTGTCGTGATTAAAGTTTTTATTGTTAATACGTGGGAAAATAAGAGTTTATTTATTTTGTTTGTTTATTTAATTTACTATTTTTAATTTGATTAAGTAAAGCGTCATTTTCCGTGCAGTTCTCTATCTCGCCACCAGAGGTCAGTATAGTCCAGGGCTCCATTTGTGGGCAATCTGGTTTCATAATTGTTGAATTTACATAAAGTTATTAGTCTAACACTTCCCCTTTACGAATGTTTAACAATCACATGTGATCTTTATAAACTTTAAATATCAGAATCAGTAGTTAATTATTTTTGACCTGGTCAAATATAAGAATTTATCAATATGGCTGTTTTCTGCTGGGTTTAAGTAAGATGTAGCAAAATAAACATAATTGCAGTAAACTTTTGCACAAAGGGACTTTGTCGTTGTGCCTTTATTAAATTATAACTTATTTTAAAAGTAATAATTATCATGTAACACTGAGCAAACAGCAAATCCTGTCAGATTGCTAGAGCCATGTGGAGGACTGTGGGGCAAATCCCAGAATGCATTGTGGCTCTTTGTTTTTAACATTTCTGACTTCATACATTCCACAAGTAAACTACTCAACAGCTACCCTGACCTTAAAACAGAACAATCTGACAGACCTCTCCAGAAGGCCTGCTGAACCTGTTCTCCCACGTGCAGGGTCAAGCTGTTGACCCTCAGGCACCTGGAAGGGAAATTATTTTGCTGATTGCATCTTTGTTGTTGCACTGCTGCTGATGAACAAACAAAAAAAACTCCCAGTCAAGAATTCAGGCTGAGATTTGTAAACAAATGTACAAGATGTCTCTGAGTATGTTGATTATGACTCTCAGCTACCACACCAAAAAATAACATAATGTCAGTGAAACTGACTGAGTAGCCTTTTTTTTTCTGTTTTTTAAGGTCAGCTGCCATCTTGAAGTGGGTTAGCTTCAAAAGCTAATCAGTTGTATAAAAACAACCATATTTCCTGATGGTTTCATTAAAATCTGCCCAAAAGTTCAGGATACTTTGCTAACAGACACAGCTGACTCCAGGTAAATGATTACATTTTAAAGTCTCATCTGCTGCCACGCCAAACTTGAGGTCAACAGCTGAATTATAGCCATTTCTGTGCTCTTTAAGGTCAGTCGGCCACGGCAGCCATCTTGGATCTGTTGACTCCTAAAGTTCATCAGTTGTAAACACCCAATGATTGATTTATGCAAGTTTTATTTAGAAACTCGTTCAGTGGTTCACAAGATATTTTGCTAACGGATACAAGTAGGCAAATACATCATCGCCCGCCTCCAGCTGTCTGTGGCGGGAGATAGACATCTTGAATTGACCGCTGGTATTTCTGAATGATATTTAGCTCGGCCTATGTACAGCCGGATGAGGGGAGGGTCCACGGACCAGATGCCACGCCCTTTCCCACTTAGAGGCTCGTGCATGTTCACGCGCTCTGCTCTACGGACAGACAGGTGGACAGACAGGCGGCGTTCTTCACTGAAATCATCCCCAGCAGTGTGTCAGTCAGAGGCGGCCGGCCGGTGGGTGGAGGCTGCGGCACGGCGCGGAGGAACGACCCGCCAGCACCAATCGATGTCAGCGGTAAGAGACGAGTTCGGTGTCGTTTTCTCCCGGTTTTACGTGAACTGAGTTCGTGTCTCGGGTTTGTTGAACTAAATAAATGATGGGGTTTTAAAAAGCAGCGGTGTGTCGTGGCACGCGCCGCCGGAGCATCACTGATGGTCGGCTGTGTAGAGGCAGCCGCGAGACTGACTCACTCGAGCTGAAAGCGTTCAAGACGTCTCCATGCGCTGTTTTTTTTTTTTAAACTTCATGTTAATTTGTTTAACTTCGGGTGTTTTGAGGCCGTGTACGCGGGTTTGTTTGGAACTGTTGCCTCCTTCCATAGCTGGGCGGCGGGGTAGTGGGACAGCTGGAAGCCGCAGTCGGCGCGTGGAGCAGCCGTATCAGGTTAGCAGCCGTTAACCGTGAGGAAACAGGAAGCGACAACGCTGTTTCAAAATAAAACAGTTTTACGCAAATTATAACGACCGTAAACTTAAAGCACATTTAATTACGTGTTTTCTGTGTGTGTTTGCACAAATATGCACTTAATGGCAAAGATTTAACTTGTTCTTGTCTAGTGTTACTTTAAGCAAAAATATATTATACCTTTATTTTGAAAACGGTTACCGGATATGTGATGTAATCAACCCGATTTTGATTAACAGGGACTGCACGGATTTGTGTATCTCAATCTCGTTTGAGCTTTTTTTGATAAGTCTAAACGAAGACTTGTCAAAAACCCTAAATATGAACCTCCTAGACATGGAGAGGGAACGCGGATAGGCACCGGATTGTTTTGATTCGTATTTGGGTGATCTGCTCACTGGAGTACCTTTTGAACCACCAATCTGCTCTGGGGGGTGCGACTTGAATGATGGGAAGCTCAGATGACTGTCTCACAAGTCAGCCATGCCTTGTATAAAATCACGGGCAGCCACCTCAGTCAGGGCTTGACTCATAACTTCTTTTTTTTTTTTTTTTTTTAAGGGAGCCACGTGGACACATTAACTAGTGCCAATCCAAATATTCACATCAAGTTCTCCTGTTTAGTCTATGTTCTGTCTCTTAGAAGGTTTTTACCTGTTTTATTCTGTTGTTTTTATTCTCTAAAATTGTATTCACATTCTCACCTTCTCAAATAAAGAACAAATAAGTATCTTGCACAAATTTCTAAATCAATATAAAGAGCTCTATTGTCTAGGATATTGGTTTATATTTCATTGTCCCCATGCTCATAAGAACACGTGTGTGCCCTCTTCTTGTGATAGTCTCTTTTGTGCCTTTTGTCAGATATAGACTCCGTTTCAGCTTCCTGATTCATAATCCATTTTTGTGTACATGTGCATCCTGTCCTGTAACAACAACGATTTGTGTCGTTCTTGCTCTGTAGCCATGCTGTCATGTTTGAACTGTGCCTCGTGTGTGCATCTTCAAACACTAAGACTAGGAATGTTCATCTCATTTCTTCGTATACCATAGTATTGCACCCTAAATGTACATGTGTAAATCTACATGTATTGTAGATGTGGAGAAAGAGGAAAAATATTGTGAACTTGGAGAACCGGATCACAGAACTGGAGCAGTACACCAGGATGATTGGTGTGATTATCACTGGGCTCCAGGTCAGTCTGCGGTCATCTGCTCGGGCGGTGTCTGCTGACAGCGAAGGGGAGCTTGCAGAGCTGGATGCTGGCTCCACAGAGCAACAGGTGGCTGCAGGCCAGAGGCATTGACCTGGACTGCCTGCATCGAGGCATGCCACACCCTGCCAAGAAGAAACATGTGACAAACGGACCGTCATCGTCAGGTTTGTCTGTAGAAAGCACACCTGCTTCTAAAACAGGGCAAGAAACCAAAAGGTTCTGACATCTTTTATCTATGAACATTTCACCAAACACAACGCCGACGTAGCCATAAAGCAAGGTACCTGAAGAAACTAGTGAAAAAGAGCTAAGCGCTCTGACTCAACTGTAAGATTTTCATCCAACTTAACGGCATGCCTGAGGAAACTTAATATGCTCATCTTTAAAAAAAAAAAAAAACCTGAAGGATCAGTAAAATAATCAGTGAACTGCAGAAACTGGACTCCAATCAAGGTCACAAATGCACACATTCAGGACACATTCTGAAAGGAGCAATTTGTCTAAATTTTGAGAAAATCGCTGCGCCACTGAGAGGATTGCTGGATATGATCAACTGGAACTCTTCCTCGTCGTTTGCTCCTCAGACTGAAGACTTTTGGATAATAGACACAAACGTTGCAAGAAGGAAGAATCCGTCCAGAGGACCTGACTCAACCTTGTCAGATCTCTGAGTTTCACTTTCTGAAACGATTCACAAAAACTTTTTCACAATATTAAAATAGTTTTTAGACGTACCTGTGTTTTCCTTCTAGTGCAGGTATTTGATTTCAAAATGTGCAAAATATTAAAAGCCTCTCTGGCTGAGACTCAAAAAAAAATGTACTCATCAGGTTTTTCTTTTATTTATTTTATTTATTTACCAATATCTGTTGCAAATACTAACCATATAGTTCTTGAGGGGGGAAACAAATAAAGCAATTAAGCTGCAAGTATAAATGTACTAATTTTATTGATGTTCTATTCAATAGGGTTGTTGGGAAATGCCATTTAAAATAGGTCAATGAATCCCCAAAGTCATCCTGTGTGCTCAAAATTTTGTGGTAATTCTATTAGTTTAAGAGATGGTTCAGTGTAAAATGGGAAAATCTTCTTTTTTTTTTTTTTTCCTTCCCAAGATCATTTAACTGTACAAAACTTTTTGTAGATAATGTACAGATTTATTCAGACTTAAATGGACTGTCCGACTGAATTAAAATAGTGGGGGGTTTTTTGTGGCAGGATTACTAAAGTTACTGGCATCCAGTCAGTCATAGTGTCTACTCATTCTGACATAGCAGCATACATGCCAGCAACAATAATATGAAACCGCTAAAGGGGAAAAATACACAAGTCTTAGTCTTTTGTTGTAAACTGAAAGTATAGAGAACTACAGCCTGATCTTTCATGGCGTAGGTGTTTAATTAAAAATTGCCAAGATACAAAGACAAAGTTGCACACTGTAGCTGTAAGCGTTGCCGTTTCTTCACATAAAGGCTTTAATGAAGTGTCGGGGTGTCTTTGCACCTTTATTTGGCTGTTTCTCAAGGGGGTACCCTCAGTTTGAGTCAGCATGGTGTTAAAGATGTAGCTAGGGTGGATAAATGAGCAGGAAGAGACCGGGAGCAGAAAAGAGTTTAAAAAAAAAAAAGTTCCTCTACTTACTTGGGCGGCCGTGGTGCAGTGGTAGTGGCAGCCGACCTCTGATCGGAAGGTTGGAGGTTCGAATCCCGACTTCCCACACCATGTGCCGTTGTGTCCCTGGGCAAGACACTTAACCCCGAGTTGCTCCCGGTGGGACTGGATGGCGCCTTGCATGGCAGCCTACCGCCACCGGTGTATGAATGTGCGTGTGAATGGGTGGATGGCTGGTACTGTAAAGCGCCTTGGGGCCCCTCATAGGGGGCTGGAAGGCGCTATAGAAGTAAGCTCCATTTACCATTTACCATTTACTTTTCAAACTTTAACTATTGTTATTTAGAGACCAAATCTATTGATTGTGTTATCTATGTATACAGTATATATAATTATTTATTTTACTGAAATCTAAAGTTCAGCTTGTTCAGTACATCCTTACTCCATCTGTGGTTTCTGTGGTCCTTCAGCCAGATATCCAGAGGGGGATGTTTGTGATGACATTGGATACTGCATGGACATAAGCTCCCAGTTAACCGCATGTCACTAGGGGGAAATGTACAGGATGAAGAGGCTTTGAATCATCAAGTATTGATTTATTGGTGCCAGTGGCCGCAACATACATCTGAAGTAAACTATGGGTAGAATGCAAGAAGGATGACCTCCCTTAACCTACATTTGTACCTTCTTTTTTAAAAGTACAATGGAGTCCTTAATGCTACGCAAGGGAAATAAATATTTTTACTTTTAAAAGTTTTAAAAAAGGTTAGTGTTTTTTTGTCTCATTTACATTAAAATACATCTTTCCATAGTATAAGCACATCAATAATGTTTATTTTTTATGAAATACCAGAGATGATGACCAGATTTTATTTAATTGGCAAATTTCAATTGAATGATTGTCTTGCGGTTTAAATGGGGATAGTTCACGTTTATATATATTTTTTTTATATTAATAAAATTATTGGAGTAGATTTAAAAGACACAAAGCAGAACCTACTAAAACATATTGGTCTCAATTGTGTCTAAACATTTTAGTGGAAGAGTTTGTAGGTTTTAGACTTTCAACCTAATTTTGACAATTACTAATAACGCCCATCTACTCAGATCTGAGTTCACTTGAGTTTATTTTCGTCACTCGTTTTCTCAATTTTGTTCTTGCACTTCTGTGGCTTGCTTTAAGGAAGTAAAAACTCCGATTGCATGTGGATGTTGCAGCTCTATCTCAGTTACATTAATCTATCGTTAAAGTAGTTTCTCCACAAACATGATCCTGTAGGGGGAGAGATCACAATTCCATATTTCCAAGAACCAACTATAAGAAACGGCAGCCTGCTGGCACATCCTCAGGAAGGTGTGGTGAAAGTCCAACCCCACCTTCCTGCAGGGTCCTTAAAAGATGCTTCTAGAAAGAATGCTGCTCGCCACACAGGTAAATCCACACTGAGTTATATTTGTGTCCACACCTGTCTAAATGCATGTCACTTATTTCGGAGTGCTTCTAAAGTTAATCACCGGAACGAGGTGAAGGGAAGAAAAGGACTAGCGATCTATGCTTTGCTCAGAAAGCTTTTTTATAAGTTTGGACATATTTACTCAAATTGTATTGAATAATAACGCAACTGTGAAAAAGAAGAAGAAGAAGAAAGTGCTGTGTGTATCATAGTCATTGTTTCAATACAGTGATGAAATTAGTTCTGCATTTAACCCATCACATGTGAGATACTCCCAGGTGGAGCAGTGGGCAGCTATGCAAGCGCCTGGGAAGCAGTTAGGGATTACCAGTAGGTGTCTTGCTCAAAGGCACCACAACATGTGGGCATGGCGTGGAGTTGAATCTGTGACTTTCTTGTCCCAGGTCGGCTGCCCTACCTTAGGAACATCACAACCGCCCCCACCACTGGAGATTTGTTGACTCCTTTACTTCCTATGGAAGCATGCTTGGAATGTAGTAGTTAAAATTAAGGCCTTTTCCCTCGCAGGCAGACTGTTTTTCCCAAAATGTTTTTTTTTTTTTTTTAAAGCACGGTGACATAAACATCTTTATCCATGCAGAAATGCACAAAATGACCAAAAGCGCTGTGGCAACTAGCCAGGCCTCTGTGACGCTGCCCAGTAATTTCACCAAAAACAGGAAACAAGGCGTGCAGCGTGCACATGATGCTTACACCCTAGGTATGAATAACTTGCAAACACAGAAAAAAATAAAGATGGCAAATACAAGAGCAATTCTTATTGTGGACTGAAGAGGAAGTAAATTTCTACTTTGTGTCACATTAAACTATAGGACCAGATATACAGTGTATATGATAGATGGATACGATAGATGAATACCGTACATAGATGAATGAATGAATGAATGAATGAATACCGTACATAGATGAATGAATGAATGAATGAATACCGTACATAGATGAATGAATGAATGGATACTGTATGTAGATGGATGGATGGATACTTTATTAATGCCAGGGGGAAATTCAAGTCTAAAAATGCAGACTTAATGGACACTTTTCAGGCCCAGTATATAGAGAATGTTCAAAAATGTGATATAAACTTTTTGGCCTTAGTGTCATAATAAGGGTTTTTCTTTGCTCTATTCAAGGCATTATTTTTCATAAACCCTCTCTACTCAGTAAATGCCTGTAATTAAAGTGTTTGCTGTAGTTGACAAACTGGCATCTGTAACAAATGCAAGAATGTCATCGGTCATCACAGACATATCTGTCTCACTTGGGGTCGGAGGTTAGGTCGGAGGTGAGACTTTTTGAAAAGGTGTTTTTGTTGTCTACACAAATAGTGGCATTTCAAGGTTTAGTTTTAGTTTTTTCCACTCTGGAATCCATTTACAAAAAATAGCGTTTGTGCAGAAAGTACAAAAAACTTGTGTAAATAACTGCACAACGCTGTTCCCGTGTAGACGTGGCCTTGGGTGCTTTTCCTATTTTATCTCCTATGATCTTTAAAAGTATTAACAGCACATTTGCCTCTAACTCATTTCACGTTTGAGCAACTCTTGATTGTTTGTGCAACTTGTTGAAAGGGTGTTCCTCTTTTCCTTTTTCAAGAAGAGCAAGATTTTCTGTTGAAGCTGGAGATGATGGGCTTGACAGGCTGCTCGGGGGTTGTTGTTGTGTCAGAGGCTCTCAGTTGGCATTTTTATGGGAGTAAACCAAAACAAGCCCGCAGGGGTTATATAGACTGATGTTTGTCTGGGACACCATTAGGGCTGTCTGTAGCAGGGTGGCCTGAACTGACTGGCTTAAATCTTTTTGTTTGAATCCCATAGGATCACATTACATCCTGTGTATGGGTGAAATGTCTAGCAGACAAACTACGCTTAGTCCTTCCCCATAAAATACTTAAAACTTTTGTTTCTGGTCATAAATGTATAACGGCATGTCCATTTGTTTAAAGATTTAAAAAAACCAAGAATACATGAGTTCATCACAAGTGCATCCTCCACACAAGGCAACTCGTTGATCCTGTAGTGTTTTGATGAAGGCAGACACTCCCCAGCTGAATTTGTTGCGAAGCGTTTTGTTACTGTATGAATTCAGGCAAAACAAGGACTGAAATCTACCCAGTCCATCTTGTGTTTCAGCAGGCTGATGTTTCTGGGTCACTTTTTGTGTTCTCAAAAAAAGTTTTGTTCCAAACGATGGCAACATCCGAAAAGTACTTTTTGGGATGATGTGAAATTGGCTCCATGAGATGTGAATCATTTCTGGCCTCGAGTCAATTTGATCTTGATTCACCTGATGATCAAATGCACAATGATCCATTCTTTTCTTTATAACTGCCCACAGCTACATTTTTATTTTTATTGTTTAGAAACTATAAAATAACTCAAACTAGAATGAAAGCAGGATTTTGTGGGTCTAATTGACTTGTATGTGCCTATATGTGTGGCTCCAGGAGCAACAAGCTCTACTGACCGAGTCCTTTGTAAACGCTTAGTCTGGTTGGCCAATACAAACCAGAGCCTATCTCTGAAGCGAACAGTAAAACTCAAACAGCTGATAAAACTTATTATGCCTGGCTCTGAAAGCTGCCTAAAGTTTAACCAGTCTTCTCTGTTGGTGACGGACAGCTTCTGAAACTATATCAGACCAGGTAGTGATACTAGGGATGCACCATTTGCAGTTTTCTAGCCGATCACCGATCTCTTAAAAAGTCTGCCCTGCCGATTCCAAATTTGGCCGATACAGATTTGCACCTTCAATTTACCAATTTTATTTGATTGAAAAAACATACCCTTGAACGATATCCTAGAAACAATACCATTTTTTTAAAACTGTGCCTGAGGTGGTGCTCTGAAATATACCGGTCAATTAAGTTTAGACAATTGTTAAAACTACAACAAAAAAAAAAAAACGGTAAAATCGATTTCTCATGTAAGTGTCGATCGATCTCCCAAAATTAGGGAAATTGGAGCCGATATATCGACCGGCCGATAAATCGGTGCATCCCTAAATGATACTTTTGGCTTTTTTTTTTTTTGAATAATTTAAGTTTGTGCTCTGCAGTAAGGTAATAACTGGACTGGACTTTTCTCCTTTATTCCAGCCATATAATAGTAACAGAAGCCGTACATTTGCACGTACGTTTCAAAATGCACAAAGGCTGCATAATATAATGTTGAGATATTTTGCTAAACTAGCATAACATTCTGTAACTGCAACTTTATTCCACTGAGGCCAGAAAATTATTAATCAAAGCAGCTAAGTTCATGTAGTCTGCAAACTCTGCAGTCTGTCATTTACACATAATCCTCCATGTTTGCTTCAAAGTGTTTCTTATCGTTTGTGTTTGTACCTTTTTGTACTAACCAGTAAATTAATCGAACATGATCCGAGTAGAAGTCGTAAGGCTCACGTGACTTCCACTTACAGAAACTGGCGATAACCACTTGTTTTTATTATTATTTTTAAGTGTTCTTCCTGAAACCTGAACCCGTCATAACATTCAGCCGCTATCGCATCTTCGAAAGAATGAGCCATGTGAGTGGTTCTAAGTGTTTGCTGTCATGCTCATCAAAAAGATTGCGACGGGGCTGAAATCTTCTTGCATTTACCACAATTTGTCCAGTGGCGGCCTGAATCTGATTTAATCTGGATATTTCTGCCTCTTGTTTTTGAAGTCATTACATTTTTCCACTTCCGTTGTAATCTGCGTATCGGATGGATAGGTGGGTGGACAAACTGAGCGTAAGAGCTGTTTGAAAAGCTCTTCAACAAACACCAGAGCTCTTATGTCATTAATTAAAAACCTGGCTGGCATCGGCAGAAGGCGAAGCTTTAGAGTTACTTGCGAAGTACTACATTAATTAGTGTTGTGTGTCCACTGTAATCCATCTCCGCTCCGGATGCCTGATTTAATCGCATGGTCACCGGTATCGGTTTTCATGCAAGGGAGCTGCGTGTTGTTCAAAAGCAGGGATAAGTCGAGAAGAACGAGATGGTATCGGCCTGCGTCGCCTCACCGAGGATTTGCTTTTCCTTGTGTTTTACGAAAGTGAAATTGTTTCTACTAAGCAATGGAACAAGTTGAATCAAAACCCAAATGACACAAACTAGTGATTTTATGTTGGTTACTGAAAATTAAATCCACTTTGTTGTATCTTGTGATACTGAATCGTTAACCTAGTGAGTGAAGGCATTTTTAACAAATACCGATCCAGACCTCTTTAGGACGAGCCGACAGGTGAAGTGACTGGGCCACCGTTCCCTCTAAGTGTCTACAAAACCAACAAAAGGCATGAAAAACTGTCTAACTTGAACTTAAGTGATCTGTTAATTGTTATTCAGTGTTTGTGATGGGTGTGCAGAAACAGGTGTGTGCTTCCTTCTTGGGGAAAACTGTTAATTTGATTACAGTTAGAGCTGCTGCAGGCTTTAAGGATTTAAGCCTCATCTCTTTAACCTAATCGGTTTTAAGCCAGTCTTGAATCAACACACGAAGGTTACTTGTCACCGTCAGGTATCGGACCATGGGAGAGTCGGTGCGTGAGCTTCTGCTCCTGTGTGTGGCGTCTGCTTTACGTCTGGCAGCAGAGGGATTCTGTAATTACACCAGCTGTCTCTGAGTAACGGCGTATCTCTGGTGTTTGTTTACGCTTGGCTCCGACCCAGACTGGCAGTGGTGCTCCGAGCGCTGCTCTGGGGGGCGCGAGGTCGTGATCCCTCACAGCACCGTCATTCTGGTAGGAATCCATCGCAGCGCTTTCAAGTAACAAACCCAAGCGGTCTTTGATTGGTGGTGGTAATTAATGGATCTAACGAGAAGTTTAGATGTTTTCCTCTTTTGTCAATTGTACTAAACGCGATTTTGAAATTTGAGGAACTATTTGTTTACTGTTGTTGCCTGGTCCTCTCAAGGATACATTTGTTCATAATATCCAACTTAAACACAGCACGCATTAAAGATGTTTATTTTGGATGTCATTAGCAGTCCAAGTTATCAATTTAATTTATTTCAATATTTATTTATTTAAGGATTATTTAAGTATCATTTTCAGGTTTGACAAAAGCGTTATTAAATTACTAAAACGACTAATTGGACAAGTTTAGCCAGAAAAGGAGGGAACCGATCTTATTAGAAGTGAACTGTTCTTGGAAACGTATACCTCTACCACTAAGCCCCAAAGGAGTGTAACGTTACAGGAAGTAAACAACGGCAGGTATTGGGAGCTTAAATAACTAGGTAGTTCTCAGAACATGCAAGATTGTGTTTAATATATAATCTCACTTTAGGGTCATGCTCAGTTTTTATGTTTAAATCTTCTATAACAAACGTCCATTTTTACTAATTCTTCGTACACAACTGGAGGTGGACAAATGGTGTATTTGTCCATTTTTGTGCAGAACTTGGAAGTTATGATAAAGTCCAAGACTATCCTACAGATATGATTGAGATTTTATGTAAAGATGCAAAGAATGTGTGGCTGTGTCAAAATAAATTTCATTACCGGTTACTACATTATTTTGTACTCAGGAAATTAAGTTTAACCTGCAAGGTTGATCCTTTTGTTAACTAAATCCCACACAAATCAGTTTTCTCATTTAAATGATAAACTTGATGTTAAAATGTTCTTTGTGATTAATGGCTTCTTTTTTTTGTTGTTGCCTTTTTATGTAAATTAAAGCTACAGCATACTTTAAAGGATGCTTTTTATGACTGAGTGTTAAACTAAGATAATTTATGATGATAGGACTGGGTTAAAGCCTTTTTACTGTACAGTACTCCCTACTATAGTACTAATACTACATCATTTAATCATGAAGAGCCAAGAGGCATTTACCATTTATAAAAAATAAAAAAAAGATTAACAGCCAGTCAAGCTCACACAGTGAGGTGTAGATATGTAGTGATGGAGAAAGGCCTCAACTGGTGAGGCAGTTTCAACAAGCTAATCATAGAAACCAAGCAGTCCACAGCTACTGCCACCAAGATTATCCGTAGGCTTGTCTTAACTGATTAACCAAATAAAATGCAGATATGTCTCAGAAGTCATACAAACATTGGACAGAAATTCACCAAATGTTTCTTTTTCCTGAAATTCTTGTGCACTTTTAACCAAACCAATGTCAAGTCCTTATTGCACCAACTAGAAGATGCTATTTTGTCTGGAGCCTGTACTCTTTCGATGATTCAGCCATCGGGCTGTTCAGTGCAACAGTAACTAAAGCTAAATATAGCTGTGGGGGGGAAAGTGTTCATTTTATTCTAATCTTTGTGATTACGTTGTCATGCTCCCCCTTATCTGTTGTTCTCTGCAAATAAATGTATTCATTCCCGCTCTTGAGCTTGTCATAGAAATAAAAAACAAAAAAATTGCCAGTATCTCTGCTGCAAGCATGGCACCAGAATTCAAAGCATGATCATTTAGAGATGACGGTGACAATAGTTGAGTTCTTATCAGAACAGTGTCTCAATTGATTGAGCACAATGTAGATGCATATTTTGGATTGTCATCAATTCAGAGGTCTTCAGGTGGAACGGTGTTATGTGCTTAAATCTGCTTTTAGGGGCATTTTGTTACTGTTGACGCTGATGTATAGTAAAAAATAAATGACTTTTTTTGTGTCTGGCATTAAAGTAGACTAATGTGCCTGTAATTATTAGCTAATTTTTTTTTTCTTCTTATCCTCCCTCCTCTGCCAGTTTTTGTGCAGTTATTACGGTCTTTAGTCAGAGTGCGTCTGTAGACTTCTCTTTTTTTTTTCCCAGCCTGAGTCTGTTTTCTGCTGACCCATTAATGAAGCGGTTGTATGAGGAACGGCCGGAGGCTAGACTGCAGAGCTGAGGCTTGAAACAACCTGCAAACGGCACAGAGCAAAAAGCTTTAAGGAGGAAAAGGAAACCTCAGACATAAAGAAAACGTGGAATAAAGCCAGGATGTGCTGCATTAACAGCAGACAACTATAAACATCAGAAGAACTACTGCTAGTTTTCATTCTTAAGCCTTGAGCAAATTTGTTTTTGATGACCCTCAATGACTTTGACACGATGCAGAATTTTGACAAGATGGCATCAAAAACCTGAGAAGTGGTCCATTAAGCTCCTGGTGCTCATCCTTGCACTGCTTTGACTTCCCTCTTTTCAAGTCATTGTATGAACTCTTCAAAAGGACTTATTCATCCGTGACAAAGCCAGACCGACGCTGACAAACATCATCTAAGCAAGCCTTACTGTGCGTCACCTTAAGAGACTTTTGTGATGGACAAGGAGGACTGATGTGGTAAAAATAGATAAATGGGGAGAAAAAAAAATCCACACAAATAGAATTGTCATGAACACATTTATGCGTAGGGCGCAGCTTCATAAGAATTATGTACCGTGCGTTTCATGTTTTGATCTTAACCAATTCCCACGTTTTTTTTTTTTTTTTAAACATACAATAGTCCCTCGCTACTACGCGGTTCGTTTATCGTGGACTCGCTCTATCGCGGTTTTTCAAAATAAGATTGGACACGACACACAATTGGCTGATTGATGGATGAGCCGCACGATCGACATGGAATTTTTATTTAAAATTAATTGTTTTAAATTATTTAGCACCTACTGCCCAGTTGTGCAGCCCAAAGCTGCAGAAAAAGCTTCCTCTTGCACATCTGTGCAGCCCTTACTGCAGGATAAACTTCCTGCTGCAGCTGATCAGCTGATCAGCTGTTCACCGTGCAGAGCAGAGAAGTGGGAGTGGCCAAGAGCGCTTGCAGGTGGAAAAGAGCAGAGGAGGCAGGGAGCTAAAATCATGACATTCTGTCCCCCGCAATAAACGAGGGACTACTGTATTTGAATTCCAGAGTTTTAAACTAAGCACATCATATGATTATAAGAGACGGAATTATAATTGTTTAGGTCGAACCTTGTAAATGACGTGTTATGCACAGATCTTGCTCTACTGGCGCTCAGAGTATGTCGTGATTAACGGGTAGTATACACAAACACAGGCAAAAACAGTACCTGGGTGATAATTATACCCTCAGAATTGGGTGCTTCCTACTTGCTGCTGTACAGTAAATGTATATCCTTCTTATAAACTTTCAGTCTTGGGCATCATTCAGATATGAACTGGCACCAGTAAGGAGAAAGTTGAATAACATCCAGCCATCTTAACAACATTAGGATGTCTGGACTAATGGATGGAGAGCATATCCAGTTAAACCCCTGTCTCCATCTTGGTTTGCATTTTTAGGAAGCTGGGCATCATCAACCCAATTACAAGACCCCTAGAGAACTAGGAGGTGGAGTTATCAAACCTTTGGAGTGATGCCGTACTGTGTGTATTCAGGATTGTAAATCTCAGACATGCACGTCCTTTCCAGCAGTTGCAGGAGCGTCTCTATTGTCAGCATGTAATCTTTAGTGACTCTCAGCCCCTCGTCCTCTTGTCCTCATGTCCACAGGGAATCTGTATGCAGCACTGAGCTGGAATGTCAGGGGCCTCAGACCCTTTTTATTTAATTTGTGCATGTAGATGAGTACGTGTGCAGACTTTACCTTGTCTAGAAGTTGTAGAAGGAGTTTAAGATTCAAAACCTGTTTTAAATGCACGTCTGCCAACTCTGCCATTTCTTTTCTACTGTGCACCAAACACACTTTTAAGAGTAAATCAATGTTGGATAACAAATGAGAATAAAAGCTAATTAAAAAAAACAGTTCTTCAGATGAAGCTGAACATGCCGCCACATGTGCTCTCCTTCTGATTGGTCAGACAGAAATGACACTGAGCAGAAGCAGGAAGCTGTCATCAGTTCTCCAAGGGGCTTGTAGTGTGTTGTTGTCGTGGTTACGCACAAATAAGCAGCAACACTGGCTTTGCGGTGGAACTCTTTTCCTATGTGTTGACACGAGGCTTTGATCAGAGGGATTCATGTTGGGCAGCGTCACTAAGAAAACACTGCTGAAGCCATGTGACATCTCAGGTTGCTGTCCGTTACTGTAGGAGGAACAGAGGACAAAAGTCAAACACATAAGGGGGGTGTATGGTAATAAAATACAATTAAACTGTAATAAAGCCAGAAATGTGTGTGTATAGCATGTAATACCATGTGATTTTGAGTAAAGGTTTTTATGGCTTAAAAGCACAGAGTTCACTGTCGGTAAAATTATATTTTGCATTCAGACTGTAATACATCAACCGCTTGCTTGTATTTCTCAGGTTTATGAGGTTTTCATGCCTCTAAATTCCAGCTGTAATAAATATTTTTTAACTTTACTTGTTCCCACGTGGATACAAGGTAACAGTTGTTTCATGATAACTAAAGATATGTTCATTTCTGAAGAACAGCCATGTTCCTGGGTCAGTTTGACCCGGGGAATGTTTAATCATGCAATTGGGTCAGAAACCAAAAGAAAAATCCCCAAATACATTTTTGTTTCTGATTATTAGCTCCATTATTAACCTTTTTTCAATCAATATTTAGTGCAGTGATGTTTTTTTTTATATTTTTTTTACCTCTCTTAAGCCCTATTCGCACGGGAATAGTTTTACCCAAGGACCACATGTAATAAATAAATTACTCCCCAACGTCTGCTTTTTATGTGGCACATTCGCACGGGATGACCAAAGCCTGAGATTGAGCTGAAATTTACAGACATCTTCCGGATATGATAACACACTGCGTTGTTATGACCAGGCCGGTCCATTTAATGTGCAGTCTGGGCTGGTCTCAGGCTTTGATGTGGTTTTGCGAATCAGCACAAAGAAAACTAAAGAATGCACAATATAAATCAGTGTTAATCTACTTGAGGAGGAGGCAGGTCCGACCGGCCAGTTTAAGAGGTATAAAAAAAAAGCCACGTTCAGCTCAGATGGACAGCTGTCACCAGCTGTGCACGTGAGCAGCTGCGCGGCCGCTAACCCGCCGGTTGAAATGGATTTGTGACCTGGCTAGGGTTTCCCCCACCTCTCTCACAGTGATGGCTGGACATGGGCACCAGTGCATCCCGCTTCCCGAAAAGGAAGAAGCGGGTAAATATAATGGATGAATGGATGGGTTAGTTGATGACGCGTGCGTCTCCACACCTCCTGTCATCTGCGGTGAAGAAAGTAGTATAAAAGCCGAAGCAAAAAAGAAAAATATATATAAATAAAGTTGAATTGGGCAGCACATTCATTTAAAATAGCCTTGTTCTATATTGTTCCAAATGATTTTAAACAAAAACAAAAAATGCCTCATTACGTATCGGATCCGGCCCATTTCTGTCCAAATCACAGAGATGCCTATTCGCACTGGATTAGTATTATCACAGGACCTCGGAGTTCAGCAAAATATAGTAGGTAATTTGCGGAGGAATTTTTACTTTACAAATTACTGATAAAACTCCTTTCTGGGTGAAGTTTGCATGTTCTCTCCGTGCATGCGTGGGTTTTTTCCGGGTTCTCCGGTTTCCTCCCACAGACCAAAAACGTGCATGTTAGGCTGATTGGTAACTCTAAATTGTCCCTAGGTGTGAGGGAGAGAGTGAATGGTTGTTTGTTTCGTTTGTCTCTATGTGTCCCTGTGATGGACTTGCAACCCATCCAGGGTGTACCCCGCCCCTCGCACAGTGATTGCTGGACATGGGCACCGGCGACTCCGTGACCCAAACTGGAAGAAGTGGGTAAAAGATAATGGATGGATGGAATTACTGACATGTCCAATTTGCACGGGCTTAACAACACAATCTCCATAATGATTACAAATAGCAATTAATCCCGTGCGAATAGGGCTATATTTAAAGATCAATGAGGATAAGTCACTCTTTTTTTTGTTTAAAAAAGGCATGATTTTTTTTTATGTCCACTGGAGGGGAAAAAAATCTTAGACAGTAAAAATAATGGTTATACATAAAATTCATTTTTTAGATTTTTTTATTTTTTTTTCTCTCATTTCAAGCAGTGATGTTTATAAATAAACTTGAAACACCTGTTTTCTTTTGTGGTCAATTTGACCCATTGATTTAAAATCAAAACAAATGAGTCATGAGGATTTGTGTTGGGCGCTGTGGCTGAGTGGTTATAGCAGTCGTCCTCCAATATAAGATTCGGGAGTTCGATTCCACCAGCAGTCGCATGCCGAAGTGTCACTGGGCGTGACACTGAACCCCTCATTGCCTCCAATGTGTGTCCCATCGGAGTACGAATGTGATAAAGCTGTGATTAGTCTTTGTGTAGATCTAGTAGAGTGATGTATGAATGAGTAAATGAGGACACAGATTGTAGTGCAGAGCTTTGAGTATCTTGATTAGATAGAATAGTGTTATATAAATACAGTCCATTTACCATTTGAAAACCAATTTTATTCATTGTTTTTAATCCAGAAATGAACAAAACGAGAACTTAGAAGCATGAACACTTCATGTGTGTCTGTTTCTCCACAGTCTGAGTGATATGTCATCATGTTGTGATGGCAAACACTAAGCAATGTTTCAACCCAGAAATACACAAAAATGAATCGCTGTAAATGAACAAGATGCACATGTTTTGTCATCTACACAGCACATGAGGGGCATGTCATCACAGTGTGCGTTGTGCAAAATAATTTAGCACGTTTCACACACGTCATCCTCGTCTTGACATCAGATGGCCTACAAACCTGGCACCTCTTCTTTCTTTTTCCCCCAGCAGCAACCTAGAAAGAAAATGATTACCATGTCTTTTTGCTTTCATAGACACACTTGCCTCCCACATTGGTGTACTGGGTGTAGTCCTCTCCTGGATCTCCCTTTAGCAGCAGGGGTTCTTGGCAAGTGCTGTCTTCATTGTATACGTTGTACCGCAAGCGCCTTCCTCAGCTCCTTTAGAAAGATGCGCCTCTCGTACAGCATGGACATATTCCACTTTGGAAAGATTTTTGTCCAAATGACAAAACGTGTCATCAGCTGATACATCAATTGTCTTGTAAAAGGTTTGTCCACCTGGTGCTGTAAGACCCCGTGGCCTTGGCCAAGTTATCCAACCCCCTTTGGTGGCATTGTAGTCGAGGATCATACTTGTTTTCTGGTCCTCTCATGTGCTGATTTCAGCGTTTTTGTGCAAGCTGCTCATGAGCACAACCTTTTTCCCCTTTTTAGGGCAATAAGACACCAGGTGCTGTCTGTGAAGGCAAACATGGAAGACTGAGGGACCCTGTTATCACTTTACCAGCAGGGAGTTCAGCTCTGTTCTTTCAGACCATTCCAACCATCCAGAGGTGTAGTTTACATTTTTGCAGTGGGTATACTATGCTTAGAAACCAAAGTACACTTGTTAGTACAATGTAGTCGTTAATTTATTTTGATTTTTAAGCATATTGAACATTTCAAAATTTCTCTGATGCTTTTATTTGAATAAATGTACAACAAACTTTGTACAACAGTTGCCTTTGTATTAAAAACTTTACAGAATTTATAAAACGGTATCGAAGCAAAACATGTTCAAGTATTAAGTAGTAAGTACAGAAGTATTAATTATACAAAAAGCAGGTTGAACCAACTTAATGTCTCTATAAAATGTTCCCAATGTGTTGATAATGACACGAGCCTATGTATCATTGCCAAGGATACATGATGCTCGTGTCATTGGCCACTTTTAAGTTGATCTACTCAAATTACCAAGTTTTTCTAGTGGGTATACCATGTACACCCGCATATCACATAGACTACACCACTGCAACCATCGTGAGCTTGCTCTTTAGAAAATTCTGTTTATTTAGTTTCTGTTTCATTGTCATGATCGAAGATGAGTTCCAGCGCCTCCAGGACTATCCTCTTTTTTTTTTTCCTGACCGTGACTATATCACATGTATCTGCAGTGTGTAATGTTTTAGGACTCCCTTGCAGAGAATACTACGTTTCCTCGTCCCCTGCAGAGTGTCCACTCAATACGGGTGGAGTTTGGTTGTTTGTTGCTTATTAACCCAAGCAGAAGTTTCATACAGAAAAAAAAATACTTTCAACTTTTTTTTTTTTAAGATTTTTTTTATATTAAAATTGGTCAGTTTGACCCGCAACATAACGGGAGGGTTAAGTAACGCATTGAAAACATTTACTTAAGTCAGCGTCACATTACCAATGTGTGCGAAGGGAGTTTAGGGCGTAACTCAATCCTTAGTTCTCCTCCCTTTCTGTTGGGAGTTGTTGCGACAAAGTACTTCCAGTTAAAAGGTCTGCAGGTCTAAATGTCTAAAAGTCCTGAGTAAACGCACAGTTCTGACAAACCCCACTCCCAACAGCTCAGAACTTGAGGCGATTGCGCAATAAAAGCCACATTTAGCCACTTGTGCTGGCCTGTTCTTTGTCAGTGACTTCAGTGGAATTTTACAACACTGTTTTTTTTTTTTTTTTTTGCATTTTGTGCCTGCATGCTATAGTTGTTAATAGATACTCAGACTAACTGATCCTAAAATGAGTTGATTTGAATTTATTTTATGACATCATCTACCAACAACGGTGTGTTTGTGTTCAGTTGGCACACAGAGGACCACTGAGCAAGAACTGAGCGCTGACCTTTTCTAACTACTAAATGAACTTTTGATTGTTTCTGCTGCTCTGTTCTTCATCACACCACAAGTCTGCAAACGTTTGGTCATGTTTTATTTCAAATTTTTGTGAAAAAGCTGTACAATTAAACTCACAAGGGCATCTGGGGATTATTTTTTTCGTAATGCCAGAAGGCAGCCACAATGTTTCCCTTTCTGCTGAATGATTATTCATATAATTTGCATACTGCTGCTGCTGGCATTCTGAAGGTCAAATATAAGAATTTACCACCAGTTTACACTTTGAATTACATACAGTAAGATCTTTTTGGCACTGATAATCAAACTAAAGCATTTAAAGGCTGTATATTTGTGTGTACTTTTTGCTTCATTGTGATTCACAACCCAGACTTGGCTTTGTGCTGTACGTTTTATGACTTAAGCTCATAGTTGCTGAATAAATGCTTCCTGGTACAGTATTTAAAGTTCGTGGTTTCCATCTCTCACGTTTGTCATCCTCTCTCTGCAGGAGCCATCTGACGGCCGAGACCTTGACGGGTTGGGAGAGCAGGCTGCAGGCGCACAGACGAGACTCGCAGACGACGGCATGGCGACCATAGCCGAGTACTACGCCGGCAAGAGCGTGCTGATCACTGGAGCCACGGGCTTCATGGGCAAGGTGCTGGTGGAGAAGCTGCTGAGGTCTTGCCCTGAGGTGAAAACCCTCTACATCCTGGTCAGACCCAAAGCCGGGCAGTCCATGCAGCAGAGGGTCAACGGCATGATGAAATGCAAGGTAAAAGGAAGAAAACTCATTAGCTGTACATTTTTAACTTCTTGGTACTTGAACCAAATTTTGATGGAAAAACGTGGTACAAAGTAAGCATTAGTTCCCTGAGGTGTGTGCTTAGAGTTGTCTTCAGAGGGTTTTTTTTTTTTTTTTTTGGGGGGGGGGGGGTGAATATTTAAATTAACTAATAAGTATTAATTTAAATAAAATTGTCCAACCATTAATCAGATTTTTGTTTAACAAGTATAGAATATATGTCATTTAATTCAGGGTATGGCTGCCTGTATTTTGGAACATGTAGACCTCTGAACGTGTAGTTAGTTGGCTTTGCATGAACAGCAAAGTACAAAGTTAGGTGAAGGTCCCAGATATGATTACAAGCTGTAACACATCCCTTGTTCAAGTCGGTTTCCCTCCCAGTTAAAGATCAGAGTATTTCTTGATAAAACCAGCAACAACAAGGCCTCTTGCTGCCCCACTTTTTTCACGGCAGCAGCTGCATCCTGCCTCGTAAACTCTGTTACCTGGTCCTCAACATTATATCTGTTGCCTGGTTTGTCTCCTCCTCCATTTCTGTAATCTTGTCCCAACTCATTTTTTGGCTCAAGGGGATTCTTCTATAAACTTCTTTTTTCTGGAATTGTATGTTTAGAAATAAGACAGGTGTCATCACTCAAAGCATATTAGATTATTAGCTTTATTAGACTCTACTAATTTAAAAAAAAAATGTAAACGGCTCATGCAAAGTTTTTAATGCTTAATGTAAATCCGACATAAGATTTCTTATATGAATGTTCTTGACATGACACATGCATTACATATATGTATACATTTAGGACCCTTCCTGTATGGAACACAAAAATGCTCAAAATTAAAGAAATAAATAAAGCATTTTGAAATACTGTAAGTATCAAAGCTCATTATTATGAAAAAAATTTCATTTTTATTTTATTTTATGATTGTCTTTCATAACGGCTTATTTATTTCATAATTGTGTCTTTCATGATAGTTAATTTATTTTATAATGCCACTTTTCAGCAGAATGTCTTCAGCTGTCAATCAACATCAGGGTTGGACCTTCACGCCCACTGGCTGATCCTTCACATCCATTAGTTTTCCTGCTGCTCACTGGTACAGCTAGCATAGCAGCTAGCAACGACTTGCTATGTCAACAGTCATGAAGGATGGCAGAGCTGCATGAACTTCGTTCAGCTCGGGTAACTTTAGCAGATCAAACTGAGAGGAATACATTCTCAGAAGATGCAGGTGTCATAACAAAAAGTGATGGAATGCCAAAAATCAATCGGTGCCATGGGAGCACGCACGGAAGGACTCGCTATTTAACTTCTTTGAATGTAACAAGATGAACACCAGCTGTACCAGTGAGCAGGTGTTCAGGAAAACTAATGGATGTGAAGGATCAGCCAGTGGGCGTGAAGGTCCAACCCACTGACGTTGATTGACAGCTGAAGTCATTCTGCTAAAAAAGTGGCATTATAAAATAAATAAGCCGTTATGAAAAACACAATTATGAACTAAAAGAATAAAAATGAATATTTTACAAGGTTTAATTAATTTATTTAATTTTGAGCATTTTGGCGTTTCATATTCCTGAAGATGTAACAAATAAAAAGCTGAAGTTTTCTAACTTGCTTGACATTTGTCTCCCTCTGGACTTTAGACTTGATTAAAAATGATGTGTATTCAAGTTTTAAGATACTTTGCTGCTTAAGTAAAATGTCATGCAAATTCGCTGATCCATTAAGGAGGCGAGAGGAGACTAAATGCAGTGGCAAAGCCTTTGGGTTTTGTTTATTCCGCTCAACAATTTCAGCGGAGCCTCATCAGCATCAGATATCCATTATGCAAAACAAAACAAGATCATGGTCTTTAAAAACCGAATTCAAGCTCAAATCTGTTGCATTTATGTCATCGTATCTATCCTAAATCTTACGTTTCTTTGGAAGACAGGTTAACACTTTGCATGGTCTTTTCAATAAGAAAGCATCACCACATTAAGCTTTTAAACTCTGACATTTAGCAGTTTGGACATGGCTTATTCAAATGGCTATTCAAAACTGTTGACTGTTCAGAAGCAATGCAATTTTTATGTTTGCATGGTAATATAAATTTGCCTGTGTATTACTGCGTCGAGCTTCTGTTGCTATGGTGAAACCAGCCTAATGACCCCAGAGGAGTCCAACGGTTCATCTTTGAGCTCCAGCAGAGACGGGAGTCGAACCGCGTATACTAAACTGGATGTTATCTCGTTGAACATGTGTAAAACGATTAGAGCAGGAGGAGAAAGCGAGACGCCAAATGTTGGATAATGAGGAAAGGCTTCCAGGACAAAAAAGGATCAGAGAGAAGGTGATGCTTTGGAGGATGGCTGCAGGAGGAAAACAAGAGGTAGCGATCAGCATCAGCTGTGTCAGACTGTCAGCAAAGCATGACTCAACAAAAATTTCCAAATCACGTTGGATTTAATGAGGACCACAGGACTGACTGGGAGTGTGTGTGTTGATGTGCTCACAAACAGCTGTTGTGTGCTCGTGCCGCTGCTCTGGGTGCTGCTGGCCTCAAACTGTCAGCACACCTAAGAAAATGACACGTTCTCTTTAATCCTCTTTGTCTCCCTCTGATAGCATCTGTTTTTACTGCTCTCGTTGGAATTGGACCTCGCCGCTGCTGCATTCATTATTCTGCTGGCTGCTGTGAGAGCAGCAGGGCAGCAGTTTGAGAATTTACACTTAATTTATCTGATCCACCGCCTTATTTTTATTTTCCACTTCCTCTTGTTGAGGTGAGCATGATGAAAGTGTCAACTTTCAATTCATAGAAAACCTCTCTTGCATTATTTTTTTTTTTTGTGATTTGCACAATAGCACCATAAACACCCTGTAATTATTACTAAGAAGAACGCCTTCCTCTCCACCCCCAAACAATGTCTGAATCTCACTGCACTTTCAGGTTAAAATGAGAAAACACCCTAAAATATGGAGGGTGGAATGTGCCAAACCTAAATAAATAATTCAATATATCATTTAATAAATACATAATGAAATTATTAAATACACAATTACTTAGTTAAATGTCCAATTAAATAATTTTAAATTCTTTATTTCATGGTTTATTTAATTTTGTCACATTTCACCCTCCAGTGTCATCATGAAATTACCTGTCAGCCTCACTCATCAAAATCAGTGGGCGGGACTAGTGCGGCTTGTGAACAGATCCTGAGACCTGATTGGCTGCTCCACACTGATCCACAGGCCATAAAATATATTCCAAAACTGTAGGGGGTGGTAATTGTGTTTACGTGTAAAAGGATGAAACCTTTGTTTATACTAAGAATGTAAAGACGATGCGCTTTTTTTTTTTTAAAGAAACAACTTGGACCATCGTTAGTCCTAGTAGACCAAGGAAAAATGTCCCAGAGCTGCTACGAGAAGCGGCAAATTTAATCGAAGAAGCTGAAAGGTAGAGTCAGGCTCGGGTGAAACCCCGGCATCTCCATCACTGCAGCAAAGGGGTTGCAATCCCCGGCAGACCAAAGCAATGGATTTCACATGATCAGCGTTCGTCCCGCCCACTGAGTTTCATGAGGCTGACAGTTAACATAATTTCATGACGGCACTGGAAGATGGAAAGTGACGAAATAAATCATGAAATAAAGAATTTAGAATTATTTCATTGGACATTTAACTAAGTAATTGTGGATTTAATAATTTATATATTTAATTATGTATTTTTAATAATTACATGATACATTTAATTATTTATTTATTTAATTTTGTCACATTCCACCCTCCATACTAAAGTCAGTCTAAATTCCTCCACAATGTAGAACAAAAGTTGACAGCATTTATTTCCAGAGGGCCGTTTTAAATTATTTAGGGGTCCAAGGGCCACACAGTGGAATGAAGCATGGACACAATTTTCTACTGACATTTGTTATACATGAAATATTTTTTTCAAAAATTACACGTAAGGAAAAGCATTCTTTCCGGCAGACATTTGGAATTGTGCTTTCTGCACTTAAGTGTTAATTTTTTGATCATTTTTGCAATCAACCACAGATCTTACCAATCAAAAAAGAAAGATTTGGAATTATTTTAGACCAAAATATGAACAGCAAGCTTGGTATATATAAAATTATTTCAAAAGGAATATAGACTTTTTTTGCTTGGTTCACAATTATTTTGGGTTTATTTAAAGATGCAAAGTACCAGATAAGTAAATTAAATGAAGTAAATACATTATTTATGTCATCATTCTGCCTGATGCTGCAGGATGTAAAATAATCCACCATTATGTTTTCTAATTGAATTACAAATTTAATTTATTCAGGGATATTTTTCCATGTAATCATTCAATTTAATAAATATAGATATCGTTGTAATGGGTTAAAATATTCCCATTTAACCAGAACTTTTTAAAACATTAAATCTCTTGATTTTCAAGAAATTGAGAGAAGTTGCATTTCCTGTTGTGGCCACTAAAAAGTTGCAGTTAGACTGCAATATTAAATAATGAATTTAAAAAAAAAACCTGATTGTACTACACTGTATCATCAGAAATATGTCAATTTGTTCTACATTGGACTGTATCAGATTTTTTGAATTTGCAGAGACATCCAAGTTCAAAAGCAACAGGTTCAGTAAGTTCACAAGCTCTTTTACCGTATTTTCCGCCGTCAACGTTGTTCCGCCATATAAGTCGCATCAGTCCATATTTGTCTAATAAAGTGGAAAAATCCATAAATATGTTGCTTCGCCGTATACGTCGCATCTATTATGCATCACCGCTGATGCGTCGCGTTTGTTACGCGTCACCGCTGACGACCTGGAAATGTGGGCCGTAGGAACGCGCAGAGGGATGAGTCGCTGTGCGTTTCTTGGAAATTTAACAAGATAAGCACCTAAAACAATTATTTGTTTGCTTGAAATTATAGCAAAGGTGCATCTTAATAATATGCACTTTGGTCAAATTAGCTGCATTTCGGCGGGGCGGTGCAGCGACATGAAGCTGACAGTTGCAGCGAGCAGAATGAAGGTGGGAAACTATGGCAAGCCGATTGTGTCATTAATAGCTGGTGAAGATTCTGTCATCCAGGACATGGTAAATTCAAAAAGTTCACGACAAAAACAATAAAGTATAATAGTCTTGTTGTTTATGTCTTGAACTTTTTTAATTTGTCATTAATAGCCACTTCTACCTATTACATGATACAATGGCATGTTTTACTGCTCGACTGCCATCTAGCGGCTGAAAATGGTAGTGTTCAATTTTTTTCAGTCAGAAAGAAAGAAATCCATAAATGCGTCGCTTCTGCCTATAAGTCACAGGGCATGCAAATTATGCAAAAAAAAAAAAAAAAAGTGACTTATCGGCCGAAAAATACGGTAATTGGTTGCCCATCCATAAAACCTGAAGACTTTTTGCGAAAACAAGAAAATGATAAACGCTTGACTCGGATGATATATAATTTAATCCTTGAAGTGATTTGCACATTATTTATACACTGTCAAAGTTAAATAAACTTCTTTAGTGTGAAGTTAAAAGTTTAAGGTCTTTCTATCCCAACCTAAACAGCAGAAGGAACCCATTCTGATTTACAACGTTCAGTTTTCTACATTAGTTACAGTCTATAAATTCAGTCTAATGAATTACATTTAGGGGCATCTAGATTTCTTCCTTCTTTTTCTGTAGGTTTATTTGTTAGATTAATGTATTTTGAGCAATCAAAGTAATAAATGATGCATGAATTGCCCCTTTTCATGTGAACGTGCACAAAAGCTATAGCAGACAGTCTAACATCAAAGTGTTGTAGTACCTGCATTTCATAGTTTGAGGCCTTGTCAAGTGTTGTTTGGAGAAGGAAAGTCCTGATTTGCTGAACTTGCTTCTTGGTATACCCACCAGATCTCTTTGTTCTTCATAACGAATAACTTCATCACAATCAAGTTCTTCCTCTAACAAAGATGAACATTTCTTGGAAACCATTCATGTGAGTAAAACAAAAAGATACAACTGACATTTGCTTTATAACGGGTAACTTTTATTTTATTTTAAATTATCAACATATATTTTACCCTTGGTGTTTTACAGTTTTTTACCCTCAACAGCCTTCCAATAAGTTTGACATTGCTCTCTCAAGTCATTGTTCATGACTTTACCAAATACAGGCCCCTTCACGCTTCGTCCAGATTCAGCAGAGATGTCATTAAATTTCCATGACCAAGCTTCAAGTACTAATTGGTATGCATGCAAGTCCTCGGGTCGGCATTATTCTTTTCAGAATCGGGATAATTCATGAAGGAGAACTGCAGTGTTGTCTCTCAAGTGGCCTCTCATCCTTCAAGCCAGGCCAGTATCTTTCTTACAACCTGTTGCTAGGTAACAACCAAGAGATCTTTCCCGTGGTGTTTTCAAAGGATACAGTCAAGGGAGATGCCCTGAGCAGGAAAAGGACAAACCGATACGAATCTCATTGTCTCTGTGCATCTCTGCTGCCCACTTTGGCATTTAAGCTCCGTCTGTTTCTCTCTGTACCCTTAACTTTGATCTGCTGAAAATGTTTGGGTAGCTGCACATCTAGCTCCAGTATCAGGCACCAAATAGATCTCTTAATGCATAGGCCCCTGTCTCCCTGCTCTACGGCATGCTTTTCCCGCCCACTAGCAGGCTGGTGGAACCAGTAATGTCATTTGGCTGCATTAGAGGTGCATCTTCTTCCTGCAGAAGCAGGTCTGTAGCTGTAAGGAATGAGCTGATGGAAGGTGAAATGGTTTTGCATTCGACAACAAGACAGGAGCTTACAAGTAATGGATGACTCGTACATTCTTGAAACTTTGATAAAATTATTGACTTGTACTGCTGGATAATAGTGAACGCTGTTTCATTTGTCATATTTGCATAGATCATTTTCATTGTTTTTCTCGGACTAATTTCTGAGACCTAAGACCAATGTAACTACATGTTTTACAAACAAGTGGGCGGCTGTGGCTGAGTGGTTATAACAGTCGTCCTCCAATGCAAGAACTGGGGTTTCAATTCCACCAGCAGTCACATGCCAAAGTGTCCCTGGGCAAGATGCTGAACCCCTCATTGCCTCCGATGTGTGTCCCATCGGAGTATGAATGTGATAAAGTACTGATTATTCTTTGTATAGATATAGCAGAGTGTTGTATGAATGGAAAATGAGGACAGATTGTAGTATAAAGAGCTTTGAGTATCTTGAGAAGATAGAAAGGTGCTATATAAGTACAGTCCATTTACCATTTACAAGATTGGCATTGACATTTCTTGTTTGGATTTGTAACCCTAATATTAATGCACTCCAGACAATTAAGGTGAACTATTTGCTTATCACACTTGCAGAAACTGATCTATCTCGCTAGAAGTGCATATTAGTTTCTTCAGACCTAAAAATGGCAGTATTTCTAAATCTAAAAGTTGGTAAAGTTAGTAACGGATACCCAACAATAGGTTATCTGAACAGTTTATTTTTTTGTTGAGACGTTTCGCCCTCCATCCGAAGGGCTTCATCAGTCTGTGGAGTCACAAACAAACTGTTTACCCACTAAGCAGTACACTCGTACAGTGGACCAACCAGATAAGATGGTTTCTGGGGGCCATCCTCTCCCCTGTCGACTCCTCCCAGGCAAAACAGCCAAAGTGGTTCAAGACATCAAAGTTCATGCTCAATAATCCAGGTTAAAAAAATCCAACAGTGGATAGTTGGTAATGGATAGTTGTGTATTTTATACTCATGGATGTACAGTAACAAATTATGCAAAGATATTTGTCAAATAAAGGGATTTTTTCTGTTTATTTTTTACAGCAAGAGAAAAAGTGTTAAACGCTTCATGCAGATGTGCACACTACCCGTGGGGTTGCCCTACTTTGAAGCACTCCATGTTGATGTGCTGCCCCTCGGCTCTTTGGTTTTCAGGCTTTCTGCCACATGCCGATCCAAAATGACTGCATCACTCTATTGATTTCCCTCCAGTTTGCATCCATTGCCAAGCAATCTTTCCAGTGGTGTAAATATTTAAGATGCCTTGATTCCTACTAGTCCCAATAGGCTAGTTTATGTCTCCACTTGTGGAGCTGCTGACATTCCTACTGGAAACTTTAATGTCAGCTGATGACAAACTTTAAGCATTTACTCAAGTCACAACTTGCTTCCTGTTCATTCCTAATTTAATATACATAAACTAAAGCCTTCTTTTAACACATGCTACTGAGCATGTCAGTGTATCAACGGCATGTCTGATGTTAAAATTGTAACTTTAGGGAGGAGAGTGATCCGGTTGACTGGCAGGGTTAAATCTTGCTCAAAGCTCAGGGCTCTGAAAGAATATGTTGTTGCTTTGTCTGGCACAATTTAGGGCATTCATTTAGTCGTATGCAGTAGGTAGGCACATCATGCAACTAACCACTCATCTCCTGGGAACCGGAACCGAAGGGGGACCGATGATTGTGGATATAATTAGGCTGTAAATTAACTTTGGTTTGTGAAACTGATTAGCAGATTGAATCTTGCCGGTGAACATGTTAGGGCAATGAAGACTGTTCTTCTGGGGTTTGTTACAGTCATGCATGGCTGCTCATGCGTGACATTTTTGTCTAGATCGGGTTCACGTATTTGTGTCAGGAAGCCGTATCCTCTGTGACTGAGGGTTTTACCCATGTTACTTACAACAAAATGTCCAAATATTGCCATTACTATGTCTCTTAAACTCGAATTGCAAATTTCACCCAAGAGCATACCTTTTCCTTGCATTATTTAATGTATCCATCCATTTTCTGCTGCTGCCTGTGGTCAGGTCATGCAGGTAATGGGTTCAAGAGGTAACCCCAGACATTCCTTTTTCCTGCAATACTCTCCAGTCCCCACTTGGGTTAAAAAGGCATTCTCTGCTCATAAAGTATATAAAATATCTCCAGCACATTCTGGGTTTATCCTGAGGTCTTTTACCAGTGAGATGTACCTGGGAAAAACTCGAGAGGGAGGTTCCCAGGAGACATTCTAATCAGATTTCACAGAAGTTCAAACCGCAGGAGTACCTGAGGAAAACCCAGACATGCACACGGAGAACATGGAAACTCCTCGCAGAAAGGCCGGAAGGCAAACCTGTGAAAACCAAGGATGAGTTGTGGAATGTACACAACCAGTAATTCAAAAGCTTTGTATTTTGACTCTGCTATATTTATCATAACAGATTGGAGCAAAATCCTCAATCTCTTGCTCTTTCCCCCCCAATTCCATGCTAGTATAACTCATGAAGAAGACACCCAGATAACTGAACTTCTTCATTTGAGGCAGAGATTCCTTCCCGACTTGGACGGAGCATTTCACATTTTTCTGATTTTTGTTTTATGTGTCTCAGACTTTGGGGAAATCTGCACAACTTTATCATAGCATGTGTGAATTATCATAGCTTTCATGGTCAAACAAAACTTGTGAGAAAGTATGTTCTGGACCAACGGCACTGCTGATCAACCTTATGTAAACCAGACTTATGAGAGGTGGCCATCTGCCTTAATTTGTCTGGATTTGTAGTCACCATATTCCTTATTGGTAGGTGATCCATGTTGATTGCTGTAATTTCAGTGTTAGTCCAGAGCCAGACGTGGGAAAACCTTCAATTTTCATTAATTTGCTTTGATATGCTGTACCCTGTAATCCATGATCAGTCCTGCTAAGCTTTTAAGAAGCTCAGATTCTAAGTTGAACAAACACAGTAAGCATTGTCACCCAGGTTTTCTATGTGTTGAGGACCAGTCTTATGTATAAGCAATATATTTTGTTTAAAAAAAAAAGATCAGTATTTCATTGGAACTGTCACCAAAATTGCACAAGATGCTTAAATCCGTTTCATGGGCTGCACTAAAAAGACTAAACGGAAAATGTTTAAATATGTGAGTAGGAAGGATGGAGGTGAGCCCTGTTACACTTTATTTTACTGATAGCTTGGTTATGTCTGTCTTTCTTCGCAGCTTCCCATGACAGTATTCATATTGCTGCCATCTCCTTAGCATTAGCAAGAACCTAACTGGTACATGGGAGATAATGATTTATCTGCATTTTCCATCTCTGTGAGTGGAGCCCCATTTTTCCTGGTTCTTACTGTCCGCAGTGCTGCAACGGTTGTAAAAATTACCACATTTTGTGGAAGTGCGCTTCTTACTCCACTTCTTTTGTCATTTATCCTGCTCACATCTCATTATTTGATTAATTTAGGCAGTGCAAGCCAGGAAATGAGGTCAGCACTGAGGAAACTACTGGTAATTGCTTCCTTCTGACACACTTTGGCAGAATTTTCTTTTTCCTAGCTACTGTTAATGTGTTGGCCCTGGTATCTCCAGTTGGTGGCACCAGCAATGTCAGCAGTGAAATGTGCAGACGGAGGAGAAAATTCAGACTACAAAGAAGAAGAAAAAAGAGCCTGACTTGAGAACAGATTTGAGGAAATACTAAAGCTATGAGAAAAGTAAAAACAGTGGATTTTCATGCATTTAGCGATCTTTAAAAATCTTATGCATGTGAGTTTTCCAGCTCCTGAAACGGTCTCCTCTGCTTTGTATAGTTAATCTGATTCAGCGTGACTCAACCTTAACCTTGTCTGACAATGCTAAATAAGCTCTTGCATTACAAGTTCTTTACGGCATTTGTACCCATTTGTTCTACTTTTATCTTTCTCCATTTGTCTTCTCTTTCATCCAGGGTTTAGGGGTCTGTGAAGTGAGTAGAGCCCAGCTAAAGGGCAGTTAGTGAGAAGAGAGGCTGTTCAAATGACATCTCGGGTTGCTGGCCAAAAAGAAAGTGCCATTAGTGTTGGATTACTGTGAAAGTCCACACAGAGGCTGCTTCAAGCACTCTTGATGGATGATTTATTGCCCTAAAGGTCTTAAAATTGCCACTGTCCATGTTGGGAAAGCATATGTTGTGATCCGCAATCACCTCCAAGAAAATTCACTTCCTGGTTAGGTTTTAATGCTTGAAAGATGCAATACATGCAATAAAAAGTGCTTTCACTGAAGGAATTACTGTGGCCTTTCCTCCTTTGTGTTGCAAATTGAACTATTGTATCCCCGTGCAAGGCAGTTTGTTCGCTGACACCAGTGGGTGGGAGAGGGGTGGAGAGTTAAAATGCGAGCAGTGGAAGGCTGGCACAAGACCGCTTATCATCCAAAGAGCCTTTCTACAAACCAACACCACAACCAATCCCACTATGTCCATCTCTGTCCAGAACAAAAGGCTTTCTGAAGCCCACATTGTTTAGCCTTGTTCACCCCTCTGACCTCAACACACTTAATACATTCTGAGTCTATGTAATTGTATGTAATATGTAATGTAATTGTGCTTTGAAAATGTTTTCTAGCTTAGTGGACCTGACTCTTGCCATTATTTCAGTGTGAGTTGTAGAAGAAATGTGGTCAAATGTTGTTTAATTAGTTTATTTTTCAAGGAGGATATTGTTGGTTTTATGTGCAATGTAAAAAATGCAAAACCTTCTAAACAACCTAATAAGAATAAATTATTTTAGTGAAGTGTGACTGAGTTTTTTTTTTTTTTTTTAAACTAGTCTTTAAGAATTTTGACAAAAATATTGTGTTGCATGTTTGAACGGCTGGTTTTTAGTGCGTACGACTTTGTTGCGCACAGCTAACATCTTCTACACCCTCATCCGTCACTCTCAGGCAATAACATATTATTTCTGGAAAATTCTTTTCATATGCCCATTTTTTTTTCAGACACTTAAATATGTTTAAGGCCAAAAATATTTGTTACATTTCTGCTATTGCCACATCAAAGCACAATACAGCAATTTATTTATTTTATTTTTGGGGGGCTTTTTGGTAAAAGAGTGGAAGATTTTTGGTGTTGCATAACTTTTCTATACATTTTCTCACATTTTTCTCTGGCAGCTCTTCTTTTTTCAGCTCTTGCTGACCTGGTTCATGTTGCACACAAAGGTTGTCATTTATCAAACATGACATTGTGTTTTTTATGCTTGTCTGGCATATCCCCTATACTTTTTGTTTCTCTGTTATCACTTTCAAAGCACAAAGTAGCTTTACTCTCTCAAGGCTATAAAACCTGAAATGATGAACTTCTCAACACATCCGACACAAAACTGTGATTTGTTTCTTCAGATTTTAACATTAATATAACATTTCCATCTTGTCTTGTACTACTTTTCCGTAGTCGGGTCGCAGAGGCAACAGGTCCAGAAGAGAAACCCAGACATCCCAGTCCCCAGCAACACTTTCCAGCTCATTCTGGGAGACCCGATGCATTTCCAGGCAAGAGAAGATACACAATCCCTCCAGCAACTCTGGGTCTTTCCCAGGGCCTCCTACCATTGGGACATGCCTGGAAGACCTCTAAAGGGAGGCGTCCAGGAGGAATCGTAATCAATGTCCAAACAACTTCCTCAGCTGTCTCCTTTCAATGCGGAGGAGTAGCAGCTCTACTCCAAGCTCCCTCCAGTTGACGGAGCGCCTCACCGTATCTCTAAGGCTGAGCCTGGCCAGCCTACGAAGGAAGCCCATTTTGCTGCTTGTATTCAGGATCTTGTTCCTTCTGTCATGATCTAAACCTCATGACCAAAGGTGAGGGTCAGAACGTAGCTTTGCCTTTCAACTCAGCTCTTCCTTCACCACGACTGACCAAAGCAGTACCCTCATTACTGAGGACAAGGCCCTATTTCATCAGTCCATTTCCCGCTCCATCTTACCTTCACTCCTCCACCTGAGTCATTGTCTCTGGGACCAGATAGCCCTTAAAAGCAACACAGGCACCCCGTACTCCTGCAGCACCCTCCTCAGGATACCTTGAGGAACATGATCATAAACTTTCTCCAGATCCAAAAAACACATGTAGACTGGAAAACAGGGGTGGACTGGGAAAATAATTCAGGCCGGGAATTTGATACCATCCCAGGCCACCACCGCCCGATTAACACAAACCACCTAGACTGAGTTAAGTTGAGCGCACTTTGAATGCATGTCATCTGTACACGTCATCAACTGAATACCTACAATATAAATGTTTCTGCTGTGGTGCAATAAACCATCCTCAAATCACATAAACTGAAATTATGTTGCCCTGCATTTTGCTATGCATAAGCTCTTTTAAACTCACTAGGAATAAATGAGAGGTACACGGGTGGTGCACTACAGATGTGTTGGCTTATTTTTAATCACATTAAAAAAAATTAAAATTTTACAAATTTTTACTCACTTTTGTGTGTATGGGGGGGGGAGACTTCATAAGAACCAGAAAAAAGGTTGAATCATTTCATCTGGACCAGTCTCTTTAAGGGAGAAACGTTTCATCTTCCATCCGGAAGACTTTATCAGTCTGTGGTCTGCCAACCAGATCTGTCCACTTTTTATTTATTTATTTTTTATATTTTTATATATAAGAACCAGTTTTCACCTCTTCTACACAAGCAGGTGATGCAGGTGATCACTACTCTCAGCTCTTCTATCAATAATATCCTCTTTGTTCGTTTCCATCAAGACCTCTTTCTCTGTTTCCATCAAAAGAAATGCTTCAAGGTTCTCTTAACTGAGGGAGGTTCTTAGGCGGTTCTGCACCAACTTCAGGCTGGAGAAGGTGCTCTCGCAGGCAACCTGAGCGATGGATGGTGTGAGGAGGAACTTGTAGCCCAAACCAATGATATGATATGCAACAGTGAGCAGTATTGTGAAAGGAGTATATAAAAGCATATTGGGCAGTTGTTACACATGGAACAACTTCTGCTCAACGGCTCCACACTTTCATCAGTGTCCTCCATGTATTTGTCCATTTCATCCCTAGAAGCCGTGGTCCTGATGTTGTGGTTATCCAATGGTGACTGTTTTAATCTATCCCACTGATGTGCAAAGCTGATCAGGTGCAATCTATCAACACTGGCACGTCCATCAATTTCCAGCAGGCATTTGCTAAGCTGTCTCATGGCAGTATCTGGAAGTCCTTTCTCCCTGATAGAAACATCCTGATGGCCTGATGATGTTCCTCTTTGGCCCAGCACAGAAGAACATCATCAGGCCAGGACTCTGGTCTACACTCATCTCCAGACCAGAGGTCACTCTTTCAGGGATGAAGATGTTCACATCCTTGATAGAGAGGAATGCTGGTTTGAGAAGGGAGTAGCCATCTTTGTGAAGAGAACCTGTCCATCATTAAACGGACACAGAGGCCTCCATATTCAACTGTCCCTCTTTTACAATGCTGTTATTGCTAGTATCACTCAGCCCCCTGTGAAAAGCAAGCGGCCATCAGGGTTCTAACAATCGGTCGTTAGGCTGATGGTCCTCCTTTTATCATTTGAACAGCTAGTTCTGGATGTCAACAACAAACTGGTTGATCCACTATGAGGAGGCTATTTGAGAATTTGTTGCAGCTCCTCAGACTGACAGTCTTTTAGAAACGTTTCAACAAGTTGTTGTTTTTCTTAAATCCGTCCAGAGGACCTGACTTAATTTTTTTAGATGGGTAAAAAATCTGAATTCCTGGATCTGTTTCATGTTGTGTTCATGCGTGCTCATCTGCTCACACAGACGGATGTTCATGCTGCTGTTTGACATATTGTTTTTATGCTACTAGTGCTTAGTGTATATTTAGTTTATGTTTTTCTTAGTTCATATCTTAGGTCTTATTACTGTTTTTCTTTTACATTTTATTGATGGATGTAACTGGAACCCTGTGTACATAATTTCGTTCCACCACATGTACCACATGGGGTGCGAATGACAAATGGAACTAAACTCATTAAGCTGGCTGTGCTGACAGGTTATGCCAGAATTTTCACTTTTCACTACAAGTGTTTGTTTCTGCTTGCTCCACGAACAAACATTAATTTACTGCACTTTGCTACATCAGTGCTTTTCTCTTTTTTCATCTGCTCCACCTTTCCTCTTCTTTGGCTGTCTCTCTCGCTCCATTCTGAAGCTTCACTCAGCTCCATTCTGACCCAGAGATGCGCGCACCGCGTGCAAACATATGAACGTTGGGAGCGTGAGTCCACGGGGTTCTCTGCCTAAAGGAAGCACTAACCGCTCATTCTATTTGCTGGAATTTTTCACGTGGGTGGGCTGTCAGCTGCAGCTCTGTGAGAGACAGCCTCAGAGAGGGAAGGGAGGGGCGGGGGAGCTTCAGTGACACCTGTGAGTCCGGCGCAAGAATGGGCTGGCTTGTTTATTTCAAATAATAAAGCGCGACCCGAACCGAGCTTTTAGTCCAGTCCCTCGGCGGCCACTGACCGGGGCAGGCCACTGGGAAATGTCCCAGCGCTCCCAATGGCCAATCTGCCCCTGCTGGAAAGGCAAGCTCCCATGACCATTTTAGCAACTCTTAAATGTCAAGATCTGGCCCACTGTTCCACAACAAGGATGGAAGACACACTGCTCATCCTGAATCCGAGGTTTGACAATTCGTTAAAGCTTCCCTTCCAACACCCTGAAGTAAACCTTCCCAGGGTGGTTGAGAAGTATGATCCTACAATAGTTGGAACACACTCTCTGGTCCCCCTTTATATAAATGGGAACCACCACCCTGCTCTGCCACTCTACATGCATTGTCCCCAGTCCTCCATGCGACATTAAAGAGACGTGTCAACCATGATAGCCCTACAACATCCAGAGCATTCAACATCTCGGGACAAATCTCATCCACCCCTGTTGCCCTGCCACTGAAGAGTTTTTTGACTACCTCATTGACCTCTGCCATGATAATGGACTTGTCTTCCCCCGAGTCCTTGGACTCTGCTACCTCAAAGGTGGACATGGTGGGTGGATTAAGGAGATCCTCAAAGTTCTCCTTCCACCGCTGAACAATATTCTCAATCCGGGTCAGCAGTTCCCCACCTAAACCAAGTACAGCCTGGGATAAGATCCGCTTTCCTTTTCTGGGTCACCAAACAATTTGCCAGAACTTTTTTGAGGTCGACCAAAAGTCCTTCTCCATGGCCTCCCCGAATTTCTCCCATGCCCGAGTTTTTGAATTCGCAACCACCTGTCAGCTGCTTCAGGATTCTTCTGGGACAACAAAATCAGCTGCTTCAGGAGTCCTCTGGGACAACAAAGTCCTAAAGGCCTACTTCTTCAGCTTTATGGCCTCAATCACTGCTAGTCTCCACCAGCAGGTCCTTTGGTTGTTGCTCTGATGGACACCAGTGACCTGTAAGCCACATATGTAACCAAGGCCATGAACATGGCCCATTTGAACTCCATGTCCCTGTCCTCCACCAGGACATGGGAAGAGCTCTCCTGGAGGTATGAGTTGAAAGCCGCATGGATCTAGAGCTCCACCAGATGTTCCCAGTTCACCCTCATTGTATGTTTGGGTTTACCAGGTCTATCTGGAAGCGTCCCCCACCACTGGATCCAACTCACTACCAGGTGGTGATCAGTTGACGGCTCTGCTTCTCTCATTCTCCTGACTGTTCAAGACAGGGCCGCAGGTCAGATGACACAATTACAAAATTGATCATCGGCCTAAGGTGGCCTGGTACCAGTTACACATATGAACCACCCTATGCTCAAACATGGTGTTCGTTTTGGACAACTCATACCTAGCACAGAAGTCTAATAATGATCCGGGTGGCTGTTCCTCCCAATCACCCCCTTCCAGGTGACGCCGTCATCTCCCACATGGGCATTGAAGTCACTCAATAAAACAAGGGAATCCCCAGTTGGCGTGCCATCCAGGACACCATCTAGAGACTCCAAACAAGCCAAATAATCTGAATTGATGTTTGGTGCATAAGCACATACAAATGTCAGAACCTTCCCTCCTGCAGCCCAAAGCCACAGAGAGGCAACCCTCTCATCCACAGGGGGAAAACACCAATAGAGGCATTCAGCCAGGGGCTTGTGAGTATACCCAAACCCGTCCGATGCCTCTCTCTCCCTGGGCAACTCCAGAGTAGGAGAAAGTCCAGCCTCTCTCCAGGAGATAGGTTCCAGAGCCCAAGCTGTGCGTAGAGGTGATCCCATTGGCACTGCTCAAACTCTCATACAAGCTCCAGCCCCTTACTCCCCAGTGAAGTGATGTTCCATGCCCCTAGAGCTAGTCTATACCACCAGAAAATGGCATGCATAGTACCCGACCTTGGTGAACCTCCCCTCAACTGGTGGGTTCACGTGGAGGTGGCTTCCTGTTATTTCTCCTGTTATTTCGTCAGTTTTGTTCAAACTGATGAGAGAACACCAGCCCTCTTTGCTGCTAGAGATACTTCACAGGAAAAACATTCAGATTTTAAACGAGAAACAAAAGTTGTATTATGCACATCTAAACTGGCATTTAAATCTTATGGTTTTTACATAATCATAGTTTAGGTTTAATTTTACAGTTTTCTACACAGACTAACAGGCAACCAGTTGAACAGTTAGCTGTCTAAAACTATCAACTATCTTGCAAACAAACTTATCTTACTTCAGTATTTATTTTGGTGCATGTACTGGTATATATGATTCATTAAAATGTATGTATTTTTCTCTTTCACCCAATGTCTCTCTGCTTTAAGGTTTTTTTCTCTCATTCTCCCTGAATGCAGAGGGTCTGAATCTTCCATAGACTTGTTATATTTTAGCTCAATGTTTCTCAAAGGCTTTCTTTATACTATTTATACAAAACAGTCGTAAAAATTGACACATGACCATCAGTCTTCTGCAACTCACAGATCAATAATTTTTAAGTTGACTTAATTTTTGCACAGTGATTGTTAAAGGCTTTTCAGTCTGCCTTCCATTATCTTGGTAGTGAAGCTGATGGACTGAGGTGTGTGGTTACCATACTGACCATAACAAGCCACTGGGCGCAGCTTTAACATTTATTTTGATCTTGCTTCTCTTAACACTTCTCATACATTTCATACATGAAAATCATGTTGACCTTTGACTTTAACTTTTATTCTAAAGTGGTGTTTGAATTTTGAGCAGGAGCTGCCTTGAGAAAGATTTTAGAAATGGTGTGGTTTTTGGTGAAGCTCCAGTTCCTCTTGACCTTTTCATTAACCAAGAAGAAGAAATGTTATTTTTCTTGTCGGGTCGAGCTGGATGCTTTTTAACGCTTTTTATTTATTTATTTCTTAAGTACTTCCTCCTCACACTCAAAAACATGTGGGTATTGTAGCAAGGTCGCTGATAATTTATAGCTAGTTTTTTTTTTTTCTTTAATGCACCACCATAGAGGACGTTCATCGTGACATCAACAGTTCTCTGAATCACAAAGCAAAGAACTGAGCGGTGCGGTTGAACATATTATTTTTGGAAGAAGCTGCACCGTGAAGCTCTTCTCACCTTTCTGCAAGCTGTCATTCTGTTGCTGCCAGCTGTCAGCCCCGAGCAGACGGATGAAGCAGTATTATTTTTTGACATTACCTAATGATAACAATGCCACGATCTCATGCAGGAATTACTCCTTCCATCCCGCCCTCCCGCTATGGTTAAAGTGGTTTTGGCTTAGGACAGCACATGCTGTGAGTCAGCGCTCATGCCAAAAAATGGGGCAGCTAGCAGTATTTGGAGGAGAGGCATTACAAAGCAGAAAGTTGAGGATAAAGAAAGTGATTATAAGTCACTGTTTAATTCAACATCTATGTACCTGGACAGCTGACACACACACGGCAGAAATTTCAGAACAGCATGCACTAACATCCCCTCACGTTTTTGTTTTTTTTTTGGGGTCGTCTTCCTTACTGTCATGTTAGCAGTAAAGCAGCACTACCAGGCGCTGCACAGAGGCATGCATGATGAAATGTGACATCTGGGGGCCTTTGGAGAGCATCAGGGGCTTCATGGGCCGTCTCAAGGGGGCTGCGGTTCTCAACGGGTTGGGTTGTCATCCGTGTGAGACTAGAGCTGGTAAATGTTGACGAGTTCACATAATCCCCCCCCCCCCCCCCCACCGCTCCATGTTGGAATGTCATCTGCGTCCCTCGGTTGGCAAACAGCAGAGGAAACAAGTGGAATAATCTCACACAAAAGGGGCTTTGTTTTGGGTTCACAGTTCTTTGTCATTGTAGATGCATATAAGGTATTATATGCATAATAAGGTATTACTTTATTTCTTTTAAAAAAATCATGTTTTTGCCCATGTCTGTGCATGTGTTAGCAAAATATCTCAAACTAGTGGATTTTAATGCAACCCTCCCAAACCACTGAATGTATCTACAACTGATAAACCTTTTAGACTCGCTTCCATTCAAGATGGCCACCACAGCTAAATGGTCTTAGAAAACACAAAAATTGCTTAAACTATAAACATTTGGTGTGGTAGTAACAGAAATACGTTTCCAACACATACCATATTTTTCGGGCTATAAGTCGCACCTGATTATAAGGCGCATTAAGCGAAACAAAACGGTCATAAGTCAAACTTTATTCAACATTCACAATAACCACAAAAAATCAGTTCGAGGTCAGTAAGCACAGCTAGAATTAATACGGCAGGATTTTACGTGCACTTTATAGTCCGAAAAATGCGCTACTCAAAGATCTACATATTTTTATTTGCAATAAAGTTCAACATGGTTTTTGCAGAACTATCTTGGGTAGTGCAGATGAGAAACATAACGCTCAGTAAACGCCTCTCTTCTGATGCTTGGGTCTCCCTCGCACAAAATAAATTGTTGGAGAACCTCTTCCTGTGCAGCTTTGAACCATTCTTGGGAGGTTTGCAATGATTTTACATAAAAGGATACAGACAGTAAACGATAAGTAGAATAAAACATTAATAGGCAATTTAGCTTTACGTGGTCCTTAAACCAATCTGTGTCCTTGTAAAATCGCTTCATGTATGAAAATAATAATAATAAACCCAAACTCATGTTTACCTTTGCTTCCAGCAGTTTGCCTGCTTGGGATCATTTGCATTCCTGGAAATTTAATGTTTAGTTGTCGCCATTTGAGTCTGCCAAAGTTAAATGTTCTGTATATTTTTAATTGTTTGAACCATGTTGGTGAATTTATTCAAATTTAAACATCTGTGTGTTTTTTTTTGTCTGGCAGCTTTTCGACCGTGTAAGAGAGGACAACCCTGATTTCCATCAGAAGATCATCCCGATCAGCAGCGAGCTGACTCAACCCGGCCTCGCCATCAGCTCGGAGGACGTGGAGAAGCTCACTGCCTGCATCAACATCGTCTTCCACTGCGCTGCCACCATCCGCTTCGACGAGCCGCTCAAGTAAGGGTCGCTCACTCTGCTTTCAGCATTTACACTCGCTGTTTGTTCTTTGATGTAGCAGGAACTTCCTGTTATGATGCTGCACTCAGGAGGAAGTGCTTCCCATTGAGCAAGCTGAACTGTGTGATTGATTTTTATCAAAAACAGGAAGTGGTGCAAGTTTGGACGTGAAGAAATCAAACAGTCCTGTAAAAGGCAGCTACAGAACAGTGTGACAATAGACGCTCAGGCTGGATTTAGAGATCAAATGTTTTGGAAGTTTTAATCTTTTTAAATAGCTTTTCTTTGAACTTTTTAAGCTTGATGCCAAATTGTTCTTTTCTAAAAATAACTGTCCAAATTCAACATTTCTCCTCTTCTAGATGTGACTGTAACAGTAAAGTCACTGTAAAATGAAATACAAATAGGCTGTTTATAGGCCTGTCGCTATAAACAATAAATCAATTAATCTCATGATAAATGAAAATTATTGACATCGTTTTCATTTATCGGCTTTATCGTTTCTTTGTCTCTTTCTTTCTACTGAAGACACTAGATGACAAAAGGCTCAACTCCAGTGTGATTCACTGACCACTCCCTTTCTCTTTTCTCTTTAAAATCCATTTTAACTGTACAAGATTGCGTTTATGGATCGTTAAAAGCAGCTAAGCTGAGAAGCTAAGGAAACTCGTGCCTTCGTGTAAAAAGTTATTTTTCTCTGCAAAAAAAAGCTGAGAACTTGTTTACTGATTTTTTGATTTTTTTATTTTATTAAAAGCTTTGTGTGAAAAATGCTATGCTAAATAGCTCAAACCACAAAGATCGTCCACCGTTTTGAGAACTGAAGAGAGACAGCCCATGTCACGTCAAGGGGCCTCCCTCCCATTTTTCTTAGAGACACGCTGCTGGCTCCCTCACTATCCATTCCTCGGTTCAGTCTCACACTGCCATCCGGTGGTCAAAAAAGGTACTACATGCAATACAAATTAACAATCATTTCTTCTTAAATTTGACAATAATTACTAATTATTGTCAAATTTCAAACAATATTATCGTTTATCACAATAATTTCTGAGACAATTAATTGCCCAGCAGAATTTATCGTGACAGTCCTAGCTGTTTAATCATGTGTTACATGACAATAATGGAGTCAGGATTCTTGCCACAATATTTAGCTTTTTTTATATATATATATATATATATAATTTCAAGCTAAAACCCAGTTGGTCAGAGTGAAACTGTATTTTATCATTACCTCTTTCTTTGGTGCTCATGCTGTATTTGGCTACGCTGAAGCAAATGATTTTTAAAAAGGACACGCATCTTTGATTTCCCTTTCTAACGTCCTTTTGTTGCTTCAAACTGCACTAATCCCAGGGCCAGCTGCTTGGCATTGTGCCTTTAAAACTTAAAGAATAAACTTGAACATGTGCACATTTTTAGTTTTGATTTCAAAGGGTCCACCCAGCTCGCTGCACAACCTGTTTTTAACAGGTGCTTTTAGTTTATAGTGTAGAGATGAGGTGTATTGTCTGTGCGATTATTTGGACTTCACTTTTATAAGCTCTACAGATGAACAGACTTGACGTGTTAGAAAAAAGCTGCTGCTCTGCTCTTCACTAAGATCCATATTGATCTTTGAGTCTTCCTCTTGCTTTCTGACCGGTTCCTCCGTCTGCCTCTGTTTCTTCACCTCTTCCATTTTCTTTTTTGTCCCTCTCTCCTCTGGTCACCGCGCCTCCTCCTCCTCCTCCTCCTCCTCCTCCATCAGCGTGTCTGTAATCTTGTACAGCAGCCAGCAGCTTTGTAAGCAGTGCAGTAACATCAATCAAACAACTCTGAACGTCTGAGCTCCGGTTCAGGGTTGTTTCTGTTGTACATGTCTTTATTCTCAAATCAGACGTCACTTCATTTTAAATAAACTTGGCGAATGTTTTGACAGTTGTTGGCACTTGCTTCTGTCTAGAAAACAGCTGAGATTTGTGGCGGCAGCAGCACTAAAGCAGTAAAAAAGAACGCACACGCTTCCTTTATGCCAGAGTTAGGAGACCAGGGTGTGCTGGACTTTAAACTCTTTAAAGTGGTTTTATTATAAAACTTTAAACTCTAAGGCTTTCTGTGACTTTACTTATTAAACCATAATATTTAAAAAATGATGACATTTAAAGCAGTTTTATAAAATAGTTTGTACCTTCAGGTCAGAGCTGTCCTGCTCTCGAGTTGTTTTAAATGAATCACAGAAGACATGGGTGATGACTCACCTGCAGAAACACACACACAGTGGTCTGTCCAGTCTGTTTTCTAACTGGTTTGTTGGTGTAACGGCCTGCGTGTGATGATAAAGTTAGTGGGAGGATGTCTCCCCCACACTCCCAAGCTCTTCCACTCATCATCCTCTTCTCCTGTCAGCCGCCCTGCTGGATCGGTCTCCTACAACCTGAAGGTGCTGCTGCTTCTCTCAAGGCTTCGGCTGCATGTTGACGTCAGCTTCGACTGAAATGAGCTACTTCTGACTGTCGCCTTCAGCCAAACACAGTCAGACATGTTGCGTGCTTTTGTTCTAATTTATTTCAGGATAATTTAAGGAATTGATGTGGTCATCTAAAATTCAGCTTATGGTTTTGGATTGTTTTGACTGCAGGGGTGATTACTGCCAGCTCCCATGAAAGGTGGGTGATCATGTAATGGCGTGCATATGGTTTTTTTTTGTTTGTTTTTTTGTCAGCAAAAGATCTCGTGGACGACTGCACAGATTTGAATGAAACTCAATCAATGGATCTTTGGTTTTATTTTAATGGAAGGAAAAACGAACCAAACAACCAAAATAATAAAAATATTCCTGAAATAATCCACACAAATTAGAAACAAACAGCTCTGTGTTCTATTTGGAGTAAGGTTAGAAACCTGTCAAATCCTACCCTTTATATCCAAACTGTTACCATGTTCTCTTGCCATTATATCTTTTTTTTTTACCCTTTAGTTCAACGTGAGCCAATAACATGATCCTTTTCCCTCCAGCACCATTTGTGACCTGGCAATGAGCCCCAATGAGGATTTTTTTCAATAAGTTATTTTCAAATTCTTCAACTCAAAACCTTCCAAGTAATATATTATTTTGTTGAAGTTTGGTGATTTATCACCAGCTAGCAATAGGTTTTGTTAACTCAATTTTTTATTGGTCTGGAGGTATGTTATCAGGAACTCAGCCATTTATTTAACTCTCCTGCTGCACATGGGTCAAACTGACCCCTGAGGCCTCAGATTGAGGTCTCAGTCCAGGGGTCTGCAGCCACATGTGGCTCTTTGGTCCCTCTGCAGCGACTCTTTCAAGTTTTGACCCGAACTAACATAAAACTGAATTTTATAGGATTCGATTAAATTCATATTCAAAAATACTGTATTAATCCCAAAGGGAAATTATTTGTTGTAACTCGTTATCCTCGTTTCATTAAGAGATGGTATAGATGCTGATGGCTGTAGGCAGGAAGGATCTCTTGTAAAGGTCCATCCCACAGTGGATCCTAAGAAACTGGCTGCAGATGCCGTCCGATCCGTCCACCCAGACTCAGCTGGCCTCTCGGTTCCCCCGGGCTGTAGGACCGCCCAAATACCGGGCAGAACACCTCCCAGAGCGATGACCACTCCTCCCAGCAGTCTGTCGAGGGACGATCTTGTCCTTCCGTTGTCATGAGCTGTTTCCTGCTAGTTCCAGGATCTCAGTGGTCAGGCACTCGAGCACAGCTGGCAGGTAGATGAGAATGCATCCACAGAACATTCTTTTCGACTCATTTGAGATTTGGGGCTGTAGTTGAGAAATTATTTGAGCTTTTATGTTATACCCACAACAAAACCCCACAGATGTTGTACCCACAACAAAAATTACTAGTTTTAGCAGTTTTCCTGTCATTTCCTTTATAAATATGTGTATACTAGTTCTAATACACAGCAATTTATACTCCTTTTAACTTTATGCTTTATTTCTTCCAAGTAGGATACTCTATTTCTCCACAATAAAAAAATAAAATAAACACAAAAACCTGCACAGTTCATTGTTTTAGCGTTTAAAAAAATTGGCAAATAATATGTTTTTTTTAGTTTTGTTTTCTTTACAAGAATCCAGTCTTCTGTGATAGACTTGAGACCTGGATATGGGCACCAGTGACCCCCGTGACCTGAAAAGGGAAATCGAGTAAAGATAATTGATGGATGGATGGATGTAATCCAGTCTTTTCTTCTGTCTTAAAATGTAAAAATATCAATAAATGTTAACAATTATAAGATGTTTTTAGTTTTGTAATTTCACGCCTACTGGCCAGAAAAGCCCCCTCTAACAAACATAAAGTGGCCCATGGGCCACCAGTTGATAATGGCAATTGTAGCAGGTTTTGCGGCTCTGGACACGTTTAATTTAGTGACCGAAGGGGCAGAAATGGTTCTTTTGATCCTAAAGGTTGCAGAGCCCACCCCTGGCTTGGGGGATGGAGTGAGGGCAACATAAACTCTAGCATTTTGAATGCAGTTGACGTGCAAGACAGCGGGCAATAAGCATTCTTTCAAGGAACGCAAGTTTTATTTTCAGACGAGACTTATGGCTCCTGTTTTTCTTTTATTGGTCCTGTCAGGTTTTTTTTTTTTTTTTTTTTTTTTTCTTAGGTTTTTACGGAGGCTCTTAAATCTCCTTTTATTATTTTCTCTGCAGTCTGTGCTTCTGGTTTAGGCTGATCCCTCCGTAGTAAAACGAGGATGAGATGCTGATCACAGGGATCCAAATGAAGTGTTGCATCCTCCGCGTTTCCTTTAAATAACACAATTTAACATGGATTATCTAGTAAATCAAATTTGATCGCGGAGATGTTTGAAATGATGTCTGAAAATTAAGAGTTTATTTTTTAGAGAGTGAGAACTAGAGCTGACTCGGGAGCTCTCCTGGCCGGTTGCGCAGCAGAATGAGCTGGAAAAGCGAGGAATCCGAGAAAATACTAAGATCAACATATTTGCAAAGAAGAGCAGATGTTTGCTGTTTCTCCCTCCTGTTTCATCACTCTCCCTCATCTTTTCACATCCCACCATCCTGTAAAGTCGTTCTGCTTGGGCTTAAAGTCCTTTCTCTGCAAATCCCTGCTAGTTTGCAACGTCTCAATGGGATGAAGTCCACACAAGCAAATTTCCCCTCATCTGTTTCTCACCTGCAGACACGCCCTACAGCTGAACGTGATCGCCACGCAGCAGCTCCTCAGCCTGGCCCAGCAGATGCACCACCTCGAGGCCTTCATTCACATCTCCACCGCCTATGCAAACTGCAACCGCAAGCACATAGACGAGGTCATCTACCCGCCGCCTGTCGAGCCCAAGAAGCTCATCGAGTTTTTGGAGTGAGTGAATGAAGACGTTTTATCAACATTTTTGTCATAAAGAGCAGGGAAGACATTGTAGGTGTTAGAAAAATATTCATCTGTGGCTACTGAGTGGATCAAAATGTCAGATTCTGTCCAAAATGAGACTTTTCCTTGTTTTGTGGTGACTCTGCAGGGGATGCATTGTTAGTTCTTAATTAATTCAGAGAAGTGACATATTTTTAGCACCTTGCCGTCTTGAAACTTAAACATTAACAATAATATTCCTGCAGAAATCTTGTTTTTAAAATAATCGCCTGAAAGACAAATTTCTCTGCACTTTTTTTTTTTTTTAAGCTTTCCAATCCTGACAAAGGCGATCATAATAAATCTTAAACCGTTGTAATTACAGTTACAGTCAGAGGTTCATATACACTTGTTATGAGTATAGATGTCAAGTTATTTTGAGGCTTTTAATGATTTATTTGAACTGTTTTTCCTGGGTGGAATCGTTATACAATATAAAACTTGGGTGCACAAGTTTCAATTAATCATGAATTGTCTAATCTACACAGGCACAAAATTATGAAATATTCACATACTGTGTATTACCGTATTTTTCAGACAATAAGGCGCACCGGATTATAAGGCGCATTAAGCAAAACTAAAACATTTTGACAGGTTTTTAAGCACCGTGTAACACATAAAATCGGTTTGAGGTCAGTAAGCACAACCAGAATTAATACATAAGGTGCACCGGGTTATAAGTTTTAACTGTTGATTTTTGAGAAAATTAAAGGATTTTAAATGCGCCTTATAGTCTGAAAAATACAGTACCTTTTAATAATTTGTGCTGATGGTCCTAGAATATATTTTAACTCGTCATAGCCCTGTAACTTTTTGTTTTTGATGTTTTTTCTGCAGCTGGAAGTTTTTATTTGCCTGCATGAAAAGGATTTGTTTGACAGCCCTCAGTGGATTTTTGGCCCTGTGTGGATTAGATTAGAGGATAAACTACAATAAATTAACATTTTTAATGCACATTGTAAAAACAGTCATTGGAGTTGTTGTGATATGTGATCATTCCACCCTTAAAGTGTTTCAAATGTACATAAAAGACTAGAATTAATGACTTTCACCTTGCAATAGGCGTATGTAAACCTCTGAACACAACTGTCTCAGATTAAAACGTGAATCGTGCTTCTCTGAACCGTGTGTACATGATTCATCGCACTGACTGGGCTCTCCATCTGACTTCAGGTGGATGGATGACGGCATCGTGCGGGACATCACGCCGCGGCTCATCGGCGACCGACCCAACACGTACACCTACACCAAAGCCCTGGCTGAGTACGTGGTGCAGCAGGAGCAGGACAAGCTCAACATTGGCATCATCAGACCCTCCATCGTGGGAGCCAGCTGGCAGGAACCGTTCCCCGTGAGTCTTCTGGAGCAGTTTCCAGTTTTTCTTTTTTTTTCTCTTACACGGCAAAACTGCCGTGATTAATTAGGTTCTTCTGCAGTTTAGATGATGTAGCGTGTTGTCGAGGTTGATTACAAGAGATAAGATTTTCCAAACCTCAATCTGCTGCTGTCTGTTACTTTTAATCGGCTTTCATGAATTATCTAGTCAGGGTTCCTCATCATGAGTTCTCCTGCAACTTTGAAGTGAATGAAATTAAGATATTGATTAAAGTAACCCTGGGGTCCACACCGCTGATCCAAGATATTTTTTAAAAGTACATTTTATGTACTGAAGACCTGTTCTTCAACCCTGTCTTGGGTTAAAGCAAACAGCTGCTGGAGGCAATAAGGTCACAGAGCAAAGGATCAGTGATGGAGCTGTATGTAAACACACAGATGGAGTTAGGAAAAAATGCACTATTTCCATAATTAACGCTGCATTCTGGTTACCTGCTGCAGGTTTCCCAACATCTTCAACATTTGTGTCCTTTAGGCTTTCTTCCATTTTTAATGTTCAATTACTGGTTTGTTTGTTTTTTAAGATTATTTTGGGCTTCGTGCCTGTCGCGGTAAACAATTAATCAGTTAATCGCATGATGAATGAAAATTATCAACCTCATTTTTATTTACGGGCTTTATCGTTTTTTCGTGTCTCTCTCTATCTACTGAAGACACTGGATGACAAAAGGTTCAACTCCGGTGCTCTTCACTGACCCCTCCCTTTCTCTCTTCTCTTTAAAATCTGTTTTAATCGTCCAAAATCACATTTTTGGATCATTGAAATCAGCTAAGCTGAGAAGCTAAGCTACGAGCTAAACTAACAGGCCGATCTCAGGAATAAACCTCCGTCTTGTCAAGCTCCAAACTTCACTGTTGAAGCACGTGCCTTCGTGTAAAAAGTTGTTTTTCTCTGCAAAAAGAAGCTGAGAACTTATTTACAGATTTTTTTTATTTTTTTTTATTTTATTAAAAGCTTTGTGTGAAAAATGCTATGCTAAAGAGCTCAAATCACCAAGCGTCCACCATATCACTATGTCACGTCAAGGGTCCTCCCTCCCATTTTTCTTCCATCCTTTGGTTCAAACAGTCTTATACTGCCATCAGGTGGTCAAAACAGGTACTACACTCCAAACAAATCAACATTTCTTCTAAAATTTGACAATTAATTATTGTTAAATTTCAAACATTATCGATTATCGCAATAATTTCTAAGACGATTAATTGCCCAGCAAAATTTGTTACTGTGAAAGGCCTAGTCTTTATAACTAAAAGTGGTGACTTGTGACTATTTTTGAGAGAAAGTTTGGATTACCATAAATGTGGATTATTTACCACGGTGGAAATCTGTGGTCACATCACAATTGGGTTTGATTTTGAGAGCTATGATGATAAAAACAATAATCAATGCATTTCAGTTATCATGATACACCACCTAGGAATGCACGATATTATCGGCATGGTATCTGTATCGGCTGATATTAGCGATAAAGTTAAATATCGGACGTCGCCATTCCATCAAAATAACTTGTCAATAGAAAAGGCGCCGTTTTATTTTTATATAGATTATATATTTATATAGTGTTACATCATTTTTCAGCCCCCTTTTTGGCATCTGCATTTGGTAGCAGGCCGAAGTGGCAAAGACCACGCAGAATAATGTATTTTAATTCCACAGCAGAGAAAGCTTTGTAGTCTCTGTAAGTAGGTGTAGGGGAAAAAATATCTGTATTGGCCAGATAAGTTTTATCATATCGGCATATCGAATATCGGCCAAAAATCCATATCGTGCATCCCTAGCACCACCCCTGACTTCCTCCTTTGTGGCTACTTTTAAGATAAAGTGTGTATAACCAATTAATTCTCTTCCGGTCGTATATCTCGGCCAGCCATCCTGTGCGTGCGTTTGTGTCCACGCAAACAACATTATGGTTATTTTCTACATTACTAACATCAACAAAATCGATTCAGAGTTGTCAGTGTTCGCAGTGCAGGTAGATTTTACTCCTCACCTGTTGTTCACTTTGCACTTAAACAAAGAACTGGACTGTTAGCAGCTGGAGAAAATCAATTCTGGTGATCATAAATTTAGTTCGACTGGTTCAGAAAGTGTTGCCATCTGGATCTGTAAGGAACATAGAACATTAAACTAATATATTACACTCCGAGCATGTTTTCATAATTTCGACTCGTAGCAGTTTCTCTGGGTCACTCTGACCAGCCCGCTGATAATCATGACACTTCAGTTCATTTTCAGTTTTCAGCCCTATATGGAAAAATTAAAACTTTTTGTGATCGCACCTTAAAGATGCTCCACCTACTGTCAGAAAGAAATGGAGCTAAAACATTTAGGATTTTGTCAGCTTTAGTTTTAAAAGCGAAGAGCTCTAAAAGTTCAAACCACAAAGATGTTCAGTTAACGGAGATCCCAAACTGAGATCAACAGTTGGCAAACAATAGTTAAAACTTACTGTAAATGTATTATTTATATGGCCCCAGTTACCTGGACTAGTTTCTGAGCGTGGAAAATGTTTATGAGACAGAATTTTTAGAAATGCAATAAAACGCCCACGGTTGCTCTCCGCATGAAACAAAAGTAAACATAAAGACGCAGATGGTTCATAAATAAAACGCCGGAACAACCGAGGGAAGCACTTGTTTACACTGAGTCGGGGAATGTCGGCGTCGTTCGTTTTTGCGTTCGGACCGTGACGACAGGTTCTGGCTCTGCTCAGCCTGCAGTTGTAAGCTCAGCGTGGCAGCGCCTCTTCAAATGGCCTCACTCACACTCGACCGTGCAGTCGCCTTGGCAGCTTGTGTCAGAGCTGTGAGGAATGAAAAGCTCCCGTTCAGCCAGCACACGAGGTGAACATCGGTTCAGCCCCTGCAGCCTGCGCCCCTTATCTCTTCCCCAGGTCGTTATTAGACTCCAGCTTCACATTAAAAACTACAGGCGTCTGTTTCCAGTAGTGCCATTCATTTTTAATGGGGTCTAATTGAAGTCGGCAATCGCTGCCACCCAGCCTCCCCCGTTTCCCACCACCACAGGAAGTAACATAACCTAACACACTCTACTAAATGTCTCATTGTCTGAAAGCTCTCTGAGGATGTTCTGTGCTCTCACACCTCAGGGCTGGATCGACAACTTCAACGGGCCGAGCGGAGTCTTTATTGCTGTGAGTAAACGCGTTTGAGTATACGGCCTTTCTAATCATGTTGGCGTCTTAAAGCAGTGTTGCGTAATCAGGCAGGGAAGGGCATCCTGCGCACCATGAGGGCCAGCAACGATGCAGTGGCTGATCTGATCCCTGTGGACGTGGTCATCAATCTGACGCTGGCGGCTGGCTGGTACACGGCGGTGCACAGGTGAGGAGCTGCAGCTTTATTTTTGTTTGCTTTTGTTCAGTTTTTTAAATTTTATTTTAACTTTTTTTTTTTTTTTACCCATTTAAGGTTTGTGCGTATAGCTTTGTGAGTTCAGTGTTTGCTGCATCTACCAGTGCAATTTATTATCTTCTGCTGCACATTTTACTCTTTATTTTTTACATTTCTGCCTCTTGCAACTTCCAAGTCATTTGTAACTTTTTGTATATTATTACAGGAATAATATAATTTGTCCATCTAAACTTCATGGTAACCCCAGTAATTAATGTTCAAGGAGGAGGAAAGCCCATTGCAGATTATTGAATAGTGTATAAATATTCATTAAGGAAGGGAAGCTTTAATACATGTTAAAGTTGGGTAGTATTTTTCCTTATTTCCAACTTTGGACAAACCTACCCATCTATTTCTTTTGACCGGATAGCGTCATTTTGTCACCTTTTTTAAATTACTGGAGTGAATATTTGCTATTCCTGAACAACGAATAAATGTGTTGCAAGGAAAATAATGAGGGGAACATTAAGCATTTCTTGAAAAAGTCTAAAAGTTTGCACGGTTACTATAATTTGCCAAAAGGAATCCAGTCCAAGTGGTGACTAAACCATTAAATCTCTTTTGGTTGCACAATTTCCACATTACGTCATGAGGTTTTTCCTGTCTCAGTCATCTCTTCAGTGTTCCACCAAAAATGAATGGGTTAGATGTTCTACAACGAGAATAATGTTTTAAATAAACTGCCTCTCCTATCTAAAGCTTTAAAAACTTACAACACAGATTTCATTTATTCTCTCTACAGTAGACGCATAAAACGATAACTTTGTATTTTATTTGCTCCAAACGTGTAACACAAACAAAAACTTTTAGTTTCTAGAGGAAAACCGATCAATCGAATCACCCTCCTTGTGTTTGTTGAAAAAAGTTCAGCTCTGATACTAAAATATATTTAAAAAAAAAAACTGATTTAGCGTTAGGAATACGCTCTTATAGCAGTACAGGGGCAGCTGTGGCTGCAGTGGTTAGAGCAGTCGTCCTCCAATGCAAGAGTTGTGGGTTCGATTCCACCAGCAGTCACATGCTGAAGCGTCCCTGGGCAAGACATTGAACCCCTCATTGCCTCCGATGTGCGTCTCATCAGTGTATGAATGTGATAAAGCTCTGATTAGTCTTTGTATAGATCTAGTAGAGTGCGGTCTGAATGTGTAAATGAGGTCATAGATTGTAGTGTAAAGCGCTTTGAGTATCTTGATAAGATAGAAAGGAGCTATACAAGTACAGTCTATTTACCATTTACTAAAGTTTACCAGTCTATTGGCGTCCGACATGATTGTAACTTTCATCTCCTGCAGACCTAAAACAGCCCTGGTGTATAACTGCACGACAGGCGGCATCAACCCGTTCCACTGGGGAGAGATCGGTAAGTTCCCCGTTCGGCTTCTTTAAAGTTAATAAAAGCGCGTCACTGCAGCTGTTTTGTCTGCTCTCAGTTCACTTTCATCACCACAAATCAATAAGTGAGCTGTGACACAATGAAGTGTAGTTTAGGCTGCGAGAGGATTCAGACGGGGAGCAGCTGCCACCTGCTGGAAATCAGCAGAAACTGGAGGCAATTATTACAGAATTAATAATACATTATTTCTAACGCAAAGAACAACGTTAGATGAAACTTGTTCTTAGTATGAAACAAGTGTTTCTTGTTTTATTCATTTCAAAAGGCAGGGTTTTTTTGCCATG
>NC_056519.1:16004053-16087913 GCF_014905685.2 Nematolebias whitei | reverse complement strand
ATATATATATATATATATATATATAGTAGACAGCTTTCTTAACCAGCCAGCAGCCAGACAAGTTAAATTTTAACGTGTATAAGTAAAGCTAGTATCACTCTGTATCGTCATTCAGTGCATTTAAAAAAATGCTTGTTAAAAATGACCAGTCCAACGTATTAGGATCTAGGTCTATCAGGAAAAATATTTTATTATTATGTAGTTAATGTATTATATAAATGATAGCCTTTTTTTTTTTTTTTTTAAATGTGCATCTTAATATTTTAACTACAATAATAGAAATGACTAATTGTTTAAAGTCTCAAACCTAAAAATGTGCAGAATTTACTAAATTCTTACGTTTAATCTCATCATCCTGATTATTTTCTTCATTTTATACAAACTGTTGTTGGTCCAGTTCTTACAAAGAGGTTGTGATCGACGTGTAACGACTGCGTGACACTTGATGTTTCCTTCTGAATGGACGGATGTCAAGAGACCCCAGATTACCCAACATGCACCCTTCACTACGGAAATTGCGAGCAGATGGTTTGTGGCAGGATTAGGTCTCATCACTGCAGCTTTGTGTCATGAGCGCAGTCTCCCTGGTCCAGATGTTCGATCAATGGATGACAACGGATGCCTAGTATTAGGATGAAGCTGCTACCTGAATGAGGCTTAAAAAGCAAGTGGAGGAGGAAAATAAAGTTGCTTACTCCGGTTATCATTTCAGCTGCGACAGGTTTTGTGTGTAGGAGCTGAAGGTTAGCGGCGGTACTCCCATCCAACCAGGCTGTCGCCTCAGATCAGGTCATCCCAACCCCTGCAACTGCCACATATCTGTTACCATGGAAACAAACCTTACAAGGCCTAGTTTGCGTGCTGCCTGTGATGTAACGTCTGCAGAGTCATGGCTGCATCTGTTGGATTGCAGCAGGGAGGAGGGGGGGAGACATCACCGAGTGGCTGCTCTCTGCCCGAAACGCTGTGATTCCTGGAAGTTATGATCCGTGCATAAAATCCTCCAATCTGTGTTTACTCGTCTGCGGGAAATCCTCACTTTCAGCGCTGACTTAATTTTTTTTAGAAACTGTTAGGAAAGTAGACATTTACAGTATTGTTGTTGAGTCAATAACTACAAACTTGTTTTTTCCACTCCTTTTTGTTCTCACCGCCACAACTCTCACAATACTCTATGTTCTTTATCATTTGAGCCTCAGTCATCTCTGTGTGCTGATTATATATTTGGCAAAAAGTTTGTTTACAGTATTTCTAATGCAATAACTGTTTATTTTTATTATGCTAGCCTAATCTGGATGTTTCTTTTTTCCCTGTACGAGTGTATAACTGTGAGCCTTACTCAGTGTTTAACAGGACAAAGAAACAAAATGTAAAGCACGTGTGTTTTAGGCAATAACTTTCCCAGACGTAGAGATGAAAACAAAGCAAGTGATTTGACCCGTACTTGATGCAAAATTTAAAGAATTACAGAAATGAGACGCGTGAAGCATTCCCAGCGTGGAGAATCTTTAAAAAATTATAAATGCTCAACAGGCTAAGTGGGGAAAAATACATTTAATATTAATAAATACACAAATGGCTTGCCTTATTGCTTTTCAAAGCACTAATTCCATGACTCAATTGCTTGCCCTACATGCACCACTTGTCTTTTTCACACAGCTGAATGGACTCAAACAGGCATGTCCTCAAACCTCTGCATGTTTTTCTGATCAGCCTAGCTTTGTAGAGTACTTTAGAGAGCATGTTCCTATGTTTGTTTTATGGTAGCATCATGCAGTTAAATAAATTGTTTGCCTGATTGGAGCTGTGATCATCTGTAACTAACGTGTTTGTCATCTACCCTTTTTATTAACCTACTCTGTGTTGCTGAACAGAGCACCATGTGATATCGTCCTTCAAGAGGAACCCCCTGGAGCAGGCCTTCCGCAGGCCCAACGCCAACATAACGTCCAATTACTTGATCAACCAGTACTGGATCCTGGTCAGCCACAAGTTCCCAGCCTTCATCTACGACCTCTTCCTCCGCCTATCTGGACAGAAGCCGCAGTAAGACCTGCAGCTATCTGCTGAAATCTTATAGGAACAAAAGACCATCTGTAAAGTGCACGCTTCTCCTCCTGCAGGATGATGCGCATCTTCAATCGCCTGCACAAGGCCATCAGCCTGCTGGAGTACTTCAGCAGCCAGGACTGGGAGTGGAACTCTGAGAACATGAGCATGCTGATGAGCCAGCTGACTCCAGAGGACAGGAAGGTGGGATTATCCATGTATCTGTCTGCACGCTGCCAGCTGCATAAATACTTAATGTCTCTGTGAGCCTTTATAGATTAACATCACAATGACTTTAATTTAATTAGCCACCGTGTTGAAATGGTTTCCAAGTTGATTAAAGGCATTATACATCTGCTTCTAATCAATATGGGTGATTATGTTTCAGTAATGTATAACGACAAGAGTTTTGATACATTTTTATGGATAGTGCTGCATTAATTTTGAATGCACATTATTTATTTAAACGTAAGTGTTCATCTAAATGTAGCTGTAATTTAGGATAATAGGAATTGGAAGATTTTGTTCTTTTTTTGATGCTAATAAGGTTTAAAGGAGAATAAGGTGTATTTTGTGCAATAGTCTCTACTGAAGTCTCTTTTTTTTTATTTATTATTATTATTATTATTGTCTTTGCATTAACGGGCCCCCGTGGTGTTTGTTTTTCCTCAGATGTTTAACTTCGATGTGCGCCAGCTAAACTGGCCCGAATACATTGAGAATTACTGCATCGGCACCAAGAAGTACGTCCTGAACGAAGACATGTCCGACATTCCTGCTGCCAGGCAGCATCTGAGGAAGTAAGTTGACAAAAAAAAAAGGGCAACGTAAAGAAAAAGTTCCTCAAGTTTTAGAAGCAAGTATCCCAGTTCTGGCATTAAAATGAAATGGCGCATAAAATAAAATCAACTCATTGCTTTTGACAATATTGTCAGACATTTGGCCTTTATCACCCATTGCAATGAAAAGAAGGTAAACTTAGGTTTTAGTTGGGCGTCAAGTGTTTCCAGTTGGCCATTGTAAGAATAAGAACAAGGTAATCTATCTGAAGAAAACTGACTAAGAAGAACTGCATCAGCTGCTCTTTGCTAAAGATGGATGTTATTAAGCCAGAACCATTGCAGCTATTGAAGTCTAAGATCTTCAGGGCAACAAAAAGCATCTAAATAGATCAAATATGTTGAGGTGCTCAAACTTCTGCACGGTCATCATCTGAAGATTGTTCAATATAACATTCTTGCTGAAAGTGTATCTACTTAATGTTCTTCATGATGATCAGATCACTGGGTTAAAATCTTTACCAGAGATGCTCTAATGTTTGCATGCAGCTAACATGAAGTTTAGAAGTCTAAAGTGAATATTATATCTGTATAAGTGTGTTTTTTTAGAGCGTTTATTTTGTTGTTTCTCAGGCTGAGGAACATCCGCTACACCTTCAACACACTGTTAGTCGTTTTCATCTGGCGGGTGTTCATCGCTCGCTCACAGATGGCCAGAAACATCTGGTACTTCGTGGTCAGCCTCTGTTTCAAGTTCCTCTCCTACTTCCGCGCATCCAGCACCTTAACCAACTGAGTCTTCCTCTCAGCCTCAAGCCAGAGTGACGTTAGCCCTCGCCTTTAGCGTCTGAGACTCAGAAACTCTCCGTGTGGACAAACAGGGCTCTCTATAAGAGGGGGCTGCAGCTGAGTGAGGCACCCAGGAGAAGAAATGAAGAGGTCTACTAGCCATGAAATTGTTCTGGTTTGGAAATCTGTCACCTACACTTCGTCAGTCGGCAAACCCATCCAAGGAAGTGGCGTCGTTCATCTTGTACCCACTGTTTTTCTTCAAAGTGGCCAATTATATATGCAACAATACGCCTTTTAGTGTGACCTCCTTTCTTTTCCACCTCACTGAATCTCATTACATTGCCTTGCCTATTTGTCTCTCTCTCTCTCCCATACTTGAAATGTGTCATTGAACAATTTCTATACTTTTTTGGAAACAGCAAGAAGCTTCACTTCTACATGATGGTGATTTAGATCTGTCTTTCAATATGTGCTTCTACTGCCTTTTTAAGACGACCCTCGCTGATTCTCACTCTCAAGGCCAATTCGTAAATTATTCTTACGAGTGTTGAAACTAAAATTTGGCCACACAAGACGAAACCACAGACATCTGCCACCTTTTCCATTGTGGTTGTCACTAATTTATGATCTCATTAATAATGTCGTTACGTCTTTGAATATAAACCTTTGTCTGGTCGCTCATCTACTTTATGCCTGTTTGTACAGCAGTTTGTACTGAACTAAGTTTACTACTTTTACATCTTTATACTTGCGTCAAAGGCTAGTCTGTTAAGTGTTAGACCTTGGCAGTGTAGTATCTATAAATAAAAGTACATAAAAGTCAGATTTATTTATATAACTTCATACATACTGTACTATATTCTTTAAAAAGTTCCTAAAACTTGAGTTGAGTTCTATCCAGGGGTGAAATAGGTGGGAGAACTTGCAGTAGTTATAAATGCCAAATAACAGATTAAGATGCATTAAATGCTAATGAAGTGAGCCAAACTTGGAAAGTAAATAAATGGAATGGGGTGGCTTTTCTTGTCCAAAACCATTGATTTATATCGTTTTAATGTTCATAGTTGAGGACCAAGCTTGGAACAAGTAGTTGAGGTCAAGTCATGTTTGTAACCATTGGCTACATTTAAGTCAAGTTTTTCTAGAGTCAAGAATAGTTACAAGTTTAAAAGACCAATTTCTATTTCAGAATCTTAAAAATAAATGGGAACTTGGCAGCTAAGAAAAACTGAACAAACAGGAAATGCCTTTGTTCATCAAAATGTAAAAAAAAAACACAAAAAAGTATCAAGTGCTGTAAAGTGATTCAGTGGAAGATGCTAGAATAGTAGATGGTTACCATTTTGACTTGATCAGGTGCAAACAGGGTCTCTGGAGAACAAGGCACGTGTTAAAGCAGGGAAGGCGTTTTAGGAGAGGCACTTTAAAAACCATCCCCTTTTGTAGGAAAAGAAAAAAAGCTACTGGTAAAAAAGACTAAGTATTTATCAGATTAAATTTTATAAATGTTGCAAACGAGGCAACTTAAGGCAAATGAAAATAAAAATCTAAAGGACCAAGCACAGAGCCATGAGGAATGCCAGCCTTTACAGAATGGAGAAAAATTGTGCAATTTTTATTCATTAAATCCATGTAAGGTAAGGAATTAGAACCATGCTTTAAATCTGTTTGGCATCCTTCACCTCAGTTCTGTGATTCTTTAGCTACAAAAAGTTGTATTTTGACTGTTTAGGGTCCCCTCCCCACCTTTTTTTTTTTTTTTTTTTTTTTTCTCCACAGATCTTCCCTCTGTCTACCAAAAGTATTCAGGCAAGTCAGATTTTTTTTACAAAACAAAAGAAGATAACTGCGGTATTGAGGTTTGACTAAATAAACACGAGCCTTTGAAGGAAGAAAAAGGGACAAAATTTAAATGTTTATGCAAAAGCCATGTGTGGTGTAACCGTTTGTCCAAGGCCTGAATGATGAAGCAGTTTTGTCAAGATGTCCTCAAAGAGCTAACAGGGCTATTTTAATGCTGTCGTTCATGTGGAGATTTGCTCTTCTGTCTGTCTGGTAACAGATCCCTGTCTTTCCTGGCTAAATGCAGAATCCTGTAGGTATAAACCCAGTGAGGGAGCGTATGGCGACGCTTAACCAAGGACATCTTTGTAATGGTGCCGTTTTGCAAATTGTTTGTCCACCTGTTTTCCCTGCTCTGACAAAACTGTCTGCTTGGCAAAACTGAAATAAACAACGTAAAAATTGCAACTGTGCTGCCGTCTGTTATACAGTAAAACGGATTTCCTTTTCAGCGGATTATCATGGTTTCAGGACTACCCTGCTTTACAGATGTGCCTTTCAAAAGCATGGCGCCAAGTGTTTTTGAAAGAGATTTAACTTTTTCTGGTTTATTTCACTTTTTTCTTGCAGTATTTATGTATTTGACCATATGGCAGTTAGGCTGGGTGATCTAATCACATGTGGACAGAGCCAAAGGCAGGTCCGAGACCCTGTCCAGCTGTGGTATTTTAACCTGTTGGCTATCAGGTTGCATTCGGATAGTTCGTCTAACGTGCATGAATTTCACCAGTGCATTGGAAACGTTGTTCTGGACCCCTTACCAAAATTTATCAGATGGTCTGAACACAATCCGGCCTGAGCCCAGTTGTAGGACCTTCTACTTAACTGGTGTGACCCCACTGCTGTTATAACCTGGATGTCTCAAAATAACAATTGCTCAGCTGCAGGTATTTTAAAGATAAATGGCCATTCTTCAGAATGTCTTTTTTTTTTCCTGTTAAAAATTTAAAGTAGAAATCCGAATCCTCAATCGATTTTTTTGTCTCGTCAGAATGTCATTAATCTGAGTGGATTACATTTAGTTTCTCTTTAGTTTGATGTTATTCTGATTGTTTTAAATCTGTTGGACCCACTGTGGTTACTTGAAGCTCTAATGTGCTGTCAGTCACAGAACGGGTTTGTGGAACGTTGTCAAATTACAACCACCTGATGACGTGCACAGTGCAGTTGTGTAAAATGGCAATGAGTGCATCATTTCACTGCAGTGGATTTTTATAGGTTAAGAACTTTAGTTTTGCATTTCTCATGTCACGTCTGTTGCATAATGAAGCTCATCAAGACATAACTTGACAAAGTGGGACTTAAAACTGTGTTCATGTAAAAGATTAAACGCCCCTTCAGATTTTACTGCACGGTGTGAATGCTCTGCAATTAAATCCTCTAGGACGGGTATAGATTTATATTTCTGAACAGGGCCTAAGGACTCCACCAAAGTATGATAAATATAGAATAGTTTAGCTGTACATTAATCTGTCCTGCGTCTGAACGCTAATTTGAAATGTTGCTTTATCACCTTTTTGGAATAAAGTCGAGATAATTTGAGCAGTCTAAATTATTAAAGGGACAAAGAACTTTACAAATGAGCAAAAAACGTCCATGTTTGCTTGAAAAGTGACACCCGGTGATTGCGTTAAAGTAGCCTCAGTGATGTCAAATGAAGTTTAGTTGTATGCATTGTTTATGAAATCACAAGAATCTTTAACTTTTTAGTATTTATGTACAGAACAGCTATCCTATCTCAAGTGTGTCCAGTTCTGGGTGCATTGAAACATAATGGACACGAGAGATTAGAATAAACGTGTCCCACAGCGAGGAGGGAATTTTATTAACAAACTTTAACACTTTGACAATGATCGGCATGACGCTGCTACTCCAGAAGGGCGTTTTCTCCCAGAAGAGGCGTTTGGTGATTGGCCAGATTATTCATCTGGTGGTGTAGCTGCACATCCTGAAACGGATTCAGTGGGTTCAGTTTTGAAGACGATGGCTTTCAAAGAAAAAACAAAACGAGCGTTGATAGGTGGAGGGGGAGTGTTCCTCAAAGAACAAAGGTCTCACCTCTCTGGGCCTGTACACTCCAATTTTGAAGCGACAGCAGATGATATCAAAACAGAAGCCCACGAAGCCGTGAAGCATCCCTTCAACAACATAGATCATGTCTGTTAGGTTGCAGAGCAATGTTTTTCTGTCTTGTTCAAAAGAGAACTGGATGTGCATCAAGTAGACTCACCTGTGGTGGAGAATATGCCTCCGATGATGCCGCAGAGTCGCACCAGGAACTGCCAGAGCGGCATGTGCTGCTCGCTCACGGTCACCATCAGGGAGCTGGTGTCGTACTTGACGAAGATGCCGGAAACACCGTGGCTGCCTGCTGCGTGGTTTATCACCCGCTCCTTTGAGAGCAGGTAAGACAAAGATCAATAAGCCATCGCAGTCTGAGGTTTTTCGGTTCTCCGTGACGATCGCTCACCCTTTCGGTCACAGAGAACTGGTGTGTGTCTGCAGATATCTTGTACGTGTTAAGTTTGGTGGGCACCACTGTGATGAAGTACTGGTACATCTGGTTATCTGCAGGAGAGCAAAGAATAAAATGTAAATCAGCAGGTGAACAAACTAAGAATGACACACTAGGGTAAGACCAGATTTCAGGAAGACTGATACATTATCTATTGGAGTTGATGAGATTGATGGATAAGTTCTGATTTAAAAACTAGAGAAATTGCATGTGAAAGCTTATTTCTAAAGAACATGCTGAAAGGCTGAAATTAGCTAAAAAAAAAGGCTAAAATTTAGCTGAAATGGAAGACGTTACACATATTTGCTGAATTAGGTTTAAATAAGCAGAAATGAGCACAAAAATTAGGGAATTAGTTTAAAATAGCTGAAAAAGGCAGAAAAAGCTTAAACTACCAGAAGGAAGTAGGAGTTAAAATAAATGTGAAGTTAGCTGAAACCCCTAAATTTAGCACAAAACTGCTAAAAGGTAGTTGAAACTCGCAGAAAAAAGCTGAAATACAAGCTGAAATTTGCAGGAAGAAGTTAACAAGCCTGAAAGTAGCAGAAATTACCAGAAAAAACTTGAATTTATCTGAAATTAGCTAAAAGTTTTTTAAAGTAGCTGAAAAGGTAGAACAAGCTTAAATAAGCTGAAGAAAGCAAAAGCATGTTTGCTGAAAGAAGCAGAAATATTGAAGCACAAAAGTTGAAATTATCAGAAAAATGCTGAAATTAGGGAAGAAAAAAAAACAGCTGAAAAGTAACTAAAGCAAAAAGAAGTTGAAATTACAAAAATGAATAGCACACTTTTGCTGAATGACTGGGAAAAAAAAGTTGAAATGAGTGCAAAAAATGTGGAATTAGCTGAAAAAGCTCAAATTATCATAAAAGCTAAATAGTAGCTGAAATTGTAGAAAAAGGTGAAACCTGCAGAAATAAGTTAGAAGCACAAAAATGTTCTAGTTAGCAGAAAGAACCTGAAAGGAGCACAAAACAGCTGAACGTAGCTGAATATTAAATTTAAATTTCCAAAAGGAAGCTGAAAGAAGCTGAACCAGAACAAAATGTGAAAGAAGCAGTAAAAGGTAAACAGATCTAAAGATTTCAAGGATGTAAAATGAGCTCAATTCATTTCCTATGAGAGAACAAAAGTGTAAGAAATTACTAAATATTTCAAAAAGCTAAAGTTGCACCAATACCAAAAGTCATAGCAGGATTGTCCTGAAAGAGCTGAATGTTTTGATTTATGATTTGTTGAAATAGCACAAAAATTGTGGAAAGAGAAAGATGCTGGAAAAACGTACGGAAGAAAAATGGATCACAATAGTGTGAATGCTTCATAAACATTCACGTAATAAATCTGAGTCTGGACTGAAGCGACTTACTGTTGTAGGTGATCTTCTCTGTGCCGTCCAGAGGGTTGATTATGCCCGGTATCTCCTCACCGAAGGATAAATGATCGATCCGGTGGGAGAAGTTGTACGCTGCAGAACAGTGACGGTCGGGTTCAGTCAGTGTGGAAAATCATAGTGAAAATCAAAATGAAAAATGACCATCGGCTAATTTTTTTTAAATTAACTATGAAACATTTACTTGAATTTGAATGAAAGTAATGTTGCAGCTTTACGAAAAGTTTTTCAAAGATTAAATGATCGTCAGAAAAACTATTTTCCACCTACACTCGTGGCTTACAAAAGCTGCGATATGCGCATGGCCCTGAGGATGGTGAAACGGCCTGAAAAAGACATGAGCGTCAGAAGGCTGATATCTATTACAGCCAGTGGAGTAAGTAAGCTCAAGGCTACATCCATCTTCATTAAATCTAAATAGTTTCTTACTTTCCCACTGTGACGTGAAGGTTTCCTGCCACCTTGTTGACGTACACGTGTCCATGAATCCTGCAGGCGTCGAGTGGCTCTGCAGAAGCATCTTCCCTGCAAAAAAACAAGAAAAACACAATAAGCTTTAAATTTCACGGCTTATTAGAACTGTAATGGTTTAATTTACCAACTACATGATGAAAGGTTTGTAGAATAGTTAATTGTTTTAGGGTTGCACGATATTATCGACATGGTGTCAGCCGATATTAGCAATAAAGTTAAATATCGGCCATCGACCATTCCATCAAAAATAACTCACCGATATAAAAGGTACGGTTTGTTTATTTATATATATATATATATATATATAAAAATACACTTTTTTTATGACAATCCAGTGACAAGGATGCCTGCAGCGCCACCACGTTATGACATCACGCACACTGTTGAGTTTAAATTTGTGAAAATTTACAAATTTGCACTGTTCGAATGTTGTCATTGTGTTAGAGTAAATGTCATGAAAAAATTTGACATTAAACGTAAACCAAGTTGAAGTATTGCATCATTTTCAGCTCCCTTTTTGGCATCTGCATTTGGTTGCATGCCAAATTGATAAAGATCGTGCAGAATAATGTAGTATTTTAATTCCACAGCAGACGAAGCCATGTCGTCTCTGTAAGTAGGTCTAAGGAAAAAATATCAGTATTGGTATCGGTTATCGGCCAAATACGTTTTAACATATCGGCCAAAAATCCGATATTGTGCATCCCTAGTTTGTTTGGTTAATAAAATAAAATACAATCAGTGGTGTGTGTACAAGACTGACCGTGGTGGCAGAGCAGTAGGAGCTCCTTTCAGCAGAGTTTTGTACAGCACCTCCTGCAGAGCGTGCTCCTCCCTCAGCCTGCTCTGTACGAGATGCAACGTCCTGAAATGATACCAACAAGTCAAGAAGCAAAACGGCTCCCAGCTCCATGTGCTACTTACAGACTCCCCTTACCTTTGCCACAGCCTCTGCTGTGGAGTCAACTCGAAAATAACCTGAACGAACACACAAGGAGACGCACTTTAAATGGTAAAATCCTCTTTTTAATGGACTGTTCTGAAGTTTAAGACTCACAGGTTGGTACTGCAGGCCACTAGATGTGATCATGGTCTCTGCCAGGTCCAGAATATCTGCTCCCACATCTGCAACCAAGGACACGGACGTGTTTTAAACATGTCGAGTTCGCTTTTACGAGGTACTTCTGGTGGCGAGATACTCACGCTGGCATTTCATCGCAACTGTGAAGTCAACATTTATTCTTAGTTTACTGCAATAAAGAGAAGAACGCTTGACTTATCATGCTAAAAGCAATATTTATATAACTTAACAGCTTTTTAATAATGGCTCACCTGGAAAAATCCTTGTCTACTTCATATTCGTATTTCATCCAGGTATCTCGATAAACAAAGAACTCCAAGACGGCCAGAACCGCCATGGCACTAAAAGCGATGAGTGACACTGTAGAAGAGAAAGACGTGCGGGGAGAGCGTTACTCCTCCAGCTGATCGTTGTGATGTCACTTTTCAGATGGACGTCTCACCTGTTCCTCCCGACGCAGACGTCTCCACGTAGCTCTCCGACACCTTGGGAAAGGCGTCCAGCTCCTTCACCAAGCTCAGAGCTTTCCTTCTGGACAGACGCCTCATCTTCAGCTCCTAACGAAAATGGGTAAAACACCATCTGAGTGGCACGTGGAGGACTCCAGATTTATATCAGACTGAGAAAATATACATGTTAACCAGGAAGTGGTCTGAAGTGAGTCTACGTGGAAATGCTGACCTATTTATTATTCATCAGGGCAGTTTATCTAAAGCATAATTAAAATAGATGCAAATATTCTAAGAACACAAAAAATAATTCTGCTTTAGACTTTATTACCAACATTTGATTTGACTCTACTGTTGCAATAAGCGACAACCATTTTCTGACATGACCAATCTTTAGTGCATTATTTTAATTATGATATTTCTTATAAAAGAATAATTTAATACAATTTTGAGAATGCTGAACTGAAAAATGCCTCTTCCACAATCCTCACAATACATGCACAAATACATAAATAAAATAAGCAAGCAAGAAAGTAAATGTTCATTTAAGTGTTTAAGTGTAATTTTACTATGATTATTCCAAACGGTGCATATTTGATTGGACTAGATCTAATTTACACGGGTGACATTTTTGACGAGAAAACATGCAATACATAAAATAATAATAGGTAAATTTCATGTTTAAGTACTCTTTTTAATAGCCTGCACAAATGCATTTATTCAATTACTTTAAATATATTAATTTGGGCTCGTGAAGAACATGAAAGCATACAATTTGTAGAATATTAAAAACAAATCTAGATGAGTGTGACAGGAGTATGTTGCAAAAAAATTAATATTTAAGACGAGATAACAGTCTTGAACGAATTTCATTACCTTTCATAACAGTATTCATATTTATTAAATATCTTACCTTATAAATCATATAACTAGACGTTAAATGGAGCTAAAGTTTCTCTGGAAGCCGCGGACAACATGCTGGCTGTTGTTTGAACGACATCTGGATTTAGACACGAAAAATAATCCATGATGCTAAACTGCAGGAGGAGGGGCGGGGCTCGCTTCCTCCTTTATAAAGATGACGTCATGACGTAAACCTCTGCAGGAGAGTACGCATCACGCACAGGGAATGGGCGACGAGCAATTCTGCTCTTCTGCCAATAGATGACGCCTTAACACTGAAATTTCTCATTATGGAATCAGACACTTTTCACTTTAGGTTATATTATTTGGGTTTTTATCAATTTAAATAATACATATTCAATAAACTCATCGTTTTGAATATAATAAAAACAACTGATTCCCTTATACTTGTTCAGTTAAATACTGAGATTGATGCAAGTACAGAAAATACAAAGATTTAGAGCAATATAAATTTGCATTTACATAATCTAACCTGTACTGTTGGCTACTTAAGGATTTTAATCAGTTAATAAATTACTTAATAAACCCACACACTTTATATAGATAGATAGATATAGATATAGATATATATAGATATATATATATCTATATATATATATACATACATACACACACACACACGAGATAGAGATCGAGAGAGATATGCTGCATCTTTTAAGTCTTTTGTAAGATTTTTTCCTCTCTAGTTCTGTTCATTTACTACAGTTTTTGTTTGCCGATTTTATTTTTGACTGCTACCGTTTGTCTTACATGTGTCTGTTCCTCAGTTTTTAAGAGCTCACCTAACTCGATGCCCATTTTGACACATTCGTCTTACAATTAAATTGTTCTCGAGTTTCAATCAAATGCATGCAGCAATGTTGATTTGTAGATCTTTACAATACAAGTGACAATTAACTCAAACCTAAGCAGAAAGCAACATGTTTTTTTTATGATAAAGAAGATGCATATTGTTATAATTTGATGAAGCTCGACTTTAGAAAACTAAGTTTATACAAACATAGAGCAGCTTAAAGAAGCTGCTATAAACGCATCCAAAAGGAGGAAAACTCGATTTGAGGTTTTGTTTGGCGGCTCGATCATGCTCTGTCTGCACAAGTCTCATAACGGTTTATTTACGGTTTTGTTCATTTGTTCAGTTGCATCCTATTTATTATAAACATATTTAATTCGTCAACTTTTCCACAATTTTTTTTAAATCTGAAATCAGGGTTATGAAGCTTCGTTTAAACATTATAAGCACCGATCAAAGGTGAGAGGGTGATGGTCTGTTAGCAAAATATCATGAACCACAGCTTTGACAGAAATTCACATCTAAAACTTAATACTTGGAGTCAACCCAGTTTAAGATGACAATCACATCTAAGCAACATTAGCAAATACAAACATGACTACAACTCAGCCAGTTTTACAAGTGTTGAGATAAATTTGGTTTGGTAGTAGCTGAGAGTGATTTCCAACACAAACTCTGAGTGCTAACCCATATCTTACAGTCAAACATGTCATTTCAAAATAAGATGATACTGTACCTATAATCATAAAAACCCAACATAGATTGCCTTCATCTTTAAGTCATTTACAGTGTGTTTCTGTCGCACCTTATTCCTCTGCTGATAGATGAACGACTTATTTAGTCAAGCATCTTACTTCATCTCAAGAGGGGTTTCCACAAGTGATAATTAATTTGATATAGATTTTTGCAGCACCCACTCAAAAAGTCACTCTGAGGCGAGACAAGAGACAAAACATGATGTGAAAACTTGAAACTGATCCACTTCAACTGGGCTGTTTGTCAGTCCTGAGGACAAAGGAGCTGTTTGCATCTATCTGCACTGAAAGTGAATCTAAAGAAGAAAAAAGGCACAACTCTGAGGCTTATTTCTGCAGATTAACCCTGTAAATCACATGTCTCGTGTGCAGCGAGCGCTGAGGAGCTCCTGCATGCACCGGAGCTGCTTGTCTATGCAGAGCTGCACAGATGGGCGTGTTGGGGGATGGGTGCTGTCAGCACACAGATCAAGCTGTGGGTCGGTGGTCCCATTGCTATTCAACACACAGGCATGTAGGGTATGTCAGACATCCTCCATGGAGACGTACTGAGCATCTTGTGTTTTGATTTTTATGCATCTCTGAACTGTTCCCATGCTGGAAAAGTGTGTAAATATTCAGTGGTGGATTCTTTTTTTGGTTTTCTTTGCAGCATTAAAAGATGTTTACAGTAATGTGACAGATTTGTGTTAATTTAAAATAATTTTACAATTTTTTTGCAACAACATATAATTTTTTAGAGAATATTTTAATTCTGCACATTTTCTTTGTGCATAGATTTGTATTGATGCATGCATGTTTGTTACATTAAGGCATTTTGTAAAGAATAGTGGATCAAAACTAAAATTTAACAATTTTTATTGAAGTATGTGCATGATTTTGTTGAAATTTATAACTTTGAATGGGTAATAACATTACAAAATTTGGCACTAAGAATAAATACCTTAAATCAGCTAATGCTGGATTTAAAATTGTGTAATGAGAGAAAAAAATTATGCAAAATGTTTAAGTTCAGAAGTATCACATGGCAAAAACAAAGAATAGTTGCCTGAAAATTAAAAAATTAGACAAATGAAATTAGCAAAACAAGTAAAATTAGGCAAATTAATGAATAAACCATAAAAATCCTAAATGACCACACTGACAAATGATTAAATGCAACTGTCAAAGTAAAAAAGAAATTGCTAAATCGTCAAACAAAACATTGCACAGTCAATTCAAACCATGCCAGAAATAAAGTAAATGTCAACATTGTAGAAAAAATATTCAGATCACTACAGAGAACAATGAAAAACGTACACAAAAATCCAATTAGATCATAAACAATTTAATTAAGATGAGGAAATTGAGTCAATATCTGGTAATATACACAACTAAAGGCAAAACTACTTTTTAAAAATTATTTAATCTGTGCGTCTTTGCTTTAACAAGACTAAAGTAAAGACTAGTGAGGCCTTTTTACACATCTGTGCCTATGGGCTTCTTGGATTTTAATCCTCTTATTAATGTGACAAACTATATTGTATATATCTCAGAGTCCTATAACAAAAATAAATTGTCAATAATAAAAAAAAAAGGATAACCAACAATACCATTATGTCATTCCTTTCTTGAAAAAGTTTTAAGTCTTTTCGTGCGCCTGCACTCATACACAGACAGCCAGATGGAAATGATTGATTTGCAAAGTGACGTCAGAAGTGGCGCACTTCGTCAGCGTTCGGCTCGCTCTCGGGTGTTTCCGGACGGTGGGTTAAATCCCCTCCCGCCTCGTTCCTGCCTTGTTTGGGGACAGTAGGAAGATGGCGGCGGCCCCGCTGTACTGTGTCTGCCGGCAGTCCTACGATGTGAGCCGGTTTATGATCGAGTGCGACATCTGTAAGGACTGGTTTCACGGAAGGTACGTAGACTGGGGTGTCTTTAGCAGGTGTAGCTATGTGCGGGCGAGAAACACGGATGTTTACGAATGTAAGGCGACGGTTCTCGGAGCGGAGCTGAATGGTGGCTAACTTAGCTCGCTAACGCTAACGGTGGGCGACGGGGGTTTTAAACCGTCTATTGACACGACTTTACGAGCGAAAGTGGGGTTTTGTTTTCCTATAACTCGTCTCTAAATTGATAGTTTGCCCTAAAAAACGAATTAAACACACAACCTATATCTCACATCCTGAATTACTTCTATAGTATACATTTTAGAAATTAGTTTTTTTTTTTGTGAAGAGCTGTGTCAGTCACCACGAAAGATCAAAAGCTCAACGTGACATAAACAGCTATCTCGTATTCCCTCTATAAAATCATTAAAGAGGTAAGTTAGATTAAAGTTTCGCCGTTTTTTTTTTAAAGGTTAGGACCCAGATGAATTAGTCGCACATTGTCGATTTGAGTCCAACTTCTAACACATTCAAGCTGAAAGCAGCCAGGGCCAGCATTTGACTTGTTCCCACTTTTTATGCGCTTGGATACACGAGCTGTTTTTCCATTTTGTTGCCAAATCATTCCGTGGTTGATGTAAGTTCAGTTGAGTATGGATTTTGTTTGTGATGTTTTTTGTTTTAAATCATTTTTACAGTGGATTATGGCATGCAGAGAACAAGGAGCTTGTTATGGTTCGGCTTTTGATTGACAGCTCGAGAAATTTAAATCCCTCTTTCAGGCAGTGGAGCCGCATGGCAGGGGACCCCTAGTGGCAGACATAGGTATTGTTTAAAGGTACCAGGCAGGCATATTAACCCCCACAATTTTATAATACTGTATTTCGTCCTTTTTTAAAAAGTTATTATTCAGGACTTTATAATTTAAGGAGTGTCTGGGTGTTGGCTGTCATGATCATAACAGGAATTTGTTGTGTAATGAAACCCTGTGGCTTGACTGCACTCCCATTCCTCCTTTCCCACAAGTTAATAAATAAAAAACACCATATGTGCTCAAGTTCATGCACAATATTATGACTTAACAGTGGACACTTTGAGGTTAAGATGAGTCTGTATGGCTTGAACCTGACCAAGTGGCCCACTTAGTTGTACTGTATAGGTTGAACTGTGAATTAGACGTTTTGGTTGATCCTCAGTGCTGCTCAAGTGGCTCTTAGTGGAGCAGGGAGCTGTTTATTTCTGGCAAAGTAGTCTCTTTTGTATGCGTTTTATACTCTGGCTGTCTTTTCTTTTTTACCTCAGATCTTTTTTGCGACTATTGCTTTTTATCTCTGTGGCCCTGAGGCTGACCTAGACGATTCATTGACTCAGGCTGTGTGGGTGAATCTCCACAGCAACTGTTTATGAATACAACAGTCTGTTTTCGCTCATGTCGAAATGACGGAAGCTGTTGCGTAACCACATTAAGATTGCTGCCAAAAAACTTGGCACGCAGGATTTGTTGCACATCCAAGCCAGAAAAGACTAGCTAGTGTGTCATGCGCAAGCAAGAACAGGAACAAACGTTCGAGCATTCCCTCCCGATTGATGACTAATAGGCACGAACGTACAAGGCAGACCTCCAAATACAGCCACATTTCCAGACTCTTTCCCACGAGGCTGGCCAGAAGGAAAGGGATAATCTCTGGCTGTGGATGGTGGCATATGGATTGAGTGGAAATGACAGGAACTCTGTCTCCCAATGCCTGTTACTCAGAGTGCTTACCGAGTTTGTTTTGTTTGTGTGGAGGACTTTTGTCTCACTGCCTTAGTTTCTGGAGAGTGCCCTGTTTTCCATCACCTGTATCTTTCACTATCTCGGTACCCAGGACAATTCAAGACTCTGACTGGGGGAAGCGCTCTGACGATCTGAACTCTGTGGTTTATCAGTGTCAGACGAGTAGACAGTGGGGTCACCAAGAAGCACAAAAGTGTGTATTTGACTAGACTGGTAACCCACCCCCAACTTCTATATTATCTCAATACAACAATAAAGTACAAAAAGGGCTAAAATTAGTTTGATTATCCCAATTTGTCTGTTAGTAAAATATCTTGTGAACCACTGGACAGATTTTACTGAACCTCTTCAGAAATAATTATGTACATCCACAACCGATTAACTTTTTAGAGTCGGTCTAATTCTAAACATTGCAGCTAATCGACATTAGCCAACACACAAATGGCTCGAACGTAGTCCGTTTTTCAGATTTTGCGCTAAAATTTGTTTTGAGAGTAGGTGGGAGTCTTTCACATGGCATCCTTTGAGCGTGATGTTATTTTCATGTTTAACCAACGGTTACGACTATACCTCCATAATTTCACAGCGTAAGGTGATCTAAAATTCTCACATGAAACGTGGCAGGTGTCAACACATTCATGAAATGCTACACTTTTATACTTCACTGACTTTTGAATTCAAATTGACTTAAATAAGTCACAATAGTTGTTTTTCAAACAAGCCTATTCGTCCCTTTTTATAGTGCTGCATGAGCAAAGCCTCACAAGAAATGGAAACGCTTATTTCTAGAGGAAATGGTTTTTCAGTTTCTGCTACCCAGTTTTTCACCTTTTGACCCTGTTTGTTTATTCTGCTGCCCCCATGGGGGTGTCTCGACTGTCGAGTTTGGTAACATTGCCCTGAAGAAATCCACAAAGCTGTAAAACCCACTAATAGTCCCCACGTTTCGGACTGCGAACGTTAGTTTGAACTTTTTCCCTTCTGGGCCACACAAGACATTTTAATTGTTTTATCAATCCACGCAGTGTTTCTTGGATGCCGAGTTACAGCCATACAGCGAGCGTTTTTGAGTACTTCAAATCCTCAGTAGGTCAAATCCCATCAGTGTTGATGTAAGGCGCCCCAGTCTGACCCATTGTCTGATGTAGGTACGGACAGTGGGGGTGATGATAGAGCACTGGTGCTCGATGGGACAGAGGGAGTGATTGATGAAGCTTCAGTGAACCAAGTTCAGTGCACGATCTGTCACTGTCGTACAAAGTGAGCACACTAAAAAGAGATTGAACGCGTCTACAAAGTGCTTGTATTGTCTAATTCTAAGAGGATATATACGAGTAGAATGACTTGTTTATTTGTCTGATGGAGAGGTTTTAGATATAAGATGTTAATTAACCAAAGAAAGAAGCAGCCACATCCTAAAAACTGTTTACCTTCATTAGCAAGTCTATGTCTGGAGGGCAGGAAAGCACCTTTAGCTTATTTGTTGTGTACTGGAAGTCAAGAGCCCTTGTATTGATTAATAGTTGGCTTCTATTATAATGATGTTGTGCAGTATAAGTTTAAAGTTTGAACATGTAATTCTATTAATAGCTTTTTGAGTCAAACCAAAATTGACAAATTAAAAGAAAGCTGACTGAACTGTTCAACTAAGTGGTTTGATACCAGTCAGGCGTGACTGAGATTTACACTTTAGTTATTCTAACGTGAAACAAATCATCTTGCACAAACTGCTCAGCCTTCACTTGAGTTCAGTTGATGCTTGCGAGCTGCTGCCTGCAGCCGAAACACAAGTCTGATGACTTTGACAGGGCACAGCCATGTTAAAGGCATGTGTGCAAACAGAGTTGCAGTGCTGGGAGCCTCAAGGCAACGCCAAAAACGATTACCGGTAAGTTGTTAAAACATCTTTAGGTTCCATTAAACTCTATAAACAACAAAGAGATTCTCTTGTTGTTCACCAGCTGCCTACAGAAAGGCCCGCTGTCTCTTGTTAAGTTGCAAACACCCCAGGGATGTTCTTTTCGTTTTATAGCTAGCTGGCTAGCTAAAATGATTTTACCAGTAAGGCCAAAAGTGACAGATCCCTATTCCTCTGTCAGGCCTCGGTGGCTTTTATTGCACTGTCTATGGAGGAACTGTGTAGATAAAGATATCCAGGTGTGTTTAACTGCCCTCAACTGCTTTTCTGTCTCTATCTCGAGCACCCATCCATTAGTGTCTTGCCAGTTCCCTAATGTAGGTGTGTCAGCACCCCATGCAGAATGGTTATTTAGAGCTTAAAATAATGGTGACGCCCGCCTCCAGCTTTTGTGTTTCTGCACTGATCACTGAGGACAATGAACCCCTCACAGTGCACGGAGTAATGAAAAAGCCCTCTCAGTCACACAGGAAGGAGGCCCTTGATGAGAGGAAGCAGAGGGACAGGGGCTGTTGACGGCAAGAAGTTTAGCCAAGTGCACACATCTCGTCTTCTACAGGAAGGGATGTTTGGCTTTGTAACCTGCCGAGATGCATTCAGAACAACTTATCAGCTTTGTTGTACACTGTGTGAGCTTCTGTTTTTTTTATTTTTACAAGTGATAAAGTTTTGTAGTGTAACAGTGATTTATACTGTTTCCTCATATCTAATCTTTGCACTGATTGTTTTCCAAGTTATTAAGGTTCGCATCGCTTCAAGAACTGTTTGCACACTCTCCCAGCTTTGCAGTGATGCAAACCCAAGCAGGACAGGAAATACTTGATCCACTTTCTCTTTCAGCCAAATATTGTTTTATTGCCCATCAAAGGTGGAGTGACAATGTGTGTGTGTTGGGAGAGATTGCTGTGCTATCAAATGAACCACTGGATGGAGTTTAATGAAACTCACAGAAGGTAATCATAGGATGTTCATCTACATTATTATTATTATAGCAACAGCTAATCAACTGTATGCAACACAAGTAAGGTTCAATCGGTTTTACAGAATTTGAGCTAAAGGTTGATGTGGTTGTAGCTGAGAGTCATTCAAAGCACATACGCTGAGCGTGACAACTCCTGTGATATTTGCACGTATCATTTTCAGGTTACACCAAAGCTAATTACAAATTTCAAGTCTCGACGTAGAATACTTACTCTAAAACTCTCGCATGAAAGATGTGCATTCCTGCAATAAATGATACACCTTTAAATTTTTATTTTCCCCAACTCGACGTATTTTGTCAAGTTTGGGTGTCTTGCGGAGTAGTAATCATAAGTGGTGACGCACGCGCTGATTAAGGCAGGCATTTGTGGCACAGTGCCCTTATTTCCCACTCTCGTGTTACATAAAGGAACGTACCAAACGAGTCGAGTACAGGAGGGTGACCTCGCCTGGGTGCATGCTCACCTCACAGATCTTAGCAAACCCAAACGCAGAAAGCCGTTGCTCACACTTTCCCTCAGCAAATAGACACATGTTTGAACAAAGATTCCTGACACATGAGCTCCAAACTATAGTGTTGTTGCTTTGAGGGTTTTTATTTTTCCCCAAAAAAATGCTTTAGTCAAAAATGTATCTGGTAACACAGATGAGTGTGATTTAAAAGAAACTTTATTACAGTTAAACAAACATTGTAAGTATCTGTAAAGCCTCTAATGTATTTGTTTTGTACACCTCTCAGGATGGTTGTGGCAACTAAACGCACTTTATTGCCCTTTCACTTAGCTTGAGCAGAAAACTTTGCCCGACATGTTTGTACGTTTCTGCTTCACAGTGAATATTTCCGGTGCAGGCAGCAGCAGAGCGCGTTGTAGGTGCTAAACAAGTGAAAGGAAGCTACCCTTGATATCCTGTCAGAGCAGAGTGATTTGGTCCAGCACTCGAGCTCTCTACTTTCTGATAAATTAATGGTTCTTGGTTTGTTTGTTTTTTTTTATTTTGTTTTATTTTATTTTACAGTTTCCTGCAATTCCGCTTTGATCAAATCTGATAAAGGGCTGTGGTCTGCCTTGTACACTGCCTGGCCCCAAAAAAATGTTGCCACCAAAAAAAAGTTCACACTAATATTTCGTTGGACCACCTTTAGCTTTGTTTACGTCATGCAGTCGCTGTGGCTTTGTTTCTATAAGCTTCTGCAATGTCACAAGATCTATTTCCATCCAGTGTTGAATAATTTTTTCACCAAGATCTTGCATTGATGACGAGGCACTAGATATGATGGGTGCATCACTTCACCTGCCTCTCTTCTTAGCCTGATGCACCCATCACTCTGGAACAGGGTAAATCTGGACCTTCTTCCATTGCTCCAGAGTCCAATCTTTATGCTCCCTAGCAAAGTGAAGCTTTTTTTCCAGTTAGCCTCACTGATTAGTGGTTTTCTTAAGATTACACAGCTGTTCAGTCCCAATTCCTTGAGTTCCCTTTGCATTGTACATGTGGAAATGCTCTTACTTTCACTATTAAACATAGCCCCGAGTGCTACTGTTGTTTTTCTTTGATTTGATTTCACCAAACGTTTAAGTGATCGCCGATCACGATCATTCAGGATCTTTTTCCGGCCACATTTCTTCCTCGAAGACGATGGGTCCCCACTCTCCTTCCAGTTTTTAATAATGCATCGGACAGTTCTTAACCCAGTTTTAGTAGTTTCTGCAAACTCCTTAGATGTTTTCTCTGCTTGATGCCAATGATTTGACCCTTCTCAAACAGACTGACGTCTTTGACATCATGACTTTCAACATGGTTATTTAAGAAATGAGAAGCAACTCATTGCACCAGTTGATGTTAAATAACTTGTTGCAGTTGAAAGATGATCACCCATGCAGTAATTATCCAATAGCAGGCTCGAACCTATTTGATTAGTTAAATCCAGGTGGTAACTTTTATTTTTGTCCAGGCAGTGTATTTACTGCAGCTTTTGTAGGAACAGAGCTTGTATCAGCAAAAATCTGTTCTATCCTTCATTTTCTTGTTGTTGTTTTTTCCTGGCAGCTGTCTTGAACCTAAATACTATAGCTTGAAGTTGATAGCAACTTTTAAAAAGGTGTGATGTCTAACATGCAACAGGATTACACTACAATATATCTTGTCTGTTCTTTACTTTCCAGACTTTTTCAGGTGTATTGAAACCTTTTGATCTACTTGTCCACTCTCCTCGGTTTTTTCTTATTTATGAATTTAAAAATTATTCATAACAATCCATTAAGGATGTTCTTACCATGTGAAAAGCCTGCAGCCTAGATGTTGACTGGAACATGCAACAAAAGAGATTAGTACGTGCTGAAGTTATGAGAATTACAGGTTCTTATTTGAAATGCTGATTTGCCAGATTTGCCTCAGTCGTGGTGGAACTTGAGGAGTCCTCGTGTTGTATGTGTTGCACAAGTATTTGTCAGTTCAAACTTGGTTCCTGTTCAGCTCCTGCTGCTCTGAAATGGCGTTCTGGTATGCAACAGAGGAATGCATGTGCTTGTGGTTTGGCTGCTGCAGAACACTCGGTGGGAGCTGAGTGGGTGGCACAGTTTACGCTTAAATCAGTTGTATTAATATTTATATTCTATATTATGGTTGAATCTTTCCTCATATTCTGTTCATTTGTTGTCTGAATTGGTGGTGGTGGTGGTGGTGGGGGGGGGTTCTGACTCGTGAACATGAACTTAATTAAATGGTGATAAGTTCAAACTCCACGGTTTGCTGAGTATCTCTAATTTGTAATCTTGATGTCTCTTCTGCACGAACACTGCGTTCAGCAACATTTTGTTTGTTTGTTTGTTTGTTTTGGCGTATTCAAATCAAACGGGAAGAAAGTTTTGAATAAACAGCAGAAATAAGTTGAATACTTTGAAAAATGCTGCTTTTCTACCTTTTTTAGTTTTCTTAATGTAGTCTATTTCCTGGTTGTTGTATATAGCATTTTGACATTTTCCCCTTTTTTTGAATTTATTGGACAAATGATTCACTTGTGTATTCTAACTCTGAAACTGTTTTTACTCCAGCTGTGTTCAGGTAGAAGAGCATCATGCTGTGGATATCGATGTTTACCACTGTCCCAACTGTGATGTCAAACATGGACCCTCCCTGAGTGAGTTATGTTCTCATCATTCACAGGCTCCCCTTGCTGTGTTGGGTCTGACTCCTACTTACAGCCTTGTATTGTCTATTAACTGCCCACCACCTCTGTCTGTGTTGTCCTGAGGGAAAAGACTGCTCTCTGCAGTGTTAGTCAATTACTTGTTTTTTAAATTTTTCCCAAGAAGTTGGGGGTTAACCTTTGCAAGCCCTGGGGTTAGACATTAGCCGGCTAATTGAATGGTGTTGTAAACCCTCCACTTTGAATGGAAAGGCCCCTTCATATTTTAACACGTGTTAAGTAGTGAATTCATGTCCTTATGAAAAGTCGTTGTAATCTGCATAATAATACCACTTTTTTAAAAACGCATTTCAAGTGTGCAGTGATTATGTGAAAATATGAACAGAGAAATGAACTGATTTAACATCCCCATCCAGTGAAAAAGCGCCACAACTGGCACAGGCATGACTACACAGAGCCAGACGATGGATCGAAGCCGGTGCAGGCGGGGACTTCAGTGTTTATCAAGGAGCTCCAGAACAGAACCTTCCCTGGGTGTGTATCATCTTAAACTACGCGTAAAACTTTTCGGTTCACTTTTTGCACCATTAAAATGATGAAAAAAGATTTAAAAAATCAATTTAATTTTTCTGAACAATAGTAAAATGTTCAAGTAAGTAGCTCCTGGATTAAAAATAAATCGATATGTTTTCATGTTTATTAAACTTGCTATGACGTGGTTTGCAGTGCTGAAGAGATTCTGATACGAATGAGGGGCGAACAAGTGACCACCAGATACTTGGAGCGACATGGCTTTAATTACCCTATTGTGATCACTGAGATGGAGGGCCTGGGCCTGAAACTACCGCCACCCACGTTCTCTGTCAAAGATGTGGTGCAGTATGTTGGTAAGAACATGTAATAATCAGAAGGCTCGTCATACGTATCGAATGTACCGCAGCACATTAGTGTTTTCCTTTTGGGAGTTGCGCTGGCTCTGTGATACGAGTACACTGCTTAAAAGCTACTGAAACGACCCAACACCGGCCGGCAAAGTGGCCATAGCTGAGCAGGCGCCATCTGTGTGCCAATATGAACAGGTTTGCAGGTTCATGAGGTTTTAACCCACTTATCAGGCATCAGGCGATGGCTGAATGAGCTCTAAATGAATGACGGCTAAGCTTCCACTGCCCTCTCCATGACCACTGTGGTTTCTTCCTGAACACAGCCTGCCACTTCCCAGCTCGTATTACAAGCCCATTACCAAGCTCACCAGTGTTTTTATCATGAAGTTCAAATTACAGACTCCGTCTCTCACTTATCACTTCCACACATTTATGCCCTATTGAGCTTAAAGCCAAGGCACAGGTGTTCTGACCAGGGTCGGAGTGTCGGGTTGCGTTTTTTTTATTGCTACAAGACAATTGGACAATAGGAATACGGTAAACACAGAAATCTTCTGCAGCTTGCAAGGGTTTCCAATCGTCTGTGCAACAGACTTTGTGTGTGGTCAAACATGTATCCCAAAGAAACTTGGTTAAAATCACTTGAACTGTTGAAGCACTTATAATCCTAAATCATACAGGACCATTTTAACAGGTTAGTTACATTTTTATAGGAAAGTCGAGAAGTATTTACAGTAAATATCCTGATGCATGCTCAATAATCCAGGAAGAAAATAACAAAGTTAAGTCAGGTCCTCTGGACAGATAAAAAAAAAAACGAAGTGTTTTGTCTTTTATCCAAAAGACTTCCAACAAGATTATTATTTTTTTAATCTGTCCTGAAGACCTGACTTTGTTAGATATTTACATTGAAGTAAATATTATTGACTGGGTATTTCATTTACTTCAATTCTACATGCGTTTCTGGTGCAAGCTTGTTGACAAAGACATTTGCAACAATGATAAGCTGCATTTTTAGGAATATGTGGAGCATAATCTATCGTTGTGGCTGTGGTGGGACATCAGCTTGATTACCTTTTATGCTGGCTCAGTGGGGCTGTAAATTGTGACCATTTATAGCAGATCTTTTTCTTGCCATCTCTGTTTGTAAAGCTGAGCTCTGCGTCGTGAGGTTTCCTGGCAGCTTTGTGTCTCACTTTGTGACACGCCGCCTCTACACCAGCTGTTCTCTGTCATCAGACGCTGGCCAGCTGGGGCGTCAGAGGTGTGTGTGTGTGCGTGCGTGTGTTTGTGTGGGCGTGCGTGGCAGGAAGAGAGTAAAGGAACATGCTAAGGAGTAATAAAAAGGTGTGTGGGAGGGGCGTGGAGAAAATACAACAAGCAGCTGTCTTGTTGCACACGTACACACTGCGCCCTCGTCCAACTTCCAGCTCCATGTGTCACTCGATTGTGATTTGTAGCGTCCCAACTGCTTCAACAGAGTCACTGTTTTGGCTTCTTTTTTTTTTTCTGTTTTGTATTTTTCTCCTCATATTGCTGCAGCTTCTGCACACACTTCCTCTTGCATCTGTACAAGTATTTCCTTGTATGCTTATGATCTCCCACGCACACACTGGCCGCAAACACAGCTGCCCTCTCACCTACACCCACTCCCCCTCCTCAGGGACTGGTGGTCTGGACAGATTGACAGATTGTCTCGCTTGTATCCCCTCCCTACATTGCCCTGTTGATGCTAGCTTCCCTCAGGGCTCGATCTTGAAAAGCACAAGGAGATACCAGCAAGCTGCTGACCCCTCTGAACCTCTCGCCTACTCGGCAGCCAATTAAACAAAGTTTCATGTTTTTCATTCAAGAGTCCAGTGAGCGCAGAGTTTCTCTCCTGATGTTGCACAAACTAAAGAGCTCTTTACTCCTATCTAGGTGGTGACAAAGTTATCGACGTGATAGATGTGGCGCGGCAGGCAGACAGCAAGATGAAGCTCAGTGAGTTTATCAAGTATTTCACCAAACCCCATCGACCCAAGGTCCTCAATCTCATCAGCCTGGAGTTCTCCGACACCAAGTAAGATTCACCAAACAGAAGCTTCATAAATGAAGACACAATTTTATCTACACTGCTTTGCTAAAACAACCCTAATGTTCAGCTGTTAGGTTACCATATTTGCCGGCGTATAAGTCGCATCTTTTTGCATAAATTTGCATGCCCTCCGACTTTTACACCGAAGCAACTCATTTGTTTTTTTCCCACATTTATAATCCAATTTTTGACTGACATTTGACCGTTTTCATTCATTCTGACAAGGAAAATATTAAACACATTTTCAGCCACTAGAGGGCCCTCGACTAATATGGCAAGCCAAGTGTCTCATTAATAGGTAAAAGTGGCTATTAACGAGGCACTTGTCTTGCCATACAAAGCCACCTTCGTCTCGCACCGGAACTCCTGGAGCAAACGTCACATCAGCTGCATTTCGCCGCACCGCCCAGATGAAATGCAGCTGATTTGATCGTCAAAGTGCATTTATTAAGGAAGCGTTAAACTGAGACACACCTTTACCATAATGTCGAGCAAACAAATAATTGTTTTTAAGTGTTAATCTTGTTAAATTCTTGTTAAAGTCCTCCCGTGCAAGCTTCCGCGGCCGCCATTTTGACAGCCAATCGATTTTTGGCACACCGGCCCACGTTTCCGGGTTGTCAGCGGTGACTCATAATAGATGCAACTTATATGACAAAGCAACATATTTATGTTTTTGTTCCACTGTATTAGACATTTTTGAACTGATGCGACTTATATGCGGTGCGACGTGTACGGCAGCAAGTACAGTGGTCAGTCATTGTGTGGCATTATAAGTTGGTTCAAGCCAAGAACTTGATTAATTTCAAATGAACAATAAGTTTCTTTATTTTGGTGTTTAAGGTTCAGTATGTTTTTTCTTTTTTTAAGTAGAGGTTGTTAAAAATAATTCAGTTATTAACCGCTGCAAGAATCAAGAGGTGATAATGTTTTGCCTGTGTGTGTGTTTTTATTGTTAGCAAAATATTTAATGAACCATTGAACTAACTTTAGTGAAACTCAAGAAGATGTTCATCTGCAGCTCATTGATGTTTGGAGTCACCTTAATTTCAAGATGGCCACCACAGCTAATTGACATCAGCCATCACACAACTGGAGATAACTGGGTTGCTTTTACAGATTTTGAACTCTGGTTTGATGTGGTAGAAGCTGAGAGTCATTCACAACACAAACTTTTAATATTGCTGGATCATGCTAGACAATGTAATTTACATGATTTGACCAAATCAACTATTACTCCCTCCCTTCTTATCATGAGATGGTCTTAGTTTGAACGTCTTATAAAAAAGGCGGTGGGTTATATGCATTCCTTCAAGGGATGCTAGACCTTTGATTATATCATAAATTTAAACTTCAGGTTAATCACACACAGATTCAGGTTGCAGTTCCACTTGTGTTGGTGTGGAGTAACCTCCTGCTTCTCTTGAACCACCTGCAGAATGTCAGAGTTGGTAGAGGTTCCTGACGTGGCTATGAAGATGTCCTGGGTGGAAAACTACTGGCCGGACGACTCGTTCTTCCCCAAACCCTTTGTCCAGAAGTATTGCCTTATGGGGGTTAAAGACAGCTACACAGACTTCCACATAGACTTTGGAGGAACCTCAGTGTGGTATCATGTTCTTTGGGTAAGTGTCCAATAAAAAGAGCTAGGAAGAGTCCCACTAGAGAGGACACTGATTGAATTGCTTATCTGACGCATTAAAATAAATGATTTTTGTGTGTTCAGATTTATTATCCAACACTTTTTAAAAGGTCAATGAATTTTCACTTGTTTAATCATCTAACAACTCTGGGCGCCACACTACAGCGCTGTGGTGATAATTTGTTCATGTCACATCTCTAAACTAGCTAACATGAGGTGGTGGTGGGAGGTACAGTGGGTGGCTGTTGATGCAAGCTTCCTCATCACAGCTATCGAGCGCAGCAGCAGCAACTCTCCAACACCATATTCTCTGGTTTACAGGGTGAGAAGATCTTCTACTTGATCAAACCCACTCCCACCAACCTTGCACTATACGAGGCATGGAGCTCCTCACCCAATCAGAGCGAAGTGTTTTTCGGGGACAAAGTGGATAAGTGCTACAAGTGTGTTGTTCCCCAAGGAACCACCCTGCTCATCCCTACAGGTTTGTGGGTTTTATCTGCTTGTTTTATTTGAGATTTTTCCTTTTTGAATAAAGACTTCACACTCTTGGATTTGTGTTGGTGACAGAACAAAATGAACTGGAATGTATCTCACTTTGCTCTAATCCTAATAACGTCAGTTTGTGTTTATAAATATTGCTGCGAAAAGCAATCGTGTTTATGAATTCTTTTTGCGAGGATTCATGCAAGCCGTCTCAAGCGTGAACTATAAACTCCAGCTGGTCATGTTAAAATAGCTTACAGTGCTTGTAAATAAAGCTGCAAAAGCTGTTGAGAAATTAAATACCGTATCTTTCAGACTATAAGGTGCACTTAAAATCGTTTTAATTTTATCTAAAATCGACAGTGAGCCTTATAATTCAGTGCACCTTATGTATTAATTCTGGTTGTGCTTACTGACCTCGGAACAGATTTTATGTGGTACACGGCGCTCAAAAATCTTCAAAATGAACTTGTTTCGCTAAATGCGCCTTATCGTCTAAAAAATACAGTAGTTAAAAATCATTCTATGTGACAGATTGGTCAACGCACACAAGTGACAACAGCTGGTTCTAACTAGTAAATAGAGCAATTTTTAATAAAAAATAAATACATTTGCTTCTACTGTTTAAGCTCTAGTTTGTTTCTGTTGCACAATAATAGTGTCATGAAGAAAGAGTTGGAGGAAAAAAGAAAAAGACGTTGCGTGTCCCTTTTACAGAAGCGGTTTTCACACGAGCTCTGCAGTCGTCTTTTTCACCCGTGACCAACAGGAGGACATGATGCAAGATGATGAAATTATGGGATTTTTATTTTTTTTTTTACATCCCGATAAAGCACATCCAAAATGATTGTTTTTGCATTAATATCAAAACTATGTATTTGTTGTATTGGTAGGAGTTGAAAGCACCAAACAGGACAAAGAAATCTGAGCAGCACTTTTTATCAACATTCAGACCTCCTCACTGTGACCTTTATGGTGTTGCCGTTATATTTTCTGGGCTTTAAGCTTTAAAGCTGAATAAGTTCTGAACAAAACATGAATCTTTGTGTTAAATTCACCCCATCAGGATAGGACTGTAGTCTCATAAGACCTAATTTAACATGCTATAAATCTTGGCTCAGTGTGCTGTTTTTTTATTGGATTAAATATACAAAAATAGCAGAAGAAAATTATAAAAAGAAAGGAAGTTTGTGCTATACTGTACATTAACAAGTGCATGTAAAATACAGGCCTGAAGATGGGCAGCCGGCAGAGAATAAAAAGCATTTGGAGCAGTGATTGAGTGGCATGAACTTTTAGTGGCTAATGCTAATTATTTGAAAAGTATTGGATCCATGGTGTTTTCACCACTCATTCAATGGACTGTATATATTTTACATCTGATAACTAGAATAATTACAAACAACAAATGAGGTGCCGACTTTAAATCTGCAATGTTTGTGTTCGCTCGAATTGATTAATTCTGCACTTTTCCGTGCATTTGATCGAACAGACTGGCAGGTTTTCTGAGAAGCTGCTGAAAATGGAGAATCGCTTGATCTGGACCAATACGCATCCTAAGTTCTGGGTTACATTAGTACATGTACTGACACTGTCTCCACCATCAGATATGTTAAAAGCCACCCAAACAGAAAACCTTGGCAGAATGCAGAGGTGCGCACCCTGCTGGAAGCCCGGAACACTGCCTTCAGGTCTGTAAGCTCAGAGGAGCCAAGTAGGACAAGGAAAAAGCTGGTTGCTGGTATTAAGAGGGCCAATGCCACATATGCACAGAGGATCGAGGGTCAATTCACCTCGCAAGACCCTCGGAGCATGTGGAGGTGCATTAAGTACATAACAGTTTATAAAGGAAGGAGCGAACAATGCCCCAAAGACCAATCTCTGCCTGATGCCCTCAACAAGTTCTATGCATGCTTTGAAGACCCGAACAGACCACCCAGCACAAGACTCACCTCACCACCGGATGAAGAGCATCTCAGCGTGACCTCAGCAGAAGTATGGAGTACTTCAGGAGGATTAATCCGCACAAGGCAACCGGGCCAGACAACATTCCTGGAAAAGTGTTTAAAGAATGTGCCGATCAGCTCTGCGAGGTGCTGGCAGACATCTTTAACACCTCACTTACCCTGGAGACAGTTCCCACCTGCCTGAAGACTGCCACCATCATCCCAGTCCCAAAAAGCTCTACAGTGACTGGTCTGAATGACTATCGGCCAGTGGCCTTCACCCCGATAGTCGCTAAATGCTTCGAAAAACTGGTCATGACTCACATCAAAACAACCATCAACATCAACGAGGACCCTCATCAGTATGCATATTGCGAGAACCGATCAACAGAGGATGCCATCTCTGTGGTCCACACTGCGCTCAACCACCTGGATCAGAAAAACTCTTACGTCCGTATGCTCTTTGTGGACTTCACATCCGCCTTCAACAACATGATCCCCCAAACCCTGATGGACAAACTATTCACATTAGGACTAAGCCCCTCCATTTGCAACTGGGTACTAAGACTTCTGAACAAACAGACCACAGTCAGTGAGGATCCACAACTTCTCCTCCACCATAACCCTCAGCACTGACTCTCTTCAGGGATGTGTATTGAGCCCCCTCCTGTTTACTCTGCTCACATATGATTGTGCAGCTACCCTTCCAGGCTGTCACATTGTAAAGTTTGCAGATGATACAGCGGTGGTGGGATGCATCACAAACAACGATGAGTCCAGCTACAGGCAGGAGCTGGAACACCTGGAGAGCTGGTGCAAAGAGAATAACTTTCACATCAATGTGAAGAAGACAAAGGAGATGATTGTGGACTTCAGAAGTAACAAACACATCTACACCCCCCTGAACATAAGAGGATCTGTGGGGCTGCACAGCTGCAGAAAGAAAAGCTTTGCAGAGAGTGGTGAAGGCTGCACAGAAGTCTGTCAGAGTCAGTCTCCCCACCTTCACAGACATATACCTCTAGATGCAGGAAGAGAGCCACCTGCATCATGAAGGACCCCACTCACACAGCACACATTTTTACCCCACTCCCCTCAGGCAGGAGGTTAAGGAGCATTAAGTGTAGAACCACTAGACTGAGGAACAGCTTTTACCCTGAGGCTGTTGGACTCATGAATCTCTTAACCACGTTTATTTAAAACAAAATTGTTCCAGTGTCGGGAACAAGCAGATGTTTTACAATAATGGAGAACATTTAACCAAAGTAAAACAAAAAGACAATTTCTTCCTTATGAACAATTCAAACAGGTCTTAATGATTTAAAAATTAAATGGAAAACTTGGAAAAAAACACAGCTATTATGTAAAATAGTAAAAGTACTGTTGTTAGTTTTTCCTGCCGTAGAATGACTCTAAAGATGTGGTTGTTTTAAGATGCATTAAAGCTGAAAGGAGCTCTCGTGTCACTAACTAAATATGACGTCCTTCCTAATCACTCAAGTGAAGCTGATGTGTTCTGTTATATGATTACTCTTCCATCAGCCTCTCAATGGACTTTTAAACTGATAGAAATCCCATTCATCCCCCCCACTGCACCCAGACAGACAAGGTTCAGTTCAGCCTGTCAGCTCCTGGACGTCTTCAATCCGTCTTCAGTCGTGGTTTCTCAGCAGGCTTGAGCAGTATTGTGAAGGGGATTCTTTTTGGCAGAAAGGGTGTAAAGAGGTGGGAATTAAGAGGGGGTTAGGGAGCACAGTAGGTCAGTCAACCGCTGCATTATCAGGCCTGTCTATCAGTCTTACGACAACCCCCCCTAGACTCTGCTTTCTCTCACTTTGTCTTGTATCAGCGAGTTTTCTGTGGTGGGATCAATCATTTCAGCAGACAGTCTCATCTTCTATGTCTGACCATAAGATAAAACGTTCATTTTTGTACCATATTTTTTCTTGTAAATGGCTAAATCTAAATATCTATTCACATCAGGCAGTTTTTAATACTTTGCTGTGATTTGTTGAGCTGCTTTAAGTTAAGTCATTGAATTATCTGGGAACCTCTGCTGCCGTCTGCAGGCTGGATCCATGGTGTCCTCACCTCTCAGGATTGCATGGCATTTGGAGGGAACTTCCTTCACAACCTTAATATTGGCATGCAGCTCAGGTGAACACCTCTCTTGCTTTTCTTTTTTGTACGTGCTAGAAACTATTAATTCCTTCATCACTGAACTGCTTGATACTTTATCCTGCAGGTGTTATGAAATGGAGCGTCGTCTTAAAACTCCAGACCTCTTTAAGTTTCCGTACTTTGAGGCCATCTGCTGGTATGTGGGTAAAAACCTCCTTGAAATGCTAAAAGGTGAGTGGGTAATATCACAACACTGAATATGTAGCAGTACCAGACTAATGAATCCACGTTAATCCATTTTTCTGACCCTTTCAGAGCTACGTGAGGACAGCTGTCCACCACCTACCTACCTTGTAGATGGAGTTAAGGCTTTAATTGTTGCTCTGAGGACTTGGTTGAAAAGAGAGGTAAGACTTGGTAGCAATGTTCCCACACCGGCTCTGGAGGTTCCTTGTTGGGAAATGATTATTAGCATATAAACAACAAAACTCCTGCTCAATTATTCTGTTCTTCTTTCTGCAGGTGACAGAGCCCTCAAGTGAGGTACCAGATCACATCAGGCCGAACCACCTGATTAAAGAGCTGACCAAGGAAATCCGCTACCTTGAGGTAAGTAGAGACGCTGCGAAGTGTATATTTTGTGTTTCCAGAAACTCCTACCTCTTATTTAAATAAACAACTACATAATGTTTTTGAAACCATTAGTGAAAAGGCCAGACTTCAGGGGTATCTGAGGCAGGCTTGAAACACAAGAGTCAGGGTGGCTTCTGGGTAATACCAGACGGCTAGGCCTCAGACTGACGAAGCCTCTTGGATGAGGGGCGAAACGTTTCTTTTTAACAAAAAAACGAAGTCCAGATGACATGATTCAACCTTTTTTGTTGTAACTACATAATGTGTTTTACAAGTAATTTACCACATTAAAACTAGGTGTTCATCTGAGCGAGGTCAAGAAAAACACTTGACCTATAAAAAATACTACTAACATGTAGGTTTTCAGTTAGTTCTTAAGTACCACTTTACAATAAGGCTGCCCTTATTGATGGCTAATAAATAGTTTATAGATATGTTATTAATTCCTCTATAAACACTTTATATATCATTAATAATTGTTTATTATGCATTAATTAAGGGTGACAGACAAAAGTGACCAGTTTGTTGCCAAATAGTGATTCAAATCAGTTCACCTTTATATTTCATCTAGAGTTGTTATATTTAACATTTCAGACTACCTTGTAAGCACAATAAGCATGTGTAAATCTATTTAAGATATAATATTAGTTTAGATACTTATAATGCAGTGATAAAGTACAATATTATATGCTAAAGAAATAGGTTTACAAATGCTTATTGTGCTCACAAGGTAGTAACTTAGTCTGAGATGTTTGATATAATAACTCTGAAATATATAAGTGAACAGATTTGGCAACAAACTGGTCAGTTGTGTCGCTCTGTCACCCTTAATTAATGCATAAGCAGTTATTAATGATTTATAAAGTGTTCATAGAGGAATTAATAACGTATCTATAAACTATTAGCCATCTATAAGGGGAGTCTTATTGCAAAGTGGTACCAGTTCTTCTACTTAGTTGTTGGTGTTACCTGTGCACAAACTTATTTTTAATGTATATTTCCAGGTAAATGTAAATCCACAGAAACATTGTTAAAGTATCCTTTGCCCTCAATCAATAACTATTTGATGATCCTTACGTTTGTGACTCCCCCAATCCCAGGAGGAACCTTTAAGCTGTGGTAAACCAGTGAAATCTCAGGGATGTGGAATATCGTCTGGAATGAACGGCTGCCTCACCACTCGCTCCTTGGAGAGGCTGTGCCAGGCGCGACGAGCGAGACGAGCCGCCAGGCGGCTGAGGGAGCAGGAGCGGCAGGCCCCCAAGGTGCCGTCCAACCTGGACATCTTGGAGCAGCACACCAGGGACGTGCTAAAGAGGCTGGAGGTGGGCCCTCGGGGGGAGGTGAGCTTCAACATACTTTTGTCTATAAGGTGACGCTTTGTAGACTTTCTATTACGGAATTAACTGTTGAATAATAACGATTTGGAAGTGAGCTGCAACATGGTGATTCACTACCACTCTGAACCTCTAGGATCCAGATTTCTGTGCCAAGGTTTATGGGAAGTTTAACAAAGTGTCAACTGCATCGGCAGCAGCTGTTGCCGAGTCACTGGAGGACAACCATCTTCGGCTCATGATGGTCAACGGAAGAATCATCAGGTGAAACTCTCTTTAGTTAGCGCGTTGGTGTTTTTCTAATTAAAGCAGAATATAACAGTCAAACTGAAAATGTTTGACTTTACACAACTTGAAGAACTGCAGTTGAATGGTTTTTTTTTTCAACAGAACTTTTTTTATTCTAGTTGTCAACAAATTAAAGAAGAAATGACATTTTTGTTTAAATTTTGACATGTATTATCTACCGTTATGTGCAGAGATTTGAGGCAGCCAGGAAGCAGTCCTGAAAAGACGGAGGACGAGCAGTCTGGTTGCCACAGCCCTCTAAAAAGTTGTGTGGTTGTGAAGTTGGAGAAGACGGAGGGCAGTCGAGAGCAGCACAGCGCAGCTGAGAAACCCACGCTCCTCAGTAAGTCGGTGTCTGAGCTCGATAATCAGTGTTAATTATAAAGATGTTCAATTGATGGTCTGCTCCTCTGTGTCCCAGGGGGCCTGGAGTCGGTGAAGAATGAACTCAGGGAGGACGTCTCAGGACAGTCCAGTGTGTCTGATGTGGAGTCAGACAGCGATTCTCCCACAGACGTAAATGATTTACAGCATTTATATCACACTTTTTTCATATCTGATACATACAAACGCATAAAGTAAAATCAAGTTATTGGGGACTGCCATTGCAATGCATTGGAGAGCTTTGCCTTGTGAAGTTATGCACTGCTGACAATGTTTCCTGTGAAAATTAAAAATCCAAGATGGTCACCAACGCTACTTTTAAATGGCTTTAACTCAGCCATTTTTACACATATAAAGCTGAAATTGGATGAGGTTACAGCTGCAAATGTTCTCCATCACATACTGAATCCAAATCAAAAACCCAAGATGGCCACCTTATTTAAAAAAAAGAAAAAATACCATAACTCAGCCATTTTTAGAGCTATTCAGATGAAATTTGGCGTATTGGTAGCTGAGAACGATCCCTAATAGACACCGACTAAAAATTAAAAATCCAAGATGGTCACCTCAGCGAAAAAGATAACTCAGCCATTTTTTGAGCCATTCAGCTCAAATTTACTGGTAGCTGAGGGCAAACCCAAACACACAGTACTGTAAAATCAACCATTTTAATTGGCAGCAGCCTGGCAGTCCCCGTCAAAGTATCTCCAGGAACTTTCTAGTTCCACTACAACCCCAGTTCTGAAAAAAGTTGAAGCATTGTGAAAAATGTAAAAATAAGCAGAATGCAATGTAAAATCCCATAAATTACAAATAACCTCATATTTTATCCACAATTGGACATGGTAAACATGAACTGATGGCATTTTAAAGAGGCTGAATAATTAATTTTGACTAATTTGCTAATAAATAAATAAAATACCCGCCAGTATTTTTATACTGGAACAATTTCAGCCTTCAATTTCATTTTTTTCCCAAAATCTTCGATTTCAGGAGCAGTTTATGTTCCTGAACAGAATATTTTGGAGACTTTAAATTTCCCATCATCTACAATTCATATCAGGTTTATCAGATTCACAATCATAGTATTCTGTTTTTATTAACATTTTACACAATATCCCAACTTTTTTCAGAATTGTGGTTGTATTTAATAGTAAAAAAAAAAAAATTATTCCAATGCTGTCGGTATGATCCCTATTCAAACTTAGAATGAAAGTCAGTCTTTGGGTCATATCATTATTTTTTATAATGTCTAGGATGATTGCTGTGATTACTAAAGGAACTCCTTTAACTGTTTTATTGATGTAGCGAAAAGCATCATCGTCGTCGTCGTCCTCCTCCTCCTCGTCGTCGGACGATGATTCCGAGAGTTCCCAGGAGGAAGAGGAGGAGAGGGGCTCATCTCAGCAGACAAGCTCAGGGCATATCATTGAGCTGGACCAGTCTGGTCAGAAACTCAGGCACAAACACGAACCACTCAAACGGTGAGGAAAACTCACTCTAAACGTTCAAATCAGCGCACGTTTTTAAAGCGATGTCGGTGATGATGGGTTAATGCCTCCTGCAGAGAACGTCCTACCTCACCCAGCACAGAAGAGGCCATTCAGGGGATGCTGTCTATGGCCGGTCTGCTGTGCTCCTCCAAGCCAGGTGAGGGACGCTCGCCCCGAGAGCCCTGGTGGTCCAGTCCGAGCCAACACTCGCTGCAGGAGTCGGCGCAGCACCAGCACAGACTGCAGGGGGGCAACAGCCCCATGGACAGCCAGGGCAACAGCAGCAGTGAGACCTGGGACAATCAAGGGCTCCCCAGCCCAGAGACGGACTACCAGTACTGTGACCCCTCAATGTCCCCACCACTGCACCCTTCAAAGAGGCATGCCCCCAACCCTCCACCTGTCAGCAACCAGGCCACAAAAGGTTGGAATAATCAGATTACCATATTTCCTGCCGTACACGTCGCACCGCCCTATAAGTCGCATCCGTCCAAATATGTCTAATAAAGTGGAAAAAACAAATATGTTGCTTCACCGTATACGTCGCATCTATTATGCGTCACCGCTGACGTGTCGCGTTTGTTACGCGTCACCGCTGACAACCTGGAAATGTGGGCCGGTGTTGTGCCAAAAATCGATTGGCTGCCAAATGCCGGCTGCGGGAGTGTGCATGTGAGGATTTTAACAAGAATTTAATAAGATTAACACTTAAAACAATTACAAGTTTGCTTGAAATAATAGTAAAGGTGAGTCAGTTGAACTTTTACTTAATAAATGCACTTCATTGATCAGATTAGCTGCATTTCACCGGGGCTGCGCAGCAAAATGAAGCTGATTTGACGGTTGCTCCAGGTGAGCTGGACGAATTTGGCCTCAGTGGCAAGCCAAGTGTCTGATTAATAGCCACTTTTTACCTATTACATGACACAATGGCATGCCATACAACTCGAGTGCCATCTAGCGGCTGAAAATGATAGTGTTCAATATTTTCAGTCTGAAAACGGTCATGTCTCATCCAAAAACTGGTTTATAAATATGGGGAAAAAAAATCCATAAATAAGTTGCTTCTGTGTTGAAGTCGCAGGGCATGCAAATTATGCAAAAATAAAAAAGTGACTTCTAGGCCGAGAAATACAGGACTAAAGACAGATTTGACATCTTTTCACGGAGCGAGCAGTGAACCGATTCTCGTTTGTGTGTAATTTTACAGTAAACTCATTTATCAGCAAGAAAAATAACCTTATTTCCTCCTACTTTAAAATAATAAACTTAAATATGTCGCAGTTGTGTTATTGTAGCCAATTATAAACAAATGGTGAGATAGTTGTATTGGAGGCGCATCTGGATTATTTACTTTGTCCATAGTTACGTTACTAATTTAGTCACTTTTTTTTTTCAGGTAAAAGGCCTAAAAAAGGAATGGCCACCGCTAAGCAGAGACTGGGCAAGATCCTAAAACTCAACAGACACAGCCGTGTCTTCGTGTGACCCCCTCATCCTGAAAACCTTAAAGGAGAATTGACTATAAAGGGTTTACTTGAAGCAGGAGAAGAAAAAAATTGTATATTTGCTATTAATCACTTTTGTGATTTGAAAATAGGGGTTGGGGGGTATAGACACACTGCCTGAAGACGACTGTAAACAAACATGTAAAACACGCTCACTGTGCATGCTTTGGAGACAGGGTACTGGATGTGGAAAAAAGCAAATGCACAACCTCACAACAAGCACACTACGAACAACAGGATGAAAAGGAGCGAAGGGAAACGTGAAGCTTCTGAGGGCATTCAACGGGGACAAAGTCCACCAGACAGAGATGCTTCATCCAACAGGGACTTAAAAGATCATCTGAACGCTTGTTTGTTTGTTTTTCGCCCCTCCTGCTTGTTTGCTTCAAGCTGAACAAGACGAAGCAGCAGGTGAAGCTCAACTGCAACAGGGTCTTCAAGTTCCTTTGACCTGGAAATGCGGTGCTACATTAAAAGAAAAAGGAGGCAGTGAACTAATATTTCAAATGGTGCTTATCGTTTCGTATTTTTCTCCACTCATGCTTCTCTCTCAGCCCTCACCTTCCTCTTTCCTTCCCTTTTTTTAATCTCAATCACACCAGCAATGACTTTGAGGAGCGAGGGAAGATTGGGAGGCAGCGCTCAGACGCACCGTGTTTGCTGACAAGTCTGTAGCGGACTTTGCACTATTTGGTGCAGAATTACTCTCGTCTGCACCAGGTTGTTAATTAGAGCTACAAAGTTGCTCAAAGTGCTGCCTCTCTGTGAATTTGTGTTCAATAGAATTCGAGTCGTTCACTTTGAAACGAGTCCCGTTTAATTTATTTCTCATTTTATCTGTTTTTTGTGCGTTGGTGTATTTATTAATTGAAAGAATCAATTTTATTATGAAATGACAGAAATCTCAGCTATTCTGTGGAATTTTTATTTTCTCTTTTAGGGGCTTCTTTTGTAATTTTTAAGATCGTTTTGTTTTTATGTAAATGTGGATGTTTTGGTCTGTTGAGTAGTTCACCTACAAAACTTTTACCCATTATCGTCACAAACAACTTCCCTGCCCCAGTTGACTTGAAGCCTGTGTTCTAGTTTGGTCTGGATTTCTTTTGTACTCGACTTTTAGCTGTTAACAGATTAGGTTAAATCTACACCCGAGTGTTCTGGTTTAGTGCCACTTACCTTTAATTAGCAAAAAAAAAAACAAGCTAAACGTATCTGAGCCGCTGCGGTTGATCCAAAGGAGTTGTTAGTCGATAATAAGGAACTTTAATGGGATGAGTGGGTAATTTTTTGTTTTTTTATGCCAGTGCTGATGTGAAATGTGTGTTTTGCTCTGGGTGCGCAGTTCTTCACTCTCAGGGAATGATGCCATGGACATAACCTTCGATTATCCACCAGCCACATCATGGATGCAGATAGGACGCCCTCAGCTCGAGACTTAAAGGATCTCCCTCCTGCTTTGAAAATGCTGAGGTTTGTTTCCTTTAATGCGTTCAAATTGCACAAATACACTCTGCTTAAGCTTTTTTTCGTTTAGTCATTGTATCTTGCAGCCTAATGGAGTTTGGTATTGTCCCTCACACTTCCCACACATTCTGCTCAGTGTTGCTTCTGAAACATCAAACCAACCAGAGGTTACACTGAGGTAATGCCGTGTAGCTTTAAGACCGTTTTTTTTTTTTTTTCTAACAAATTTTGGAAAGCTTTGCTCAGGTTGACCTGCGAGTAACTGTGTGAACAATATCTCAGCCCTAATGAGTTTTTAATTTTATTTTTTAATGAAGTTGGTGTTAATCACAGGGCTAGGGTAAGTTACCTGGCTTTATTTTTCTTACACTACACTTGACTTTGTGAACTTTTTGCATGCCAAGTCATCGTAAAACAAGCTGGCCCGCAGGCAGGGTTTCTTATAAGCTGTAGTATTCACTGCACATGATTTGTCCCCCCCCCCACACACACACACACACACTTTCTCAGCATTTGTGTTGTCAGTTCTCGATTTTTCCAGATTTAAATGGCTTTTAATTTGATAATGCAAACACTGGCTAACTGTGACACTGTTGATGCGTTGCATTTTGTTACTGCATTTCAAAATTTGTGTAAATAAAACTGATGTAATAAAATGGGTCTTTTTGTCTTAATTTAAAACACGTTATTTTTAGTAAACCAGACTGTTTAACTTGAAGATACATTTATTACAATTTTCAGAAAATCCGTAAGATTTCCACAAAGACTCCATGTGGTCATCTGCAAAAAAGAAAACACATGGTCAAACTAAACATAACTTCAAAGAGGTTCAATGCAGAAACACTTGAACCAGAATGGTTTTATTTAGCTTAAACTGGGAGCTGCAACACCGTGCAAAAGTCCTGAGCAAGCTCTTTTCTCTTTAGACTTTTTTTGGAAGCAAAATATAGTTATTTTTTCAAAGTTGTCTTGATCAGTGGTTATCTAAATTTTCTGGATATCTTTCAAAGTTTATTTCAATATCAACAGCTTTCCCCCTTTAAATTTCAACAGAACTCGTTTGCCCACAAAAACCTAAATTGTAAATGAGGGAAGAACAACAAAAATGTCTAAACTGTCTTACAAATGTAAAATTATTAAAGTGATTTTGAGGGTGCAATTACTGTTACCTAAAAGCTTAACATACTTGAACCTGGATGTTTCTGCTCTTTACACTTGTTTGGTAATTCATCTAATGCAGTTTTTTTTTTTTTTCAAGCACTTTTCGTCTTTCAATCATCTAATATTCTTTTCCTTTAGAATGCCAAGATATGCCATGTTTTCATCTTGGAGCTCTGTTTAAAAATGGCTCATGTCCCGTTAAAACAAACAAACAAAAAAACACCATCAGTAATCAAGAACAAATGCTAAAAACCCCATCTAAAGAAATCTGGTTCTACAGAGACAAGTGAGACGTGGAGCCTGTTGCATAATGCTGAATATAAAGGAAATAGTTAATATCTCAGCTTGAAACTAAACCTGGTTTTAATCCTTGGCTGCAGTTGAACAAATCTTGTAAATGAATCCTTTGATTAGACAAGAGAAAATTATTTACTGTCAAAGTGGAATATTGTACAGTTTGAAAGTCATTTTTCTTGATGCCATTAGAAAATTATTGCTGTTAAACCTAAATGTTATGCTAGACTGTTAATTATGATGGCTGGTACATGCACCAGTATTTTTGATACTGAAAGTGAAAAGATCACCTTATTCTTTATCTGGTGGGATACCAAGCTCTTCATCTGTCCATTGAGAGGCATCTGGCCAGGGGAAGTGACCCTACAGACAGATTTAACAAGTTTTATTGATCTCTTTTCATTTATTTTGATAACTGGTGAACCACGGCAATATACAAAAAATTCTGCCATGTTGACTGAAGCTACACAAGTTTGTACAGTAATGTATTTTTCAGAGGTGAAAGGTCTTATGAATATGAAGTTTCACTCCTAAACTCTGAGTCTGAACTGCATTTCCAACACAGATCTAACTTCCATTTTAAATTAACTTAACATGTTTTCAATCTTTTACAAGGACAAAGCCAGGCGCTGGTTATATACCTTAACTTTCTAGCAAGCATACAAGTATTACTCACAAACACTGCGTCTGGGTCGTGCCAGAAATGCCAAAGGATCCAAAACCACATGAAGGAACTGAGAAACTCCGCATCAAACTTTTGTTTCTTCGTCAGCTGTGGATATTGTCTGTACCGTGGTTCAATATGAGGTCCGTCGCTAGCTCTGAAACAATAAAAACAAAGTTGCATGAGACTGAATGAGAACTAACATTTGTATGTATATATGTATTCGCTTTAGTAATATTTATCACGTTTATTCCATTTATCCAAGCATTACAGCAAATGTTGTTGTAGCGGAGATGCTAATGCTAACGAACTCACTTTCTCCGCAGTATTCTTCCTGGGCCGCGCCTGAGCAGCAGAGTCCCCGTCCGAAGGACAGCGAAGGCCCGTCCAAAAGAGGACATAGTTGTTTATTCAACAAAACCCCGTCTTTTGGCTGTTATGCTTGGATTTGGGCGAAGCACCGCACCAAACCCATAAAAGTCACCTTCTCTCGACCACCTTAGCCGTGATGGGACAGGAAGCGTTTAGCTTTGTTTGTTCAACCCATTCGTCACAGCGCCCCCTCTGGGCTGATGGAGAACTGCTTGTGCAACATGTTCAACTTCAATGAGTCTTGTTGTTTCAGCTTCACGTGATGGTTTTCCCTAATATCCAATTCCAAAATTAGGTTACTTGGATTTTTTTTTTTCTATTTTAACGGGTATGAGGATTTTTCCAACCCATTAAACTCAATTGACTTTTTCAGTTTAATGCGCATGCCCAAAGTATTTGCATTACACGCCTAATTCACTTTCGTTGAAATACAATCTATCCAATCAAGTAAAGTCGATATATGACCGTATATATGGTCTAAAACAGTGTTCAATTTTAAAAACACACTTTTATTCCCTGGCTTTTGACCCTGTGTGAGTTGATTTTAACTTGTCTGTATTAATTTATCTTTACCTCTGTGGATCTATGTATTTTTTACTATGTACTTTTGCTGTACAGCACTTTTGTTGGCCCTGTTGCTGTTTTTAAGTGCTTTATAAAGAAAGTGGTATGATATAGTATACCTGTTACAGGTGTGCTCTGCAGTCCGACATCTGGCAACATTACACATAGCAGCTGTCACAAGTCAGAGATTCTTTATTGAATTTATGGACGCAGGATCCCAGTTACATCCAACAATAAAATGTAAAAGAAAAACAATAATGACATCTAAGATATGAACTAAGAAAAACATCAACTACAAATACACTAAGCACTAATACACAACGTACAATACCAATACAATAATATAATTTATAATCGCATTTGTATATACAAAGGCCCAAAAGATCAGAGTAAAAACACGACCTTGAGTACCGGAAATGGTTGACTGTATTTGCGGCTGGTTGATTATACGCATGCGCACTAGTAACTAAAAAGTTTAATATTCTCTGTGGTCCAGTTTCCCTCAAAAAACGTAACTAATGTAACTTTGTTTTTAGACCCAGTCACCTTCATAGACTTTTCAGTTAATTGAAAATATAGGTATTTGCAGAAAGTCACAACTTTTTAGTCTACTATCCTAATAGCAAAATATAATTAAATATTATAAAGGGACTATGCAAAATTGTCCAAGTTTCAAAAAATTGTTTTGAATTTACGAGGCTTAAAAACACCTGCGGTAATATATACTTTAACCACTAGATGGAGACAAAGTAGAACAAATCCATTAATTTTGAAAAGCATGGCTGATGTGTCCTTTATTTTTGTAAAATGGAAAAATCAGGTGCTTGTGCAACCATTCACATGTTGAAGTTCTGAATGTCTGACTTTACGAGGTGGTTTCCCTCATTTGTTGGCAATTTACTTTCACCATCTCAAACACGCAAATCAAATAAAAAAATACATATATAAATATATATATATTACAAGAACTCGGGTCTCCCTCTCGTTTTGTGCTTGTTGAAAGTAAAGAACTATTCAGGATACGAAAACAGGAAATAACATTGTGGCGTGAACGCGCACAACGCCGCCGCCCAAACAGCGAAAAAAAAAAATAATCCTCGACGCCATCTTGTTTCCAGTCGACAACCAATTTCACCTCATGAAAAGGAAGCTACCATTGTACGACTCGGAAAGTATAATTTATTTTCTGCGATGTGCCCAGCGTACACCTCATCTCCACCGGTAGTAAACTTGTAGACAACTGGTTCCCTCGTTTTAAAACACAGGCGCTAATTTAACGTTGTTACCTAATGGCGCCTGGCCGTTGCTCTCCGGTTGCGCCCCTCTCCCCTCACAGCTCAGAACCCGCCCACAAATACTAACTGCATGATGTCATCGCAAACCAGCCATTTCTCAAAAATGACCACCTTCACCTCTAACTTTTGGACAATCGCGGCTCACCCACCGTGTCCCATATTATAACATCAAAATATTTTCTTCAAAGCGCAATCATGATGGGCGCACGGTCAAAGACAAATGTTTACTGTTCCAGTCATTCGACAGTGATGGAAGTATCCTCAACAGCGGAACATTTCCGTTTAAAAACAAAAACAAACAAAAAACACCTGAATGGTTCGACTTCAACCAAACGTTTTTATATCTCCGTCGTCTCCAAAGTGTGCGCGAGCACTAACAGTTGCGGGTGTTCTGTTAAGGGGAGGGGAAAATGCGCATGCGCGATCGAGACGCAGTTTTAGGGTGGGGGAGGGTCAGCAAATGGAAAGGATGAGACCATCCTCCCGTTAGATATGATGCAAAAGGGATTTCTACCATCATGTTTCCAGAAAGATGACAGTAACCAGTTTACCTGGACCATACCTCTGTTGAAGTAATGCTAAAATATTTGTACTTTGTGTAAAAGCCACCCTATATAACATTAAAACACATATGAGCATTTTATCAAAAGTTGACTCTTGTCATTGTGATTTATTTTTGAAAGAATAAAATCAAAAGTCATATGCACATCTTCACTGGGGCTGCCACAAATAAGTGTTATTATATTGAATAGGGTCTGGTATTTGTTCATAATTTAATTGTATTAGTGTTTACTGTTTATTTTGCCATAACAGTCCAAAATGTACAGTTTCACACGAGAAATCAATTACCATAATGCATATAAAAATTGTATTTAGATTATTCTGATTAATATTAGCATCTTACTTACATGTATAATGTTCTTATTACACAATGTTAATATTTAACGATAAATATAAAATACAACAATGCTACATTTCCCATTTTAGAATATACTTTTTCTAGACACTTTTTCTTTAGGTTACTTTTGACATTATGTACAATTATGGACTGTTAATTAAGTATTTGACATTTCATGCTTTAAGCAATCCATCATTTATTCGTTCAAAATGGCCATTGTTGTTGTATGCCAAAAAATAAAATGTGTTTATTTGGCAACCCCTCTTGTGTAAGCGACATCAATCTTGGAAGTTTTGGGAACACGCTCGGCGCTCGGGCACGCTACACTACCCCTGTCAAACTGGGAGTGTAGCCCCGCAGTGTGTGGAGGCGGAGCTCGCGCGTAGAGATGGCACGGGAGGGGGGAGGCTCGTGGGGGAGGCGGAGTCTCAGCAGTCCTGGCAGGGCCGCCATTTTTGCAAAGGGAAAAGAGACTGGTTTGAGGGGATCTAATTTCTAAAACTCGCCGTTGACTGGGGCTCAGTTTTAACGGTTCAGAATTATTTCGTTTTCACGTGCGCGTAAACCGAAAACCTCGCTGTTTTCGTTCATCTCGAGAGAACACGAAAAATTGCAACCGTTTTAAACATTGGCTGGGAATCCGCAGTGTGTGGACTGAAGTATTGTTTTGGTTGTGGAAGATGCGACTGGGGTCTTACCCAGATCCCCTATTCGCTATTTAAATCTTCCAGAGTGGACTTAAAACGGTAAGTAAACTGTTTCAAGTGGACATTATGGAGTGAGCGGTAAACGAACCTGGAGGGGTATTGTTGTCTTTAGTTAGCCACCTGCTAACGAAGTGTCTGCTGAGTTTTAACTTGCTAACGAACACCGTTAGGTCAGGATCTAATTGTGCCTTGTTCTCCTTGTTCAAATTTATTTTACTTAAAGGTGAACCAAGTAATTAAACGGTAAAAGGTTCCAGAGTTGGCAAATCAAGACACTAACATGCTAACTAGCGCATGCTACTAGCCTAAATTAGCTTGTCACAGACCAAATAGGGTTCTGACGTTCTGCTGGTTAATACAGTAATCATCCCGCTCAAGTTATCGAGTAAATATCACGCAGGTATTACTGATTAGACTGGCCGTCATCGACAGAGTTAAAGTAGCCCAAACACTAATTAAACAAGGGGCAACCTGACATGGATCTGTCCACAGTAACGTCTTCATTCAGAAACAACAGATAATTGTCACTTGCGAGCTTCTTGCAAATACAACACGAATGAACGATTTTCAAACGTGACACATGCAGATGTGAAGCAGGAGGTCACTGCATTTTTTATATACTGACACTGCGGGCCATATTGCGCACAGTTTTATTCTCATCTGTATAGATCATGCAGAAAAGAAGGTTGTTTTAAAAGGCCAATCGTTTTTTTTTTTTTTGTTCCTATTTCATTATTATTCGCGCTATATCCACATTAGCAGAGGGCAGTGTTTTTGCTTATACGTTACGATGCAAACAGCTTATATCTGCTTCATTTAGTGGATCTTATCTATTTATTGCACAACAGAAGCGTTTGAACGTACAGTTGTCGCCCACTTTATGCACATACTAAACTTGAAGCTGTACAATTTCGTACACTATGCTCCTTTATAGGATTTTAAAAAATCTTAACAGTGTCAGTGAACTCACTGGGTCATTTAGGGATATCTTGTGTTTATTGTAATACTGTTACTTTAGCCAAGCAGGTTATATAAATATTACAAAATCAAGCAAGCTGTGTGTTTCACTGAGAGCTGCTTCGCCTCACAACCTTATCATTTCTGTCAAGAGAAGTTTTTATATCAGAGCAGCTGATTGAAGACCGAGAACAACGAGCTTCATGCATGTAAACAGAAACGGAAGATGTTTAGTCTGTTCAAGGCAGCAAAGCCAGTTGTCAAAATAATAGCCTAAATGCCTTGCTACACTAGTTGTCTTGGAACAATGAGGCATTATGAAGTTGCATTCTATCAAGATGAAGCTAAAATTAACCTTACACTAAAAGTCCCAACTTGTGTTAATACGGTTACTTGTAGTCTGCGTGTTGGCATCAAATGCTGCAGCCGTGGGGGAGGGGAACTTCCATTTGGACATATCGCCCTGCTTCAAAATGTAACCCTATTGGCAATCCCAGCCACCCTGAATTGTTCCGTTTGACCCAGCATGGTACGAATTACCGTATAAGTGTGCAGCAGACTTTGCCTCCCCCGAGTTGCTATCTCTCAAGGCTGGTGTCGCATTTTCCTGTCTCTGACGACCCAGGCATTAATCCACTCCTGTCGGCTGCGCATTATGCTGCTAGCTTCCGTTAGCTCGGACGTTGCATACCGAGGGGGTTATTTTTGGCCTCGGCGGGCCTAAAATTGCGATATACTCTGCTTCACCGTGCTCGACTGTCTCTGCTTTCGCCTGAGCGGTTAGAAAACAGTCGGGACAGATTTGTGTCGCTTTTTCTCCGAGTGTCATTGCATGTAGCTTCCCCCCCCCCCCACACACACACACAGCTAACACTGCATATCGGGAGGCTAGTAATGCTCGGCCTTTTCATCGAATTGACTAGTGGTAACAACACAGAAACTGTACCGATCGGGTGACACTTGGAGTAGAGTGTGTGAAATAGTTGATTAAATGCATTCTTGGGGGGGTTTCTTCCTGTGACGAGGCTCCCCTGGCTACTCGCCGTCCTGAGAAAAGCGCTCTGAAAATGGCGTCAGCACCAGGGTGTTGTGGTAACATAATAGCGACGTTGTACCCTCCACACCCCTATCGGCAGGACTGACTGCAGCGCCGACATACCCGCTAAGAAGCAACTACACGACATAATTTCCCCCCCTTACTTTTAGCTCAGCTTACAATAATGTTAAAACGGTCTAGGTCTCGCTTTGATGGAACTCGCTTTATGAATGGTTTGAGTAATAGTCACTGACGATGATGGTTTCCTCCTAAAACGGATTACAAAGCTCCTCTGTAACATGCGTCATGGCTTGTGCTGTTGCCTGTGGTTTTATGCTCGAGTGTGACTGTTTTTGTCACTGAAGACTCATTTAATCTGGCTGTGCTGTTCCCACCACACAATCTAGGAGAAGGAAAACCATTAAATATATATATATATTTTTTCTGCTAGAAATATGAGGATATTATGAAGTTTGTTAAAACAAAAACACATGCTATGTAAATCTTTTGAGGTTTTTTAGATCAGTTGTCATATGTATTGATCGCTAATGTAATATTACAGGATGAGAAGCTTTAGTAATATTATAGCCCGATGTTTGTTTACAAACATTAAGCGCATAAAGTAAGTAATGTCTTGACAGTATAGTATAGTACACTAAATATAGAATATATTTATGTATAGTATAGTAGTGTAGTATGTGATTTATCACACACCAGTTTAGCCAACTGCCACAATTTCATCTCGTATATGTTAAATTATAGACCGATATTGACCCTTAAAAATCAACTGGTGCATAATTAACCAATTGCAAAGAGAGAGAGCAAATACAGTATGATTGCTTTAATCTCTTAGTTTTAAGTGTGCATGTTCTTATTAGATTTGAAAAGCATATGTTTATATAAATTAAACATACGGTTATACTTTGTTAAATGTAAAATACATATTGACAAAAAAAATGGTGTTCGATATTGGCTATTAGCTGCCCTGATTTTATACATTGACATCAGTCATTGATAAGCTCATGTTTGTGTACTTTTGATGTAAATATAATGTCGATGGCTTAATTTATAAAGTGTGACAGTATAATCTTTGACTTTCTTCATACATTTTAAGTTAAACATAGACTCACTGAATAGTAACATATTAACGATTTAAAAAGTGGAAGTAAGCATATTAAAACTATGTTACTAAGCAGTTATGCTCGTCCTCTTGTACTCTATTCCTCGTGAGGTTAAGTGTGGTCATTTACACCTAGATGCCCTTTCCTTGACAATAAATATTTGTATTATTTTACTCCTGATAGTGTAAAATGCTTTCCGTTTTATAATTGTACCTGGGCACCACATATCACAGTTTTTTTTGTATTTAATTTGTTTTCTAACTCCAACAAGATAAGACCTGTAAACAGTTTTGTAGCTCATCACTGTGCCCATTACAGCCCTTTCAGTGTTTGTGCAGTTGTAGAGTGTTGAGCTGGATGCATACTCTGAGAGAAGTGGAGAAGTCTGCTCTTGCTGACGTAGTGGTAAGGCGTTCTTCTCTGCACAGATGTTTTATTCTCAACAACAAACTGCAGCGCAGAACTTGCCCCTCTTCCGTCCCTGTAAATATTTTTGCTTCCCTAACAATGACAGACATTTTTATTATTCAGCCTGAGACAGTAAACGGCATTTAGCATTTGTAAATTCATCACAAGGAGACCACCACCATTTTCAACAGACGGTGCACAATGTTTAGAGAACTTAGAGAACGCATCTCTGTCCAGCCGAGGTATACTCCCTCCTGTCAATAACTGTGCTATCTCCTTCCACAAATTCTTCACCATTTGACTGTCTTTATAGTTTTGCAGGAACAGTTGGAAAGGTGGCTGTTTTTTTTTAACAGCTTTGACCATCTTCCCCTTTGCAGAGAATCAAAGTGTGGATGGGGGAAATAAGCAAGTAGTTTGAGTCAATTTCAAGACATGTAATAAAGTTCAAAGGTTTCAGCTAATGTGTGTAAGAGCCCTGTTGGGTCTAATTATGTTCTCCTACTTACTAGACCAAATCCCAAGCCATCCTTATAAAGAAGCCAAGACCTCTGTTCGGTTTCTAATTATTTTTCTCTTGTCTGTGTTGTATCAGAACATGAAATGTTAAATACCCAATTGGATCAGAGTGTGCCTTACGGCTGTGTGCAGTACAGGTTCTCTTTGTTGTGCTGGGATGGATAGTCGATGTGTAGTGCCCCTCTTTCTCTGCCTTAGAGACAGGGCACACTGGCTAGCAGCGTAGATTCAGGGCAGTCTCAGGTGATACAAATCTTTCATTACCTAAATCCCAAGACACACTGGGAAACGTGTACTCCCAAAAATCACGTACTTGGTACAGAACTGTCCATTATTTTTGTATGTTTGATGGAGACAGAAAAAGAAGCCAGAAAAGGATATTGATGGACCACATATAAAAAGGTTTATTTGCAACTTTTTTTTTTTTCTTTCTTTCTTATTTACAGAAACAAACATCATATCTCTAAAACGGTAGTGCTTGAGTGTAACTTAAGTGTATGTCTGTGTAGATACACCTCACCATGTGGGACAGTGTAGTTGTTTCCTGGTCTCCAGTCATCTCACATGTGTATTGCCCATGTCTCGAGAGACTCAGAGAGAAAGCTGAATGGTTCCGGAGCCCAGTCCAGTCACATGGCATCTCAGCTGGGAGGAGAAGCCAGGGCTCAGGTGACCTGTTTTTGTACTGCTAGCTGGGCCGTAACAGATCCCGCTTAAAACTAGCAAGCTGTTTCTCTGACAGGTGGCTCTGGTGCCAGTGCTGCTGAGGCTGCAGCCCTACTACACCTCCATAACCTCCCTGGTTACTACAGTTGTTCATGGGTCGTAGCATAAGGCAGAGCAGGGATGTAGCATCAACTGTGATGTAACAAATGCTGCAGTTCAGGCGTAAAATTGACCATAAACACTGTTGTAATGTACCATGAGTGGCTATTACAGTTCTTTTTACCCGTGGATCCTAAGTAGCCTCTCCCCATTTTCTCTGCACACGCGGGCAAATAGCTTAGATTTTAGTCGGCTGTGGAGTGCATTCTTCAAATGCTGTAATTAGGTACCAGCTCCATATGTGCCTGTTTGTCAGTCTACAATCACAGTTGCTTTCTCATTCTAGAGAACAGGCATATCAGATCTCACATGTTTAGTCACACTGATAACATGGGATGTAAGAAATCTCAGTCTAAACTGTTTAAAAGGATTCACCCATGACCATACAAAGCTTGTTAAAACTCTGCAAGTAGCAGCACCAGAGTTTTCCTGAACATGCATTAGAGAACTGATAAGAAACTTTTATTTTTATTATTATAATGTTCTCGCTCACAGTTAACAGTGGACAGAAAAACATGTTCTTTTCGTCGCATGTAATTTTATGTGATGAAAAAATTAAACATTTCAACACTCAAGGCACAACTGTTATAACGATGTTTTTACTCTCCAGTGACTGTTTTCAATGAACAAATCAGCAGGTAGAATAACCACTTTCTTTACGACAAACATGCTGCCCTGTAAGATGTATATCTTGTGGGCTTTAGCGTCTGGGGTATTGCTTTGCACATGCAACAACACGCTTTTTTTTCCTATTGTGGCTACATTTGCTTGTGTGGATGCTCGCATCCATATTCCCTGCTGTATTGATGTATGACTTCACCTTCAGGGCTGGAGTGGGGGGTGGGCTGGCAGCCATGGGCACACTGATTGATGAAGGGCAAGGCGGATGGAATGTGTCCCACAGTGGGCACACAATAGTGGGGAAAAAAGAGGCCTAAGTCTGTGCTCTTATCTGGGTCAAGCTTCCTGTGTATATGAATGTATTTGTGCGTGTTTCAATAGTTTCTGAGCTGAGTCATTGCAGTTAGCTATAGAGATGGTGTAAAGTCGCATTAGCTTGGAAATGGTTGCTATGGGATTTAGTTGAAATCCCTTATTTTGTGTTGCTCCTTCCACTTATCTACAGGCGTAATCTGGCTTGACTGTGAAATCAAGAATGAAAACATGGTTATGCTAAAAACAGAGAGGAAAGCTGTTTACTTTAGTGTCATAATTTATATATTATGGGGTGGGTTTTCCCTCACTGCCTTTCACTGCAGTACTTTCCTAAATGGGAAGCTATTCCATACACAATAATGTGACTGTGTTTAGTGGGGGGAAAAAAGAGACTGGGTTATGCTACGTGCTCCTCTCTGCCACCCAGAGTCCACCCAGGTCCTGACTGTGTAGCATCACTGTCAGACAGCCCCCTTGTTCACCTCCCCCACCCCACTGCCCTCTCAAATGGAGGAGCTTTGGTGATTTGCACAGGTCCTTTTACAGAGAAAATATTGGTGAGAAGAAAAACTTTACAGAAATGAAAGGTTGAGACTACCTGAACCACTTCTATCTTGTGGTTTGTTTTACTACTATACACTCTTATGTTGTTTCCTTTTTTTTTAGATTGTTAGGTTTGTTTCACTATTCTCCAAACCCTCTGCTTGTCTCCCCGTTTTCATACCAGCTGTAGATTCAGCCAAAGGTGGTTTTAATATGTAACGGCCTTCTTGTGATTAGGAACGGTTTCTGCGGCACTCCCCTTCCTCTCAGTTCTGCGTTACTGTCTGAGGTTTATTTAGGAAGTGCATAGAGGAGAGAGAAAAATCTGTCTGGGCGGGGTGACTGGGTGAAGGAAGGGTAGGGAGGGGCACTTTTTCCCCTTTTGGTTGCGTTTCTCCATGGTGATGGGCTGCTCTTCTAGAGGAAGTAGGAGGAGCAGGCGGAGGCAGTCACAGCGAAGCTCAGATTTAGTCAGGAATGTGGCTGTTCTGTACTTCTTTTTTTTTTTTTCTTCGACTTTCGTCGGCGTGGACTATGTTGGACTTCAGCGCATGTTTACACAATGAGAACCTTTTTTTACTGAGCAATGTTTGAAGGGAAAGGGCAGAATGTCATCAGTTTCTGTGAGATGAGGGGCTGTCTTATGTGTGACCATGAGTTTTTGTGTGTACACTTCTTTTAAGTGACCATATGACGCTCTAAACAAAGTGCAAATATACACAAGTTGGATTTCCATTTACTGGTAATGAAACTTTGTAAATAATAATAAAAAAACAAATGGCATTCAGCAACATAAACTGACTTGCAAATAGGGCAAAGAGATGTTGCCACCAGCTGGATTGTCAAGGCGAGTGTATTTGTGTGTGTCCATTTGTCTGATTTTACTGAAACTGACAGAAAATAATCACTAGAAGTACATCTACGGTACTACTAATTAACCCTTGGGACCAGTTACATTTTCCATCACATCCAACTGACCTTAGGAAACAAGCAGCTTGTTATCTAGATATTAAGGTAAAATTCTATGTGGTAGCTGAGCATCACCTGAAGTATATACTTCCAAGTGCTACCCATTGCACATCATTTTTGCTTAAAACATTGGTATTATCTGTTGGTTTGAACCTAGTTTGTTATTGCTATGTCTCAGTCTCATGACCCACTGGACTTATTTTAATGAAACTCTCAGAAAGTAAACATTGTCTTTACTTCAACATTTGTAGTTATTCTAATTCAAGATGGCTACCACAGCTCTGAAAAACTTACCGTAATAAAAATCAAATGAATGTTGCTCAGTCAGGTTTACAGACTTTGAGCTAAATTTACCATAGATGTAACTGAGAGTTATCCTCAACTCCCACAAGCTCTCAATATCAATACAATAAAGTTTTATCTTATCATATCACCAAGACCATCCATTTATAAGATTTGAAGAAAACCGCTAAATCTGCTTTTCGGCAGGAGAAGATCTCTGTTTAATTCTCTGGCATGAAATAAATCATGAAGATTTAACTATGAAATAAAGGTGAAATGGGGCAGCACGGTGGCGCAACTGGTAGAGCTGCTGCCTGTCAGCGAGCAGGTCCCTGGTTCAAATCCCGGTCCGGGGGCCTTTCTGGGTGGAGTTTGCATGTTCTCTCTGTGCAAACGTGCGTTTTCTCCCGGTACTCCGGTTTCTTCCCACAGACCAAAAACATGCATGTTATGCTGATTGGTAACTCTAAATTGCCCCTACTTGTGAGTGAGAGAGTGAATGGTTGTTTGTCTCTTTTGTTTCTATGTGTCCCTGTGATGGACTGGAGACATGTCCAGGGTGTACCCCGCCCCTCGCACAATGACTGCTGGACATGGGCACCGGCGAACCCCGTGACCCAAAATGGAAGAAGCGGGTAAAAGATGATGGATGGATAAAGGTGAAATGAAAAAAAGAAAGGTAACAGGTGATCTGAATTCCTTCAAGGAGTGCTAGGTCTTAAATATTATAGCTGGAAAGCTGGTGATCAATCACATCATGTTACTGTGTGTTCATCCAGACAGGAATATAAACCGTCAGAATCGTTTCAATTTTCTTAGTGTCCATAAATTGCTCTTCAAGACTGGTTAACAACCACCTGAAGTGAATGTGCTAACCATTTAGCATAAATATCCTGATGCATGCTCAATAATCCAGGTAGAAAAATCAAAAAAAAAAAAAAAAAAGTTAAATCTGTTTTGTTGTCCAGAGGACCAGATTTAACTTTTTTTTAGACATTTAGCATAAAAGTGATAACGTTTACCGTACAAAGAGTAAACGAGCCGCTTTAGGACACAGATCTTTTATTTTCTGTGCCGCTACATTGGACCCTTCTGAGGGCTTAATACAGAAAGGGTCTGTATTAGGGGTGCACCGATAAATCGGCTGGCCAATTTATCGGCCCCGATTTCCTTAATTTTGGGAAATCGGAAATCGGCGGATACTCGCATGAGAAGCCGATTTTACCAATTTAGAAAAAAAAAAAAATGTTTTAACAACAATTGTCTGAACTTCATTTATATTCCAGAGCACTACCTCATGGCCAGCAGGTCAGACTTTTTAGAAGTCTGTGATCGGCCAGAAAACTGCAATCGGTGCACCCCTAGTCTGTATGGTTCAGTCTGTTTGGCAAACTGCCCAACTGTTGTCAAAATGAAGTGTTCGGTTACATCTGCTTCCTTCACAAAATGCTCATCTAGTTATGTTAAAGGTGGTCGCTGCATACAGAACCAGGAGCGCATTTGAAAGGGGATCCTGTCAGAAGTCTTGCATGACACACAGGCTCACTCATGTTTTGTTTCTTCTTTTGTTTGGCCCTGGAACTGACAGCTGTCATATCTGTAACTTACTAGTTTTTGCTCAGGTAGTTTGTGATAATTAGTGCTCAGAGACACCCTATTAACTGAGTGACATTTAGTGAGGCTCCTTCAGTTTTGTTTATCCTCACCATCAATTAGTTTTGCAGTCAGCGCTGACTGCTAACATGGTCAGGAAGCACAACGTTCCACACAAGTCACACTGGGTATGTGCAGATATGTATTTGTAAAAGGCTTTCAAAAGGCTCGCATAGTGGCATTCTTTCTTCTGGGAGCCTCATGGACGAGCAGAGACAGGATTTTTTTGTGCCCTTTCTCAATACCTGATCTGAACTTGCACCTCGAACTGTGATTTGAGGTTTAGTTTAGCCGCAGTTTGCATGAACAGGCGGAGGTGTGACCTTCAGCCTATTTTGTCTCAGCATCTGTCCCTCCCACTAATCCTGCTTATCAACCGAGCTCTCTGTATCAGGGACAGCAGCACTGACACATGCTCCTGTCTGGATTCATATTGGAAGCAAACACGAGTTAAAAATATCATCTGAACCCTTTTTTTGTGCATTGTTTATTAATTACCCATCCGATTGCTTAGGGACACAATTAAATATTGCTGCTTTTATCGATGTGTAGCTAATGGCAGTCATCTTAAAAACAGGGACTTTCATATAAATAACGTGTGAACATTTAAATACAGCAGAGTAAATAAAAGTGCGTCTAGGGTAGAGCTGTCCTCTTCAGTCCAATTTGGGGTGGGGGTGGCTTGGCCTCTACTTTCCATTTTCCTCCCTGTGTTCTCGACGTGGAGCTGCTGTTTTCTCTTGCTCCCCTCTGTGGGAGTTTTTTTTTTTGCAGTGCAGCTCGATTCATTCCTCTGGCTGATAGTGCGTATAGGTCGCTGCAGCTTCTCAGGACTTCACTTTAAAAATCTTACCCTCGTGCATTTCACTTGTCAGTATCAGTCTCGTTGTCAGGAAAGTGGGGAAGTCCTGGCAAACAATTTTCTGTCAAATTGTGAATTGTGTGCTGGAAATACCCCGTTCTCACTATGATTGGTAATTTCATGTTTCAAAAGTGCTGCAGATTTCTTTGTTCATTGAATGAATAAAGTATTTTAGTCATTGTCTTTTTATGCTGTTGCATAAAATCAGCTGATTTATTTTGTTTGTTTGTTTGTCCCCCTTTCTTTCCATCACTCACATTTTTAGGCCTTGTGGATGCACTTAGATGTCTGCAATGACTGCTGTGGCTGGCATGCCTCAGTGTTTTGGACTCCCTTTTTCTGGACTCAGTAGGACAAGAACTGATCAGCAGAGAACGTCATGAGCATAGTCATCCCAGTAGGGGTGGACACAGCAGACACCTCATACCTGGACATGGCTGCAGGCTCAGAGTGAGTACTACTGTTCACACAGTCCCCCCCCCCCCCCGAGGAAAATGGACAGTAGCCCCCCCGCCCCCCCCACACACACACACCTCCTTTAATCCAGTCCTGCATCTCTGGTCTGAGCTTTCGCTAAACTTGCATTTTCAGTTTGAATCCCCACCTGCTGGTTGCTTCTGTTTCCATTACCTCACCTATCTGTGGTGTCAGTCACATGTTTGAAGCTGTTTTTGCAATATTTATATTTTTCCGCAGTCGTTTTTCATTTATTCGTTTATTTTTTCTTATGCCTGAACATGCCTACTGTAAAATACCTCAGCTCTGGTCCAAAGGACAGTCCTGTTTGGTTGGACTTGCACTCAACCATTTCCTGTAACCTAGACGTAGTGTTGGGCTTTTATCTATAACATTGCTCACTCAGAACTGTTAATAATCCCACAGTGTGTCTTGTTTTTGTAAAACTCTGTAAAGTACAACCAAAGCATAAAAAAAATGTGACTTTAGTGCTTCGTTTCCAACGCTGCAGCTTGATGTTTGCCCATGTGTACACTGCATTCAGTCAGTGAAGCAGAAATGATGCTTGGAGCCATGGCAACAAGCTTCCTGTTGCCCCTCCTCTTCGTTTCCATAGTCTTGTCAAGGACATTGCTGTTTTTTTTTTCCTGGTTGAATAAATTAAGCAAGACATTCGCATATGACTAAAGAATAACCCACGTCATCTACTTATGGAGGGGCTTCTGTCTCTTTAAAGGAGGGACAGCCCACCCCTTTGCCTTCATCAGAGCTGTTGCCGTGACAGCTTGAGTTGCTATGGTATCTGCCTCACTCCCCTCCCTCCATTTTGCACTGCGCATGGCTTTTTGCCATAGCCATTGCCCTGAGTGACAGGTGGTCCTCGCACAGATATGGCGTCTTAAATGGTCTCAGCGTGTCCCCCTGCCCTCCCACCCCTCATTTCTGCAGAGCTCTGCTGCCACCAGCGGTTTGGAAAAGCCGACTTGAACCCTCCCTGACTTATTCTTCATGTTGGCTCTCCGAGTCCGATCGCTCGCTGCAAATTTATTCAGAAGCAGATAACAGGCTTGAAGGGGGATTTCACCGGCTGCTGCCCAGGTTCAGTCCAGACCAGAGAGAGCCAGAGCGGAGCTGGACACGCTCGTATACACTCTGCTCCGCTGACAATTTAGAGTGCCAGCTGAGTCTGGAAGCGTAGGGCTGGCTACTCACCAGAGAGCAGAGTCACGTCATTTTCATGTTCCCCTGAAGTCTGCAGCAGCATGACCAGCTGTGGGCTAATGCAGCGTATGTCCAAACTGACAAAGTCTGGCGTTCATGCTCTCGCTATCAGGATACGTTGTGTTGCCATAGCAGCAAGTAGGGTCTCTTCAGGAGTCTGATCTTTCTATGCTCCTAATTTCTCCATCTTTTCCCACTTTGCTTCTTCAGGCTCGCTTTACAGCTGTCTCTTTTGAAATGCATAAAATATCAACTATATTTAGCAGTAGCACATGCCTGACCAGTATCTAAAGTTTAATTGAAACTTATTCACGCTCTTACTAATTTTCAGCTACATGCTATAGGCAATAGATGATCATAACTGAATGTATGCCTGCAACCCAGCCCGTGTGTACTGACTACACATTTCAGTAGTACTGACATGAATGATAGAATCTCTTCAGCTGCATTATGCACACAAATGTGCTTCCTCTTTCACTCACCAAGCTGGCCTACCTGCATTCTTTGTCTCTCATACAGTCACTGCCTGTGTGTTCATCTTTTCTGTATTTTGATCTAAAAAGTTAATCTATATAAAAATTTAAACAAACAATAAACGCAGACAAAAAAGTAAAAAAAAAAAATTAATTAACAAGTTGCAGTCTGTGGCATGTTTTGAATGGTCTTTTAGTTGTAACTTTTTGCACACACAATTCACATTATCTATGTGGCAGTTGATCTGATGTGTTTGCACACGCCCCTTTCTTTGGCACCGCCTCCAGACCTCATGCACACACTTACGTTTTCACTTTGACGGGGAAGAGTTGAGTGGTAGTGCACAGGAAGTGTTGCACAGTGCTCTTACGGCGTGCAAGAAGAGCAATAGGGCTGAGAAGAGCTTACACAGGTATTGTAGCACTAAATTACCTTGAACTTAAGACGGAGCTGGGCTGAGGAATTAATAGGATTGTAAGGACACATGTTCAGTTTTAAAAAGAAATATTTGAACATCTTTTTTTAATTCACCTATACAACTTTCACAATGCCGCTGTCCTAACTGAACAGTAAAATTAGTCAATTATTAATTCACACTCTTGTACCAGTATGCACAGCCACTTCAGAGAGTATTGTATGTTTTTATTCAGATGGAGGCCTTTTAAGTGAATTTTGCCTTGTTAAACAAACCCTGCTGGCTATGGCCCTCTCAAAGTTTTTAACATTTTTTATTGTCACAAGACACAAACCCGTTACACATACCCACACTCTTGCATGTTTTTATTTACAGAGGATTTTTGAGCAGTTTTCTGTGCAACGCTGTTAAAAGAAGGGTCATGTGTGTGTTCACTTGACTGAACATGTGGACCGCATGTTGTTTTCTTTCTCCGTTCCCCTCCTTCATGCCTGACCATGTTCTCACCCCATCTATTTTGCCACCTCCATAATCTTCTTCCTCTAGCACCCACCCCTTCAGCAACTGAAAAATAGATTATTCATACCATAATAAGGGTAGGTTAAACTGGTTCTATCAGCTGCGCTGTGAACTTGAGGAAAGTGGATCTACAGGTTTGGCATGAATAGACTTACTAAAAACATGTCTACGTTGTTTTTGTGTGCACGAGGAACCGTAAATATTTCTGATGTGCATCTGCTTTGTGAATGCGAGTTGAGCGATGAAAGCATAATTTTATATTTTTATGCTTAATAGTTGAGGTGACATGACAACATGCAGTTCCTTAAACCAGTATCTTACTTAGCTGCGACTAGCTCGTAAAAGGCACTCGCACGGGGGTCTTCAAACTTTGGAGGTCTCCAAAATGGCTTCAGATATTTGTGGGGGCTCTCGGTTTCCTTGTGGGTGTTACAGAAGCTGTCAGTCTCGTCACTTGAGTTTAAAACGTCTTCCAAACATTTGTGCAATAAATTTTGTTCAAATAGTAACAAAGTTGTTGTGGGCGTCTCAAGGAACAGGTCCCTCTTGTAAATGAGCCCTCGTGGCTGAGACCAGCCTGTATCAATAAAGGTTGAATGAAAGAGGAGGAGGAGAAGAGACGTTCAAGGCCCCAAATGTCCCAAGTCTAAAAACCATACAGATGATTAAAAACTATTAATGCACTGGTCCAAATCTGCTCCTTTCCCCCCCAAAAAGTTGTTCTCCGGTACATTAAATTGCAAATGTGGTAGCTGCAGCTAAGGTGGGTACGATGTGGTCTGAGGTGGCCATGATGTGGCAAAAGTGGGCAACAAAATAAAGGACATGGCCTAAAACTTTTTTTCAAACTTGTGGCTTAAATGTGGAATAAACAGTGCAATCATTACAATTAGGCCTATTAACTAAGAGCAATAATGACACACAACACTATTGTACTAATACATTTTATTTCTCATAAACAGTAGGACTAAAAAATGTATTTGGCTATTTTTTTTATTTTTTTTATCATCCAAAGCCTACAAACTTAATGCTTTGTTAAACATAGTGGGGCCGGATATGGTCACCAGTGGCCCCCATGACCTGAAAAGGAAGAAGCGAGTAAAGTTAATGGGTGGATGGGTCTTGACCCCAGCTTTGGGAACCATTGGCATAGTATACAGTTTTGGATAACGTGCACACAAAATAGGCTTTGAGTTTTATAAATTGACCACACAAACGCAGCTGCACTACTCGCAAATTGCTTTTTTACAATCTCTCAGAATTCAGTGAGACCTACTGAAAATTTGCAGTTTTTACAATTTTCTTCAAGTTTTGAGTCAAGAATTAGTCTCTTAACAATCCTGACTCGGTAAGAGTCTGGTTTTAATATTAACTATTGAATATTTTCCACCAACTGTATGTCTATATCATTGCCAGAACCTGAAAAATCTCTCCTGCCATGCGTGCATGTAGTATATTTTTGTGTTTGTTAGAGGGAAAACATCGGAGAAGTGACGTGCGATAAATTTATCAGTTTTTTTTTTTCTGTCAACTGTAATTTTTATTTACACTCCTGATTTTTGTTGCTGCCCAACAGACCAGAATCGGTGGAGGCCAGCCCTGTGGTAGTGGAAAAGTCCAGCTACCCCCACCAGATTTACAGCAGCAGTTCTCACCATTCCCACAGTTACATTGGCCTGCCGTATGCTGTAAGTACACACAACTCCAAACAGTTCTACTTTAAACAAAACCGCTCTGCAGCAGGGCAAAGTCTATGTCCAGTTACTGTTTTTTACTTTCTTCAAATCCAAAACTAAGAATAGTGGCTTTCTCATTGTGCAGTGTCACTTCATAAGATGAGGACCAGTGAATGACATTTTTAGGTTTATGTCAATAAATTAAAATCCTCTACTCTTTTATTGTGTCTTAAGAGCACGAACAGCTCTCCTTTAAACTGAAAGAGAATATTGACTAATTGACTCTTTACATCTTTGTGGTGATACAGGAAATTATTACTGTATTTTTTGGACTATAAGGTGCACTGGATTATAAGGTGCATTAAGCGAAACAAAACAGTCAGATAAGTCGAACTTTATTCAACTCATTCACAATAACCACATAAAACCGGTTCGAGGTCATTAAGCACAACCAGAATTAATGCATAAGGCGGATCGGATTATAAGACTCGCTGTCAATTTTTGAGAAATTAAAGGATTTTAAGTGCGCCTTATACTCCGAAAAATACGGTAGTGTCCTTACTGCTAAATGTAACCGCTTCAAGTAATAAGTCTTGTCTATGGATTCATTAATTTTAATTTATAATTTATCTTTTAAGGTCATAAATAAATAGCACTGTAAGGCTAATAATAATATATTAACATTAGACCAAACGTTAACATTTTCTTTCAGTTTAAAATATTAAAATTAATTTATTTCTAAAAAGAAAGTTAACAGTTTTTGCTTGTCTAAAGAATTAGATAAAAATCTGCAGATCATATATTTTACAATCCGTATGTATATATATATTTTATATGAACAGTACATTTTATTTCATTTTTAGGACCATAATTATGGGGCGCGACCCCCACCTACGCCGCCGGCCTCCCCTCCACCCTCCATGCTGATCCGACAAGGAGAGGGGGGGCTGTTTGTTTCAGGAGGACAGGATGAAGCATCCAGGGGCACCACCCTCAGTACATCAGAAGATGGCAGCTACGGGGCTGACATCACTCGCTGCATCTGTGGCTTCACCCACGATGATGGCTACATGATCTGTTGTGACAAGTGCAGGTGAAATCCTGGCTGAACACATTTATCACAAGCATCAGCTCCTGTCCCCTTTGACATTTTTCAGCCAATCCTCTGTGGCCCAAATAAATGATTAATGCATTTTATAGAGCGAGTTAAAAGTTTATTAACAGGATTTTATTGTTTTTCTCAGTGCCTGGCAGCACATAGACTGCATGGGGATTGACCGGCAGAACATTCCTGAGACCTACCTGTGTGAACGGTGCCAACCACGACATCTGGATAGAGAGAGAGCCATCCTGCTTCAGACCAGGAAAAGAGAGTGCTTGTCCGGTAAGCAAAAATGCCATTATGTATTCACACAACCATGGCTTCATTAAAACTCATTTTACTCTGATTCACAAACCTGGATAGGAACCCTAGACTTTGTTGTTCTTTTCAAAAGCAACATTTCTCATTGTGAAATGTTAAGTATTATAAGTTTTCTTTGATAGTGCAAAGATACAGGTCTCAGTTCTGCTTTTTGTGATTTTCTTGCTGCAGTAAATGGCCAGCTTATTGGTGAACAATGCAGGTTGTAAGTTGTCAGGGTGATGATCCTTTCCCTGGAAGCCTTTCTCAATCTAAACGTGGCCCATAGTGACACCTGCTGGGCAAAGATCAAACTACAGTTCTTTATTTTATTTTCTTGTAACTTGCAGTCTTTTCCAGTTTGGTATGTTGGACTCTTTGTCCAGCACGGTCTCCTAATAGCTTACTTGTTTGTTCAGATGGGGACACCAGCGCTACAGAGAGTGGAGATGAGGTTCCACTAGAGCTCTACTCCACCTTCCAACACACACCGACCACCATCACCCTGACAACTGGGCGCCTTGGCAATAAGCAGACTGATAAGAAGCGTAAAAAAAGTGGCGAAAAAGATCCTCCAGCATCCTCTGTCCGAGCGAAAAAGGTCATTTTTGACTCATTCAGTTATAATAATAGTGCATAATTCTAAGTTATTTTTACGTAATGTTTTAAATTTGATTACTCTCCATGCAGGCCTTCAGAGAGGGATCCAGAAAGTCCTCCAGAGTAAAGGTAAACTGGCAGAAGCAACACACAGCTGCTGTTCGTCAAGACCTTTAAAATCATCTATTAAAGCTTGCAGTGTAAGCAATAGCTGTTCTGTTTTTTTTTTTTTTCCAGGGTGCAGCTCCAGAGCAGGAGCCAATTGAGCACTCATCTCTGTGGGAGAATAAAATGAAGACATGGATGGAGCGTTACGAGGAAGCCAGCAGCAATCAGTACAGCGAAGACGTTCAGGTCCTGTTGCGTGTTAAAGAGCAAGGCGACGGCAAGAGCCTGGCATACAACACGCACCCTGCTTCTTTCAAACCCCCAGTAGAGGTATAAACCATAGCACAACCTTGTAAAAAATAAAAAAAATTATGTCTTCCCCACGTTTTTATGCTACTACCATACAGCACTAGTTTTTTGTGGGTTTATAATTTTATCGGTGCATGCTCTGGGTTTTTCCTTATGACATGTTTGATTTTCTGTTTTTTTTTGTTTTTTTTTTAATTGTTATTTTTTATCTAGAGTCAAATTCAAAAGAACAAGAAAATCCTCAAGGCAGTGCGAGACTTGGCTCCAGACTCCCTCATCATTGAGTACAGGGGAAAGTTTATGCTTCGACAGCAGTTTGAGGCCAACGGCTACTTCTTCAAGAGGTCAGGGGCCTCGTCAGAAACATTTTTCTTAATCTTTCATTAGCTTTATATCTTCTTCTTTCTTTTTTATTTTTTCATTGATTCAGTTTGATACAGTGTAGTTGTGGCATTTTATGCAACTCGTTTCCTAATTTTACGTTGACCTCTTTTTCTTTGCAGGCCATACCCATTTGTGTTATTTTATTCAAAGTTTGACGGGGTGGAGATGTGCGTAGACGCTCGCAGCTTTGGCAACGAAGCGCGTTTCATTCGACGTTCTTGCATCCCAAATTCTGAAGTATGTTCACCTGTCGGCACTGTTTTTAACTAACGCAATACAGTTACAAAGTACTTATTTTATTTATTTATTTTTAATAATTCCTTGCTCTCTCAGGTACGGCATGTCATTGAAGATGGCATGCTACATTTATACATTTATTCACTGAGGCCCATCGCAAAAGGCACAGAGATCACAATTGGGTTTGATTTCGACTATTGCAACTGGTGAGTTAAACGTAGTAAACTTTGCAAACAAAATGCCAAACCACAGATGCAAATAGTTTTATTCTCCATCTTTTTAATTTTTTTTTAAATTTTTAGTAAATACAAGGTGGACTGTGCCTGTGTGAAGGGGAACCCAGAATGCCCGGTGCTGAAGCACAACCAAGAGCCCACTGAGAACTTAAGTTCTGGAGGCAGACGCAGAGGGAGTCGCAAGGATTCTGTCCGGGATGACCAAGCCCAGAACCAAAACATGGCTTTAGATGGAGAGGGGAAGGGAAAAAGCATATGTGACGGCAAACAGAGGAAACTCTCTCCTCTTCGCCTCTCCATCTCAAACAACCAGGTAAGTTTATTACCTGTATAAAATTAACTCATTACTTTTGTTTGACTCTGGACTCTTTACATGTTACACTATTTCTGTTACAATAGTCCCCTCCATGCTCCATTCTTCCAGTTTTGTTTGTAACAATCTTTGCATGTGTTTTCCCATTGTTACTCACCATTTTTATATGCATCCTGTTGAATTCCATTTTCCCCATCCTCCCTATATGTATTCACATGCGTCCCTCTATGCTACAAATATTGGTGCCAGAATCTGGATTTGATCCCACAGGACACTTTAGCGCCACTTTTCTGACTGTAGTGCATAACCGCCAAGGTGAACGGTGTTTCTTGTACCTCACAAATACTTATAAAGACTCATTGAGAAGGTTGAGTTCAGAAAGATAGGGCTTGATTGTTACCAAACTCCTCTAATTTATCACATGGCCTAAGCTTTGTAAGGAACTGGTGTAAACATCCAGGAATGTAAGTGTTGTCCAACAGATTACCCAAAAAGCTTTGTTTTAGTTCTTTGTTTTGTTCAGAATGATTATTATGGACAGCTTACTCCCTTAGCATCCCCACTCCCCCTACTTTTTAATTTTTTTTTTTACCTCTCCTCAATTTCCCGTTATCGTCTAGTCTGTAATCAGACTGAATTATCAGCCATGATGAAAGCGCCATACTCGGCTCTCCCCTCCTCTTACAGGATCCCGAGTTATTTGAGGATCTAGAAGACAAAACCTCCATTAGCAATGAAGTAGAGATGGAGTCAGAGGAGCAGATTGCAGAGAGGAAGAGGAAGATGGTAAGTGTACCAAGTTAGGGGCTACAGCTTTTTCTTTTGCTATGCTACCACCCAGCAGACAAGGACAAATCAAACCATTCTATTCCTCTTGGTGCCGATTTAAATATTTGTCTAAGGGCTTGGATAGGAGCAGCTTTTCTCTACTTCTCTCCAATCAATCTAGCCTCCTCTTCATCATTCATCACTGCTAGGACTCCCACCTCTGTCACTGCACCTGTTGCTGTTTTGTTCTGTTTTTTTGTATTCTTAATATTCTGCATTCCTTGAACTGTGATTAATCTCTCCTGCTGCACTGACACTTTGTGCTTGTTTGTCGTTGAGCATCGACGTTTATTTTCATCGTTTTGTTTTCTTTTCATTAATCTGCAGAATAATGGGCTAATAAGAATCAACCTCCTACTATCACAGAAGCAGAACTGGTTTTATGTTTCAATGCAAGCTTAAACAGTCCCCTAACATGTTTGTATTAAAGTTTTACTGCAGCTCTCCTTACCCTTCATTGCAAACAGGAGTTTGAAATGGCCCATCATTGGATCAGACACTCTTCTCTCATGTCCTTGAGAGATGGGCTCATGCACGCAGACAAGCTTGATGCACTGAAACACACACACACACACACACACTCGAAATTACCCTGCAGTCAGCTTCATTGCACACAGTGGATCCAAGGTGTAAATGCTTATTCGTCTTTGGGCAACATACAGTTCAGCTAATCAGCTACAAAGACGGATAGACGAAAGTTGCAGAGCTGTTGCTAGGGCTGTGTTGACTTTGGGAGATCTAATAAGTCTTTTTCTGTAGAGAGGGGATTCCGAAGGGTGATCTGGTGCCGGAGCAAAGAAGCATGCATTCACACACTGATGGTCGCCAGCGTAGCAGATGATTGTGGATGTTGATAATCCAGGCTGCAACAAGGTGCAGGACAGATACTGGTGTCTGTTAGCTCGTTGTTTAGCTCTTGCTAAATCTATTATATTGAACAGATTTTTGAACCTCCTTTAACTTGGACATGCAGTCTAAATGTTGTTTTTTTGTGACTGGATGTAAACATTTCATCACTTTACTTGCCAAATTCCTCCCAGGAGATTTTGAAATGAAGTTTGTATTATGGTAATTTACAAACAAATCCTGACTTAAACATGGTCACTATTTAGGTCTTAGCTTATAAATGCATAGCAGCTTGCCATTGGAAAAGTACTGCAGCAATTTTTTTTTACAGCCAAAAATAATTTATTTGATGCAGTGAAGAGCTTCTGTATTTTTAATTGGCCTTGTTGGAGGTTGTGGAAAATATGTAACTCTGTTTTAGATATATCTTTTTTATTTTTTCTTGCTAGAAAATATTGATAGTAGCTGACCTGTCCATCACAGCAGGTTAGAATAGTGGTAATTCTGGATGTTTTGTTTATGTTCAGTGATTCAAGGTTCTTTATTGTCATTCGCATCACATGTGGTACATGAGGTGGAACGAAATTGTGTACTCAGGGTCCCAGTTACGTCCAACAATAGCAAAAATATAAAGTGTAAAAAAGAAACGGTAAATAAGGATCTAAGATATAAACTAAGATAAATGCCAGTCACTAATAATGCAAAACAATACACCGAACAACAGCGGCAGAGCGAGCGGAGTCGGGCTCGGAGCCGACCCCAAAACTAACGTAAACTGGGATTTATTCAAAGCATGCAACAAAAATACAGAAAAATTATGCCAAAAGTGAAAAAGAAATAATTCTACAGCCGCATGGTCCTATTGACAGAGTGGTTCTGATGACAGTGAGGTTAACTTTTAGCATCATGGTCCCGCTGGCACCATGTGAACACATAAATGCACTTTGGAGGAAATTAAAATGTTCAAGAAGTCTTTAGGATAAATACTGAAAGTGCATTTAGAATATGGAAAATAGTTCCCTCGCAGTCAGTCAGTGCTATATTTCATGTCGGTAGTAGTAGAAAGGTGCAGCAGAAGCAAACTCCTTGTAAAAAAAAACACTGGTCTTGAGGTTTTGAGCGAAGCCGTGCTGTCTGCAGCCACCAGCAGATGCCTTCTAAACTGGTTTTACCTCTTTTATTTGTTAATAACCTTTGTATCAGGCTAGCACTGCAATAGTTTCCTAAGTCATATTTATTCTCAACATGGCTTTTTATTATTCTATCTCATTTTTACATTCGACATCTGCAACACAACTTTTACTTCTTTATTTGTTGTTGCTTCTTTCTTCACCTGTCTGCATTTGCATCTTCACAGCATTAGAATTGCTTGATGCTGTGTAGACCTGGGCAACTTCCAGGCCTCTTTAGAGACTAATACCGTAATTGCGCCTGTCTCTTCACCCCTCCTCCCATCTCCGCATCTGACCCTCTGTAGACGCGAGAAGAGAGGAAGATGGAGGCCATTCTTCAAGCTTTTGCCAGAATGGAGAAGAGAGAGAAACGCAGGGAGCAGGCCCTGGAGAGAATCGGCAGCACAAAGACAGAAGTTGGAGCCCGCGGTGACATTAAGGAGGAACCTCCTGCCACACCCGAAACAGCAGATTCTCCAGCTGTCATGCAGGTGAGAGCAGGGAAGCGCAAAACAAACAAATCCATTATGCTCTTTGTCAAAGCACTTGCACTTTGCTCGTCTATGACAAATAATAGAGGTAAACATTAACAAGATTATAAACCTAATGTTATTTAGAGCATCTGACATACAAAGTTGTCTTTTTTTTAGTTGCCACTTGAAATAAAGGAGGAGCCAGGACTGAAGCCGGCCAAGGTGAAACCATCACGAAACAGGAAAAGTTTCTCAAGGAGCCGGACTCACATAGGCCAGCAGCGTCGGAGAGCACGCACCATCAGCACCTGTTCCGACTTGACTCCTAGTTCTCCAGCTGAAACCGCTATAGAGCCTCTGAGCAGTGAAGCCCCCGAAGGAGAGACTCCTTCAGCACCAGAGCCAGAGACCTTCCCTTCACACGTCCCAGACAGCAGCCCCCCACACAGCAGCTCACCTGCTCCTGAGAGGAACCGCACAGGGAGCAAGACCTTCAAAACAAAAAAGGTTCAGGCTCCGTTTAAACTCAGAAGGAAACCGATATGTGCACTTCAGATTTTACATCAACAATAAATAAAAAAATATATATCTACTTCTAAATGATAATGTGATTAACCAAATGAGTAGATTTGTTTGACAAAGCAATATAAAACCCTTTAGATTATTTAAGTATTAACAATCTTTCCTCAAACAGGTCGTTATGAGTGAGTGGGTGGGGGAGAAACAGCAGGACCGTGGTGCAGTACAGACACCAGAACCAGCCCCAGAGAGGCCGCTGAGAATAAGCAGCGACCCTGAAGTGCTCGCCACGCAGCTAAATGCCTTACCAGGCATGACCTGTTCTCCGCAAGTCTACAGCACACCCAAACACTACGTCCGATTCTCGTCCCCCTTCCTGGCAAACCGTAGCCCCACCACACCTGGAGTACCAACAGGGAGACGACGCTCTCGAGAGCTGCCAGAAACGCCGACGACCACTGGCTCCTGCAAGAAGGTACCAGTTCCAGCTTTGTAAAGTTTTATTTTCAGTCTTTAATGAATAAAACACAGCTAGGTTTGCCCTCATTTCATGACTATCAATTTTGGCTTGACTGGACCTAAGGTTACTGAACTTGTGTGGGTGTTTTTGTTTTTTTTTTCAGCGATGGTTGAAGCAGGCCTTAGAGGAGGAGGGGTCTACCAGCCCAGCCAGACGACCTAGCCTTCTAATGGCCAGCGATGGCCCCCTCAGCCCCTCTATTAACGGTGACTCAGACAGTCCAGTCCTTTACAACGGCGCTTGTTCAGTACCAGGTAGGTCTTCATGAGATGCCTGTCTGAGTTTAAACACAAACAAACGTTGCAGATGTTTTGAACCATTTAGGAAATTTTAAGATTTTCCTGTCTTTATAATCCCAACATAAATCTATAATCTATTCAACTTTTATGATGCAAATCACAAGTACAGAATCTTTAACTAAAATAGTTGTTTTTAAATATAAAAAATCAAGACATTTCAGATAACCTTAAAGTTAGTTAGCCTTTTTCAGACAAATTGTGTGACAGAGCACGCGTTTTTGTTTCCGTCAGAATTGCCCACTCCTTTGAAAAAACGGCGTTTGAGCCCATTAGATGCCTGCATATCTGAGAGCTCAACACCCTACGGTTCCCCCTGTGCCACACCCACCCGGACGGATCAGTCCGAGACGCCTGGAACGCCCACCTTACTGTCCACCCCACCTCGTCCCCGAACAGAGGAGCAGAATACAGAGCCCTTGCCCAGCACCCCGGCTAACATATGTATTGCACCTCAGGAGGTAAAGTTGTTTAAAGCGTCCTTGTTTTAAGGTATTAATTGATTTTCTTTTCTTCTTGTATGAAAGAAAAACATTAATTATGTGCATTTTGCAGAGTGAATCTTCAGAAGACAATTCACCGGAGGTTGCACGGAAACCATGTGTGCAAGAGGTGAGATAGTCATTGTATTTTGATTTCTTGCACTAGTTGTAATTTTGGAAATGGTTCATGACACTATTATTGTTTTTGTGAGTGTTTGGGCTCTCCTATTCCCTCAGTTCTTTTAAAGGATTAAAATTTTAAATACACAAAGAATCCAAAATGATATGAGCGTATTTTTGAAAATGTTTAAGCCGTTGTACATTATAGCTGTTCCTTGTCACATTTAACACATGAGATGAGGTGATTAAAGTTCTCACCTGTGGTTGCTCCTTTTCTTATTTTCCAGGCTGATCGTCCTCCGTCATTGGTTTCCTCTCCCAGCGTCAGAGCTCCCAGTTCAGATGGAGTCTCAACAGAAGTCAAGGTGTCTGTTTCAGAGAGTCCACAGCTTCCATCTAGTGAGTTGGTGGACTCCGAAGAGGACAGAACAGATGGTGGGATCCTAGAAACTGCAAGCGAGACTTCTTTAAGTGTAGAAACGTGCGCTTCCTCTTATTCTGGGTGGATCAAAAGCCCGGACAGAGGCCCGACTGGACCAGCTGGCCTGAACTTCTCTCCAGTCAACTCAAACTTAAGAGACCTCACCCCCTCTCATACCCTGGAGCCCCTGGCAGCTCCCTTTAGGCCTGAGCCCTCAGCTGGGCCCGCAGCAGGAACAGGGTCACTGGCTGGCTCTCAGCCTCCGTTTAATGAAGCCCAGGGACAGCTCTTTTACCCCTGCTCCTCTGATGAGGGGACTGTACTCACCTTCTCGCGTTCACTGAACGGAGACGGCAGCTGTGATGGAGGGTCGGCACAGAACCCTCCACAAAAGAAAAAGGTGAGGTTTCATCTTTGAAAAGTGGACTTTATTCTTTACATGTGAGTGAATATTAATATTTAGGAATTATTTGAGCAAAAAAAGGTTATAAAACGAAGAGAAAATATTTTTTTCATAATTAGGTAGGTTCCATAACAAATCTCATTTTTGCATTTGAACTTGAATGATAAATCTTATGGATTAAGTCTTAAACATGTTTTTCCATTTTGTCAAAGTGGATTAAATGTTGTTACATTGGGCCTGAACAGACACGTGGAGTTAGCTGTTCAAACCCTGCCCTCCACTGTTTAAACATGACTGTGCACTTTGCTCACAAGTCAAATTGCAGCTCAACATCAGCTCGTTTTTTCTTCCTAAGGTTAACTGCACTAACATAACTGCATCGAATTCTGGAAATGTTGAAACGACCATGACATTGTTCCGTCTCCCCAGGTTTCCCTGCTTGAGTACCGAAAGCGACAGAGAGAAGCTCGTCGCAGCGGTTCCAAGACCGAGTGCAGCTCCCCCGTTTCCACCGTGCCGCCTTTGACCGTGGACGCCTTTCCTGTCGCGCTAGAATCGACCAGCGAGCCTCCTTTACCTCCTGCTCCCACAGCTCCCAGTAACGCCACCGTAAATGAGCCTCAGACGAACGAGGAGAGGGAGGCAGCTGGAGAGAAGGAGGGAGGAGAAGGACAGTGGTACGTGCTGTCAGATATGAAACAACATCAAAATGTTTTGGTTCCTTTGTTGAATAAACTTTTTAGTAGCTTTCACTATTAAATGAACCAAGAGCATAGATTGTTAACTGTTCTTTCAAATGTTTATTTTTAGGATGTCATCAACTTCTGTAGAACAGGCGAGAGAACGCAGCTATCACAGAGCTCTGCTGCTCAGCAAAGATAAAGACGCAGGTGAGAATAAAGAGCTTATTTAAAAAAGACCAGAATCTGTACATCTTCATGATATTATACTTTTGTAACTAGATGGTGAGACAGAAGGCGGCGACACGACTGCACCGAGAGAGTGTGCTTCTCCAAGTCTTCAGAAAACCCCAACCCACACAGTAAGTGACCCGAACGAACACATCTGGATGCATTTTAACACTCCAGGTGTAACCTTTACAACCAAAAGATCCATTTCTGCTCCTTCTATATTGAAACTGGTCCAGAACTGCAAAATATACAGAAAACGCAGCTCATTAAGTGTTTTAAAAATGCAGCATCTAAATGATGTTGCATTATAAATTAAAGATCTCTAATGAACTGCTCACATTTCTTGGCAGTTTTTAGATACTGTATTTTTTGGTCTATAAGTTGCAGTTTTTTGCATAATTTGCTGTCCTGCGACTTATACACCAAAGCGACTTATGTTTTTTTTCCCCATATTTATAAACCAGTTTTTGGCTGAGATATGACCATTTTCATTAATTTTGAGTGAAAATATTGAACACAACCATTTTCAGCCGGTAGATAGCACTGAAGTTGTATGGCATGCCGTTGTGTTATGTAATAGGTAAAAGTGGCTATAATGACACAATCGGCTTGCCATGGACTGCTACCTTCGTCCAGCTCGTCTGGAGCAACCGTCAGCTTCATTTTGCTGCACCGCCCCGGCGAAATGCAGATAATTTGACCGTTAAAGTGCATTTATTAAGTAAAAGTTAGATTGAGACACACCTTTGCTATAATGTCGAGCAAACAAATAATTGTTTTTAAGTGTTAATCTTGTTAAAGTCCTCCGGTGCACACTCCCGTGGTCGCCATTAGGCAACCAATCGATTTTGTCACAACACCGGCCCACGTTTCCGGGTTGTCAGCGGTGACGCATAATAGATGCAACTTATACAGCAAAGCAACTTATTTATGGATTTTTCCACTTTTATTAGACATTTTTGGACTGATGTGACTTACAGAGCGGTGCGACGTTTATGGTGGAAAATACGGTATACAAAGAAAGAGACTCTGAATTTCTCATGATAAAAGTGGAGACCATCTTTTACATTATCAAAGGCAAAAGTTTTTTTGTTTCCATGAAATGTTATTTTGTTTTGGTGGGCTGGAAGGATGAAAAATGTCTTTGTAAACAAATCTTGTTTGTAGTTGCTGTTTTCAAGTGAAACTAATGTCGGCTGTCCATTCCTTCCTCAACAGCCCTGCTCTCCTGGTCCTCTCTCTCAGCCTTCCTGTCGACCAGCAAACGAAGAAGACGGCGAAGGTCAATCCTGGGTGCCGAATCCAAACAGCCAGCCGCTAAACAAGCCCACAGGACCCAAACCTGCCCCTCTGACCCCCACAAAGCTGCACCCCACCCCGTTACCCTCTTCTCCTGTCCATTACCCAGGATCCTCCCTCCTCCACTCCCCCAAACCTCAGCCTCAGGGGTCGCCCTATCGAGGCCAGAGGGTGCTGTTTTCAAACCAGCCTCAAAACCAGCCTCCGGCTCAGCCCGGCCCTGCTCCTTTTCCCCAGTACAACACACAAAGCGCACCCCCACCACCTCCCCCTCCTCCACCGGGACAGCCTGTCTCTGCAGCCTATTTCCCTGGTCAGAGCCCCTCCCCTGCCGGACCCTTCCAGGGATTTAAACCTGCCGTCACACCGCCCTATGTGCCGTGTTCTCAGCCCTTGATGCAGACTCTGCCCCACAGCGTTCACTATCAGACTTCTGCTGCTCCCCCTCCTCCTCCCCCTCCTCCCCCGCACCCCATGCCCGGTCCTACCCTGCTGCACGTCAACCTGCAGCCCCCTCCCCTCCAGCAGCATCAGCTCATTCTGACTACCGCCCCACCTCCACCTTTGCCCCTGCAAGGACAGACCTCCCAGCAACAGCAGCAGCCTCCTCCCACTGGCAGCACCCTTATGTCCCTCACCCCTCCCCCACCTCCTCCCCCACCGCCCCCTGCCCCCTCGTCTAACACCCCGCTTCAGCCCCACCACTATCAGAACTTAGGGGGGTTTCAGCCGACGTTGATGCACCCCGGTGCTGCAGCGACTGCTTCAGTACCCCCATCTACGTACCCCCCACCCCTTCAGCAGACTGGACTGCCTCCCCCTCCCCCGCCTCCACCACAACAGACTCAACAAGGCCAGGCACAGGCCACTGCCCCCCAGATGCCTTCTGGGACTCGTGGAGCTCCTGCATCCTCGACCCCATTCCACAGCTCGGGGTACCTGAGCACTGGGTGGCATTGACACCCCCCCACCTATTCAGCCCTTGAGAACTCTGTCTGAGAGGGGCGTGTACCATAAGCTGTAGATAAGTTTTCTATGTACCTGAACACAACACGGCCAGTGGAAAAACAGCTGATTGTGGGATGGATGGGTACTTAAAAGAAAAATACAGAAAACGAGGAAAACAGACGGTAAAAGGATCTTCAAGACAAACTGTAGGAAATGAAGATGGACCCCCCCCCCCTCCGGTGCTCATAGCCCTCTCTCTGGCCTCCATATGTTTTGTTTTTTACAATATCCTTTCTAAGATAGAGGAAATCTGTATCGTTTGGAATCCCATGTTAAGACCTACACTTTGTTTAAAAGTGGACATTCCAGCCTCCCTGTCTCCTTTTTTAAATCAGTTACTCCTTATACCTACTCGTCTGTCGTCTGCTCCTGTACACAAGTTAACGTTTTATTCTAGTGGCTCATTATAGCAAAGAGAAAGCTTTTTGTATAGAAAAAAAAAAACAATTATTTTTTTTAATCCTCTGTCTAACAACAAATATCTGTTCACTGCTGCAGATTCAGGAAAGATCCATTTCGGGGTGCCCGCCTCTCTGCCTCAGGAGGGCGCGCTCGTGTGCGTGCATGTGTGTGAGAGAGTTTGTGTATCGAGTGTTTGTAGTCTTCTGAGGCAGACAGACTGGTCTCACCCATAAGTAGGATATTAGCGGTTTATTTTTGAATATCAATGGTTATTTGTAGAAAGTGTAATTTAATGTATAGGTGGTTACTTCAGCTTTCACCAGAAACAGGTTGTAAATATTTGCTTTTCTTTTCTACGCTTGTACAATTCGCTCCCATCCCATTTTGAAATATGGTTGTAAATATGAACGCTCTTCTTGGCAAAGCTGAATGTTTCTGTGACTGTAGCATTATTTTTATTTCGTTTCCCCCCATTGACTATTCAACTTTTGTCTATTTTTTTTATTTGTGTGTGTGTGAGTGTATGTTCGTGTGGAGGAGAGAGACTCACAGACACTGCACTGGTTGGCTATTTTCATGGTTCATTATAATAAAATCACTGTAATGACAGTTTTATACCACTTGTCATGGCTTTTATCTCAGAGAAAACAGTAAAAACTCATCAGTGTTCAGTAGTTTTTGCTTCACTTTGCAACTCTGCGGTCTGAAATGTACACAAGGATATATATATATATTTTTTTTTTATCCAGCACAAATCATGAAAAACAGCACATTGTTGCATTTTTTTATTCTTTTAAATAGCAAATGGCAGTGTCGACTTCCTTTCCCCCTAAATCAAAGCTATCTGTTCAGACCATACAAAAAATGATTTTACACTATTACTAGGCTTAAACCAGGAGCAAAAATGTCAAACTTTCAAAATCGGACAGATGTTATTTGAATAAGAAAAATAAAGAGCTTTAACTGGGAAAGGTTGAAAAACTTTTTTGATTCGTGGTTTATTTTGTGAAATTGTTCCGACACTGATAGCTGCGTAAATTCAACCATCAGTGTTTTGATGTAGCCTCACAGGTAGAGAAATGCAGACATATTTTGCAGTAATATTCTTATAAATCAAACAATGACAAAAGTGGAGAATGAGACATGCTATTCCACCGTGCCTTTTGATAAGAACGTTCATTTCAACAATTGTTGCTCGAGTTTTAGCACCTAAAATTCAAAGACATCGAGAAATTAGCACAACTCGGCAGCTTTAGTGTTGAATAACATGTTTTTGAAAATGAAAAGTCGTCTTTATTCATGGAGGAAAAATAAAATGGCATACTGTAAGTGGATTTATTCATTTTATGCTTATATATTTTTAAGCAAAATAAAATAAATTATGCGTATAATTTAGTAAAACTTAAATGGGGGAGCATTTTTTAAATATACTAGTGAAAAATGCAGGCATACAAAAACTTTACAAGTTATTTTCTCAAACCTTTTTTGGTTAGATTTTTTTTTATAATTTCACATAACGAGACACTGGCATGTACTGGTAATGGCTGACATTTCAGAGAAAACGTTTCAAAGTTCAGACAAAACACCGGACATAATCAACATTAAGCTGTACAGATAGAATCTGTAAAAGTTATTCAATTTAGTGCACTTTGTTTTTACCAGGAAAAAACCCCTAATGATAACTACCTTTTGATTTTTCACATCAAATATCCAATTATAACGAGACAACACTGTTCTTTGATTATCCAACCAGTCAAGTTCTTCAGTCCTCCCCCATCAGTGAAGGGGAAACAGGAGTTTGTTGACTTGATGAGGAAAAGACTCGACAGCTTTGACCTCGAGTGCTTCAGGTCTTTATCCATGTCCATCAAAGGTGGGTTGATTTGTTCTGATTCGAGTCTGAGTGGGTCACTTTGTGTTTTTTGTCTTATCAGTGTCCTGGGGTGATTTAACACAAGTGTCTTCTTAAGTACTTACAAGCAGCCTTCTTCATGTTTTAGTAAAGATAAAGAGACAGTGTGATCCTGGAGGGGAGGAGGAAGACTATTTTACAAAGGGTGGGCTTTGATTCCCTACATCGCCTCTTCATCCAATCCCAACCAGACGGACCAGGAAGTGGAAGCTGAATCCGGAAGTGATGTCACATCCGGGATGCGAGACCTGCGCACGTAAAGACAAATATTTAAATGTTTATTTATTTAATTTATTGCGTTTAAAATGAATAAATATGCTGGATATTTATGAAAACTCAGTTTGAGGGAAAATAACTAGAAACTAACGATTTTATTTATTTATTTTTTGGCGGGGAAGCTAACAGCTAGCTTGAGCAGGGCTAATGAGTTTTTTTTGGTCAAAAATAAAACAAGAAAAAAGGTAACAACAATATGATAATCATAATCATGCTTATCTAGCCCTTTTATTCAAAATATATTAATTTCAGTATGATTACAACAATGCATTATTAATTTAATTATATCACCCTTCACTCTCCACCCTAAACCCTTACACAGCTCTATAGCCTGACCTTGTTGTAATTGACCTACAGATCTGCTTCTTTTGATTTCATCATCTAAACCAGTCAACAAGTCACACCACAAAATTAAATGCTCTTTAAATTCACGCTTGTAGCCTTTTGTAAAAATATATTTTCTTTTTAGTCTCCTCTGTTAAATATCTTCTGGATATTACCAGGAAGTGAATTTTTTCTTTCTGCTTTATACAATACTTGAACGGTTCTAAACTAAATCTGTAATCTCAAGACTATAAATAATACATTTGTGTGTTCTCTGTACACGTTATGTTTAATTCTAATTGCCTTTTTTGGAGTATACATGACTGCAATGCTGTTTTATAAGCATTTCCCCATACCTCCAGATATAAGAGAACATTGCAGGATATACAACTCTCCATGTTCCAGAATGTCTTTCTGTGCCTAACACAGCAATGTTCCTTGCTAATTTGGCTCTCACACGTGATTTACAACAAAGTTTACTGTCTACAATTACTCCCAAGAGTTTATTTTCATATACTCTTTCAGTATTTACGTATGAGTTGGACTTGTACGTCCATTTCTGGATTGCCAAATATCACTAATTTAGTTTTATTCAAATTAAATTATAACTTTTTGCCATCAAACCATATTTTTTAATTTGTTTAATTCTATTTTAACCAAACCCACTAGGTTTTGTAAATTGTGTCCAGAACAAGATCTGCCAATATAACCCATTTCAGAAGTCTAGATACTTTAAAAATATAATTCATGTACGTAAACAATTTTTGTCTAAGCACTGACCCCTGTGGCACCCCACAAATGATTTCCAGTTTGATTTGTAATCATTCAACGTCACAAAACTGTTGCTAATGTAGCTCTTTAACCAATTCCATCCCACCCCTCTTAATTCCATATCTTTCCATTTTACTGAGCAGTATATTAGATTTATAGAATCAAAAGCTTTCTTTAAATCGATAAATACTTCTACAGCAAACTTTTTTCTATCTATACATAGTGACATAGTTGTTTATCGGTTTGCTCTAAATCCATATTGACTACCCAACAACAGCTGATGCTTCTCATTAAAAATAATCCAACCTGTCCACGTAGAGTTTTACTATGAACAGAGAATTTTGAAAGTAGGAACACTGGTCTATAATTTGTAAAATAATGTGTATAACCCAATGTATACACTGGGATTACCTTTGCAATCTTGATTATGTTTGGAAATATACCTGTTCTTAATGACATATATGTAAGTTAATGGTTTTACAACAAAACCAACAAAAAAAATTGTGTTTGAAAATGTACACAACTACCGATAAACTAAGCAAATGCACGACTAAGCCTTAAAATATAGCGTTAAAATTTACCTAAGTGCACTGTTTTCACACAAATTACTCTTCACTGAGGTTTAAATGGCTTTTTGATAAACCTTGAGGTTTTTTTTAGCTGCCAACTTTAGATATTACTCTCCGTAAGAAAGAAAGTACAGATTCTTAGTGTGTAATTAATTCAATTAGTAAAAGTACTCCAAGAAGAAAACAAATCAAAAATGGATGTGTGTTAAGAAAAACATTTAAAAGTCATGTTTATGTTTACACTGTATTAAAAAAAAGTAAAACTAATTAATGTTTTCATATTTAATTAAGTTTGCATACAATTAGATTATTTTTTAAATGTGATGTTAAACTAGTTAGACACATTTGTGAACTAATGAAGTTACTATGTATCATTTTTTTTTAACCTTTTCAACTTTTTATTCTTATAAATTCATGGGGATAATTGCATTTTATTTTTTAGAAGAAATAATTGAAAATGATTTTAAATTACGTCACTTAAGTTGCCATAAATACAAACCAAACACATTTAAACTTCTATGTGTTTCCATCTTTTATAGTTTTATTTTGTTGTATATTTTTTGATGAACGTCAAACAAATGTCAAAGTTTGTTTGTTTATTTATTGAGCATATACCGACCTGTAAGTGGTTCTTCTCCAGGACTTATATTGCATTATTTCCAGTTTCTGGTGAAGAAAAAAAAAACAACAACAAAGAAATAGGTCAAGCTTGAGAGTAAATACAGTTTACAACCAGCAGGTGGCAGTGTTGTAACAACATTTGAACCCTGCAGATGCATGACATTACTGTCCCTTGGACAGGTTGGTGTCACGTCCAACATTCATGGGTGATGAGATAAAACTTGAATATATTTTCCATTTTTACTTATGCGTCGTGTCTTTTGATATCTCTCTCTTTCCTTGGCTCATTATCTCCTCTCTGCCCCTCTGTCTTGTCCGCCCTGTCTGATCCTTTGGTTTATTACAGCCTTTTCCCTCTCAGATCCTCAGCTCATACAACAGACAACTGTGTCCCGGCTGATACGGTGGCTGTGATTCATTTCGACAGGCTGGCAGCAAGCTGTGTAAACAGCCATTAGTAATTCATGACTCTGTCCAGCATCCCCGGGCTTCAATTAACCCCCGCTATTTGTGTGTTTTCCTCTCGGACGCCCATCTTTCTCTCTCTCTTCCCATGTTCTGTTGCTGCTTCTTCATCTCCTTCCACATTGTTTTCTTTTTGAGAACAGGTGTCAATCTCATTTGCAACAGAAGCAAGCAAAAGCAGCCAAGCAGGTGGTGTTTAACATTCATCTGTTGTAAATCAAGAACTTTGGAGGAGAAAAATAGATATTTTTAATTATACAGCTGCTGACTGGGCATGAGGTTTGGCAGCAGGCGTAAGGTCTTCATGTCAGCAAGATGCAGAATATTATTACTGTTTTGAGCTTAAACAGAAAACAAATGTGGGCGGCTTTAAGTCACAGAATTAATGTTTCCTAAATACGCAGAAAACTTTGTTTGGACTTTGTCCTGATTTCAGTTTGAATCATTTTTTGCTTTCAAAGCCAAAAGAAAAATAAGCTTTTGATTAACTAGGCCTGTCACGATAACAAATTTTGCTGGGCGATGAATTGTCTCAGAAATTATTGCGATAAACAATAATATTGCTTGAAATTTAAAATGGTAATTAATGTCAAATTTAAGAAAAAAATGTTGGTTAATTTGTTTTGCATGTAGTACCTTTTTTCGACTACTGGATGGCAGTACAAGACAGTTTGAACCGAAGGATGGATAGTGAGGGAGCAAGCAGCTTGTCTCTTTAAGAAAAATGGGAGGGAAGCCCCTTGACGTGACGTGGGCTGTCTCTCGTTCCTGTTTTTCGGTTCTCAAAACGGTGGACGCTTGGTGTGGTTTGAGCTCTTTAGCATAGCATATGTCACACAAAGCTTTTAATAAAAAAAAAACTCTGTAAACACGTTCTCAGCTTCTTTTTGCAGATAAAAACAACTTTGTACACAAAGGCACTGGTTTCAACCATGAATTTTGTAGCTTTGACAAGACGGAGGTTTTTATCCCCGAGATCGGCCTGTTAGCTTAGCTCGTAGCTTAGCTTCTCAGCTTAGCTGCTTTTAACGATCCAAAAACGTGATTTTGGATCGTTAAAATGGATTTTAAAGAGAAAGGGAGTCGATGAAGAGCACCGTGGTTGAGCCTTTTTTCATCCAGTGTCTTCAGTAGAAAGAGAGACGCGATGAAACGATAAAGCCGATAAATGAAAACGAGGTCGATAATTTTCATTCATCATGCGATTAATTGATTAATCGATTTATTGTTTATTGTGACAGGCCTATGATTAACTGAACTTAACATTATGTTCTGATTCCATCAGATGGTTCGTGAGATGTTTTGCTAACAAACGAGTAGGATTGACTCCAACAGCTAAGCTCTTGTGCAGTGAGTAGCACCTGGAGTGTGTGATTAATCCTGGCTAACTGGTCTTACTGTCTCCCAGCAGCTCCTCGGACATCAGGTTGTCTTGGCGGTTGCCCAGAACGAAGGCCAGGAAGGAGAGGATGAGCGCGTCCATGATGCCCATGATGGCCAGGATGTAGGCCCAGCGGACCGAGCAGGCGCCCAGCGTGTACTTGTCCGTCTGCTCGCCGCACATCCGTTTCACCTCGTCGCTGTCCCAGCCGTCGGGATAGATCATGCAACCCAGAATCAGACACGTACCTGGAACGGGAGGGGAAGCAGATGGGTGAGTGTTTCTTAACAAGCTACCAGGGGAGACTGTGGACGGAACGGAGGCTGAGTAAACATAAAAACACATTAGGGTTTATGAAAACGGCAGAGCTGCAGCACATGCTGCTATTTGGCCATGAAAAGATCGTCCTCAACACATATTTTGATTTTCATGGGATCTCCCTGGGATTTAACAGAAAAAAAAACATGAACTAATTAATTACACCAAACTCAAGGAAAACTGTAAATAACTCTTAACACTTTAAATGCATCTTGTTAAAAGTGCATGAAAATCAGAAAGAAATGTTGCGTACAGCTTTGCCAGGTGTTGAAAACAATACAAATAAAAACTGGCATCACTTGAAGGAAGACGCCTTACATGCTAAAAGTTTAAACATGCGATCTGTTAGCACTCTGAGTATCTGTTGATGATAGGCCTGTCACGATAGCAAATTTTGCTGGGCGATGAATTTTCTCAGAAATTATTGCGATAAACGATAATATTGTTTGAGATTTCACAATTAGTTATTATTTAAATTTAAATATCGAATTTGTTTTGCATGTAGTAATTTTTTGGCCACCGGATGGCAGTATAAGACTGTTTGAACCGAAGGATGGATAGTGAGGGAGCGAGCAGCGTGTCTCTTTAAGAAAAAATGGGAGGGAGGCCCCTTGATGTGACATGGGCTGTCTTTCCTTTTTTTCGGTTCTCAAAACGGTGGACGCTCGGTGTGGTTTGAGCTCTTTAGCGTAGCATTTTTCACACAAAGCTTTTAATAAAAAAAATCGGTAAACAAGTTCTCAGCTTCTGTTTGCAAAGAAAAACTTTTTACACGAAGGCACGGGTTCCAACCGTGAATTTTTGAGCTTCGACAAGACGGAAGTTTTTTCCCCGAGGTCGGCCTGTTAGCTTAGCTCGTAGCTTAGCGGCTTTTATCGATCCACAAACGCGATTTTAGACGGTTCAAACAGATTTCAAAGAGAAAGGGAGTGGTCAGTGAAAACACCGGAGTTGAGCCTTTTGTCATCCAGTGACTTTAGAAGAAAGAGAGGCACAAAGAAACGATAAAGCCGATAAATGAAAACGAGGTCGATAATTTTCATTTATCATGCGATTAATTGATTTATTGTTTATCGCGACGAGCCTAGTTGATGATGACTCTCAGCTACTACCACACCAAAGTTTGTCTCCACATCTGGCAAATTTTCACTGTTTTCAATACGTTTTAGCATCCAATGATAGTTTCATTACAATCCATAAAATGGTTTATGAGGCGTTTTTGTTTTCAGATTAATAAAAACTCGAGCAGACGCACACAGTCAGCGTTGCAGAGACCAGGCAGGGGAGGAGACGTCAACATGTTCCCACATATCACAGCATCATGTGTTGACATGCGTCTCCTTTAGCCGTCTGCTTTTCGGCTGACGGCGACAGACTGTTTGGACGCACCGTCGTCTCGTAACGCTTCTGTCACTGGTGAGCTGTTTTCATAATCTCTCACACTCGCAGCCTGTCAAGGCGGTGAAGTTGTCTGTGACGTGTGGATAGTGACGATGCTGTCAGGAGCTGCTTCAGCTTTGTGCGGGAATATCTGATTCAATAGGTTCATTTAAGAAAAGTGATTTGAAAAAAAAAAAAAGCTAGAAATTAGATAGGATTTAAAGTTAAAGCTAGGCACATAAAATCAATTTTAAACATGATTAAGTGATATATGTACTGGAACACTTATGGATGCTTCACTTGGATTAAGATGGCTGATAATCTCTGGGAATGTTGAGAGTTAGTGTTGCTCGCTCCTTTTTCTTTTCTCTTCTCTCCTGGTCTCCATGGTCAGAAAAGATGAGTGAGATCTACAGCAGAGACAAAGAATGCACCAAGGAGCGCCTGGACTTGTGCAAAAAATAGAAATACAATTTATTCAATGTTATTTCTAAAGGGAAAAGACCTCTAGTTATGTTTTAATATAAAACCAATAATAAAATCTCTGCTTTTAATATTGACCGTGTTTGTCAACCACACTTACTTTTCTTTTGCGCAGTCGGTGCAAAAGCATTCACCGTTTTTAAAGCTCTTAAATCTCTATACAAATACAACCATCCTTTCCAGCGTCTAAATGGCGCATCTTTTGTTCGAGGATTTGGCAGAGCACACAAACTTCTCCTCTGTGTAAACAAGCCGTTCCTGCAGGTTTTTCGGCTGTAATATTAATAGAATGAGTTGAACCGAACGCCATCCCGGCGGCACATCTTGCATCTCCCACAGGCTTTGAGTTGAAGGGAAAACACAAGATCAAAGAGACAACAGGTTTCTGACTCTCTTATGAATGCCTCGAGACGTGCTGGAGTTGCACAAGATTGAACTTTCCGTACTAAAAAAAACAACATTTATTATTTGGGACTTCCTAGGAAGGCAGCACCTATTATTATCCACCTAACAAGGGTTTCTTAACTTTATATCTTACCCTTCTATCAACTTTAATGTGGCCCGAACCGCAATTCGTACCCCCAAAAATGTTACATCAAAACGACCAGCTCGGCACCTTGATGCGCGCTATTGCGTTTATTGGCGTTTTGAGTTACCATGGTGATGTAATTTGCAAACAAAGAAGCCCTTTTTCCTCATTAAAAACGCCTGCCGGAACCCATAAAAAATTCAAGATGGCTGCCAAAGCTATATTAAATTGGATTTACCTCAGCTGTTTTTACACATACGGAGCTGAAATTTGGTGTGGTTGAAAATGTTCCCCATCACATACTGAATCCAAATAAAAAATCTAAGATGGCCACCATAGCTTAAAATAATTAAATGACTAGAACTTGTTGATTTTTGCCATATTGAACTGAAATTTGGTATAGTGCTAGCTGAGAGCGAAGCCCAACACTTAGTACTGTCGAATCAACAATTGAAGTTGGCAGTAGCGTAGCAGTCCCCATCAAAGTTTCTCCAGGAACTTTCTAGTGTCCCTCTACCCTTCTCTGCTTTTTACCATGCAGGATGCAGGCAGGCCTGGGAAGACTTAATAAAGTGCAACTTAATCATTCTTCTTTTTTTAACAATGAAATCCTAATTTGTCAGCGCAAGTCCTGAGCTAATTGGTTCCACAGTCTGGTTGAAGCAACCTACAAGTCCCCGTCACCTCAATGTTCGTATTTGGACTTAGAGACAAGAAAGCTACTAGATCAGCTAAAAAATGGTGGGGCAAGACCGTTAAAAGCAATAAAAGTGAACAACAAAAGTGTAAAATCAAATTAAAAATGGACTGGCTTAGGGATGCAGAATATTATCGGCATGGTATCGGTATCGGCCGATATTAGCGATAAAGTTAAATATCGGACGGACATCAGCCATTCCATCAAAATAACTCACCGA
>NC_056519.1:15973019-15989053 GCF_014905685.2 Nematolebias whitei | reverse complement strand
TGGTGACTCCAGCTGCTTGGTGACTCCAGCTGCTTGGTGACTCCAGCAGCTTGGTGACTCCAGCAGCTTGGTGACTCCAGCTGCTTGGTGATTCCAGCTGCTTGGTGACTCCAGCTGCTTTGTGACTCCAGCTGCTTGGTGACTCCAGCTGCTTGGTGATTCCAGCTGCTTGGTGATTCCAGCTGCTTGGTGACTCCAGCAGCTTGGTGACTCCAGCAGCTTGGTGATTCCAGCTGCTTGGTGATTCCAGCTGCTTGGTGACTCCAGCTGCTTGGTGACTCCAGCTGCTTGGTGACTCCAGCTGCTTGGTGACTGATAATTTCCACTTTTTGTGCTAATTTCTCCTTCTTTAAGCTTAATAGGGCACAAATGTTCTCTCTCCACTTCCTTCTGGTTATTTAAGGTTCTTTCTGCTTCTTAGCTACTATTCAGCTGTTTTTTTTTTTGTTTTTTGTTTTTTTTCAAATTTCTGCTTTTTTCAGATAATTTCCATTTCTTTGTGATCGTTTCTGCTTCTTTAAGCCTAATAGGGCACAATTGTACTCACTCCACTTTATTAGGTAAATTAAGCTTCTTTCTGCTGTTTCAGCTACGTTTCAGCTTTTTATTGCTAATTTCATTTTTTTTAGCTAATTTACTAATTTTTATGCACATTACTGCTTATTTGACAGTAAACCAAATTCATTGTTCTTTCTACTTTCTTCAGTTAACTTTGGCTTGTTCTTACATTTCAGCTCCCACTGAGCCTCGAGGACAATGGGATTTGTCTGTCTAACCTTTATTTAGACAGGTAAATCCCATTGTCCTCGATGCTCAATGGGATTTACCTGTCTAAATAAAGGTTGAATGAAAAAGCTCCATTTCAGCATGTTTTTAGCTAATTTTAGCTGTTTTTCAGCAGGTTCTTCAACAATAACACTGCATTTTCGCGGGAAATGCAGTTTCTCTAGTTCATGTTTAATTTACTCCACTCCGGCAGCGTTTAATTTGCGAGCTCATTCAAATCGAACGCGATGGCCAGAATATCTGAGCCGTGACCTGCGAGCTCAGTGACACCGGCATCGAGAGGCAGTCAGCTCACAACGCCACAGATTTGGCATAACGTTGGTTCTGGGTCTCCTCCCTCACACGGCGAGCCTCAGAGCCCAGCCTCGTTTTGTTGCTCTAATGGAGAAAATTTGGAAGTTTCCAGTCACCTAACGTTACAACGAAAAGGAAAACCAGTTCTGGATTAGGTGTGTAAACCTCTAGGAGATGGGCGGTCGATGTCAGGGCAGCAGGGCAGACACCCCTCCTCCTCCTCCTCCTCCCGGTTACACTAATTACATTACTCCAGGGGAGATGAGGATAATCATATCCTAATGAGGCATGACAGACTTTAGTGTTCTGCTTTAGCCTCCACCAAGTGAAGCTTTGCTGACTTTCAGAAATCGTTTGGATTTGCATACATTGTGATCTGAAAACCTGTTTCACAGCAGATCTGTAGTACAGGAAAACATGTGCTCATGGTGATGTTTCTGAACACTGTGCACATTTCTTACCCCCTCTCTTTCATAACGCCCTCTCAGGCTTATGAGGAAAGGACACGCCCGTCCATTTTAATTCGTCACAGCGCTGAAGTCAAAGCTATTTACACGTTGGTGCGTTACAACCCCAGTTCTGAAAAAGTTGTCCGGCTGTGTAAAATGTAAATAAACACAGAATGCAATGATTTTGCTGATTTCATGAACTCACCATCTAGACATGCTGCTGTCTCCTCATTTAAAATGGACCGACGCGAAGCGGATAACTGCTCTATGGTCAAAAGATACAAAATATTTAACTATTTCTGGAAGCTAGGGATGCTGTGTTCTTCATAGTATAGGAGAGGGACCATCCGGCCTCTCTGATGGTATGGGGGTGCATTATTTTCCATGGCATGAGCAGCTTCCACATCTAGAAAAGCACCAGTACAAGCTGTAGAATAACATATGATCCCATCTAGACTACATCACTTTTAGGGAAGCATTTGCATATCTCAGGTGGATTAGGTGTGGCGGCCATCTTGAATTTAGTTCAACAGTTAATCAGTCGTAAATGGAAACCCAGTGATTATTTTCTGAAAGTTTCTGGGCGGGTTACAGGAACAAAGTTATTCATGAGCTTTGCACAAGACTAAACAAAAAACTGTTGCAGAGTCTGCTCCTCTGGGACGGTTTCCTGTTCCTTGAGATTATCACTTTCCCCTTCTGGGGGATTTGTCACTTATCCCTCCTGCAGTGGGCAGCAGCCAAGCTATTTACTGACACTCCCTCAGGGATCCAGCACAGGCTCATACTGAGAACATCTGATGACTGGTCACTCTTCCTCAGTGGTCAGAAATGTTCCAAGCGTGCCATCGCTCCTCTTCCTCTCCTCCTCAGAGCTCCTCTAAATCCTCGTGCTGTTAGCACTCCTGCTGCTCCGTAACTAGGACCTGATTTGGAGTGTTGTGGAGCTGCAGAACATCCTAGAAAGAGCTCGTTATTGCCCCATCAGCTCTGCCTCCAGCTCCTCCTGTCTGATCGCTCACCATCCCATCGTCTTCCTGCTGGTTTTAAAGGGCAAAGCAGCTCCGGAAAATGCTAACACACCCCGCTTCAACACAGCAGGAGAGACCTCTGCAGATATTCTGAAACGTTGGAGCAACCGCATCATCTTTAACATCAAAAGTATCAAAACATGATATTGATTAAATCTGATACATGTCTAATCTTATTGTGAGGAAAGTCACATTTGTAGCACGTCATGTGATATTACCACATCTCACCTTCAAAGTAGGTGTTGTGAAGGACTCTCAGCTACTACACTAAATTTTAGCTCAATATCTGTAAAATGTACTGATTTATAGACATTTTGTTGGCTGTTGCGGCCATCCTAACTTGGATTTGCTCCAAAAGTTAATGAGCTGTTGAGGTGATCATTTCCTGAATGTTTTATTAAAATCCATCCAGTGGTGCGCGAGATATTTTGCTAACAGACACACAGATATGTGCAAAAACGTTAAGGTTTGCCTTTTAGCAGCAGATGATATGATGAAAAGCCAAACAGTGTACGATAAATAAGCTCGCACAACAACTTGATGGCTGTTCTAGGACGTCTGAGAGTGAATTCTGTTATTTTTCTGTCGGGCTCAGGTCTGCAGCAGCCGAGCTGATGTCTGGAGTGGCCTGGAGTGCACGGTGCCATCATTTTCACAATTTGTTCAAGAGACGAGGCAGTTTATGTCAAACGTGCCGCAGACCTTTGGAGGCCAATTAGTGGAAAAAGGCTATAGTTTGTCCAAAACAAAATAAACAAATAAAACTCCCAGACTCGGTTAAATATTTTGCCACTTTCGTGATGGTGAAAGTTACATTTTGAAATTATGAAAGCACATCAAATCTTGCATTTTACTTTGCATTAAACAAAATATGTTCATTAATATGTATGATTTTTTAAAAAATAATAAAATCTTTGCTGCTCCTTGTTCACGCTGTGAAAGTAGAACCTCCCATCTACAAACCGCATTCCAAAACAGTTGGGACACTAAACAAATTGTGAATTGTTGATAACAACTTGGGCTATCCTTGTCCTCTCTGGCCCGGATGACATGGCGTCCCAGTGTTCCATAAAGAACTTCAAATCGTGACTCATCTGACCACAGAACAGTCTTCCATTTTGCCACACTCCATTTTAAATGACCCCTGGCCCAGTGCAAACATCTGAGCTTGTGGAGCTTGCTTAGAAATGACTTCCTCTTTGCACTGTAGAGTTTCAGCTGGCAACAGCGGATGGCACGGTGGATAGTGTTCACTGACAATGCTTTCTGGAAGTATTCCTGAGCCCATTCTGTTATTTTCTTGACAGTGGCATTCCTGTTTGAGGTGCAGTGACGTTTAAGGGCACGGAGATCACGAGCATCCAGTAGAGTTTTACGGCCTTGACCCTTACGCACAGCGATTGTTCCAGATTCTCTGAATATTTTGATGATGTTATGCACAGTTGATGATGATAACTTAAAAGTCTTTGCTATTTTACGCTGGGTAACACCATTCTGGTATTGCTGCACTATCTTTCTGCGCAACAATGGTGGAATTGGTGATCCTCTTACCATCTTGGCTTCTGAGAGACACTGACACTCTGAGAAGCTCTTTTTATTCCCAATCATGTTGTCAATTGACCTAATTAGTGTTAATTGGTCTTCCAGCTGTTCGTTATATGCTCAATTTGCTTTTTCCAGCCACTTATTGCTACTTGTCCCAACTTTTTTGTGATTTGTTGACACTGTGAAATTTTGAATCAACATATTTTTCCTTTAAAATGTTACATTTACTCAGATTAAACTTTTGATCTGTCACCTATGTTATATTACGAATAAAATATTGACATTTGCCATCTCCACATCATTGCATTCAGTTTTTAGTCACAATTTGTTTAGTGTCCCAACTTTTTTGGAATCCGGTTTGTACTTCGTCTGTCACAACAAAGAGGAAATAATCGTCAACCAGAGAAATTGCATTTCCTCTGAAAATGCAGTGTGAATGCTTATTACAGAAGAACTTGCTGAAAAACAGCTGAAATTATGTAAAAAAAACACTGAAATGTAGCTGAAATGGAAGTAAATTATACTAAATTAGCAGAAGAAAGCAGAAACACATTTGGTGAAAGTTAAATAAGCAGAAATTAGCACAAAAAATAGTAAATTAGCTATTAAAAAAGGCTGAAATTTGAAAAAAAGGGCAAAATGAAGCTTAAATTACCAGAAGGAAGCAGAAAAAACTGAAATGAGCTAAAAAAAAAAAAAAATAAAAAAAAAAAGTGGAATTAGCTGGAAAAGCTAAAATTAGCATCAAAAGAAGTAAATAGTCTCCGAAAGATCAGAAAAAGCTCAAACTAGCAGAAAAAAAGCTGAAAGGAGCATAGCAAGCTGAAATCAGCATAAAGTAGTTAATTAAGCTGAAAGTATCAGTAATGAACATGAAATACTTGAATGTATCTGAAAACAGCTGAAATAAGCTATAAATGCTAAAAAGCTAGCTGAAAAGGTACAACAAGCTTAAATTAGCAGACAAAAGCAGAAACAACACACGTTTTCCCAATTATGCTGAAAGAAGAAAAAATGCACACAAAAAAGTAGAAATGATCAGAAAAAGTTGAAATTAGCACAAAACAACCCAGCTGAGAAGTAGCTAAAAAAAGCAGAAAGAAGCTTAAATTACCAGAAGGAAGATGAGAGAGAACATTTTTGCTGAATTGGGCTGAAAAGGTTTAAATGAGTCGCGTTTGTTATGCGTCACTGCTGACCACCAGGAAACGTGGGCTGGTGTTGTGCCAAAAATCGATTGGCTGCCAAATGGCGGCCGCGGGAGCGTGCACAGGAGGACTTGAACAAGAATTTAACTAGATTAAAACCTAAAAACAATTGTTTGTTTGATCGACATTATAGCAGAGGTGTCTCAGTTGAACTTTTCCTTAACAAATGCACTTTAATGGTCAAATCAGCTGCATTTCACCTGGGCAGCGCGGCAAAATGCAGCTGATTTGACGTTTGCTCCAGAAGTCCAGAGCGAGACGAAAGTGGCCGCTATGGCAAGACAAGTGTCTCATTAATAGCCTCTTTTATGTATTAATGAGACACTTGGCTTGCCATATCAGTTGAGGGCCCTCTAGTGGCTGAAAATGGTAGTGTTCAATATTTTCCATGTCAGAATGAATGAAATCATCAGATCTCAGCCAAAAATTGGGGGAAAAACGTATATTAGTCACTTCTGTGTATAAGTCACAGGACTTAGCAAATGTATGCAAAAAGGTGCGACTTAAATGGCAAAGATCATGGTATCTGTGGTGGCTCCAAGAGTTAATCAGTTGCAGATGCATCCAATGATTCTTTTGAAAGAGTTTAACTAAATTAGTGATTGTTAACCATGTTTAATAAAGTACAGATAGATTTCTATTATGATCTTTTGTTTGTAATTTACCCTGAACAGACATATCCTTTCTCTGATGCATAATTACAGTCTGAGTCTTTTGGAGAAAACAGTGTTTGGATGTCATTTTCATCTGGCCAGCAGCTCCGACGGGCTATTAAATTTCTCTCCGTCTCTCATAATCTCCATCTCTTTGTTCATTCCACATCCTAACTACGCTGAATCAGAGCTGTCAGTCACACTTAATGCTCCAAACACCTGACGGTTTCCCAATCAGACGCACACCACGCCGGCTTCACCTCGAACAGGCTCCAGTCGCCTCTGCAGCTCCTTCTGTCCATCACATCTCGGATCATTTTCAAGCACGAGCTCATCCGAGCCTCAGGATGGCGCGTTCTTCATCAACTCATCGACTCAACACTGTGTAGCCTGCCATGTTGGATGTTTTTCTTGTCTTGTTTGATTTTGAGGCCAAAATGGCTAAAATATCTACAGTTAATGGGTGGATTTTCTATAAATTTGAGAAATCTAAAGGTACTTTTGGTTAAAGTAACCTTTTAAAATAATAAAATATTGTAGTTTCCTCATTACAAGCCTTGAATTGTCAATGTGCCAACTTTTATTTTGAAATGATTGTTAAAATGCAGAAGCAGGTTTAATTTAATTAAGCTCCTATAAGACAAAATGCATGGTGAAAATTCATGAAACTTCATTCTTTAAAGCAAATTTTAAAGAGCTTTTTATATTTCATCCACTGATGTAGTGCAGCGGGTTTATTAATTTTTAAATTTTAAGACTGGAACATTCTTTGAGGAGGCAGTTTGAGACTAAAATAAACTTATCTTTGCACATGGTGTCAAAACGTGATGGACCACTTCTGATTTTCCCACTTGGTGTGCAAATATATCCTACAAAGTGGCAAGATAAAAACACCTTATATTTAGTAGGCCCACTATTGGTTCTCCCAAATTATTAGAGATTTTTTTTATAACTGATACATCTGAGCTGCTTCTTTCCTGCTGAGAACATTTGATTCTGAACAAAAGTGTAATATTCTGCAGGCCTTCAGTGTGCTGTTTGACTCCTTAATGCTTACCGTATTTTTTCAGACTATAAGGTGCACTTAAAATCTTTAATTTTCTCAAAAATTGACAGTGAGCCTTATGTATTAATTCTGGTTGTGCTTACTGACCTCGAACGAATTTTATGTGGGACACGGCGCTCAAAAATCTGTCAAAATGAACTTGTTTCGCTAAATGCGCCTTATAGTCTGAAAAATACGGTACACTTTTTATTGAATGCGATCACATCCATTTATGGTCTGAACCATTGGCTCTGGACATTTTAAAAGTCTGAACCACAAACATTGAACTTTTTGTGTCTTTGCTCCAAAACTGTTAATTTTGCGATAAACAATAAATCAATTAATCGCATGATGATTGAAAATTATTGACCTCATTTTCATTTACCGGATTTATCGTTTTTTGTGATTCTCTCTTTCTACTGAAGACACTGGATGACAAAAGGCTCAACTCCGGTGTTTTCACTGACCCCTCCCTTTCTCTTTAAAATCTGTTTTAACCATCCAAAATCGCGTTTTTGGGTCGTTAAAAGCAGCTAAGCTGAGAAGCTAAGCTACGAGCTAAGCTAACAGGCAGACTTCAGGAAAAAACCTTGTCATGTTGAAGCTCCAAAATTTATGGTTGAAGCCCGTGCCTTCATGTAAAAAGTTGTTTTTCTGTGCAAAAAGAAGCTGAGAACTTGTTTATTGATTTTTTTAAAAATTATTAAAAGCTTTGTGTGGAAAATGCTATGCTAAAGAGCTCAAATCACCGGGCGTCCACCATGTCACCCATGTCATGTCAAGGGTCCTCCCTCCCATTTTTCTTAAAGAGACAACTGCTCAACTAACCATCCTTTGGTTCAAACAGTCTTATACTGCCATCAGGTGGTCAAAAAAGGCACTACACTCCAAACAAATCAACATTTCTTCTAAAATTTGACAATTAATTATTGTTAAATTTCAAACAATATTATCGTTTATCACAATAATTTCTGCGACAATTAATCGCACAGCAAAATTTGTTATTGTGACAGGCCTATGTAAAGCCTTATTTCTCAGCTCAGAATCAGCTGCTCTCATTGGGGAAGTAGTGAGGATGCTGCAGTCTTCTCTACTGAAACAATCCCACTTAAAACACATACCGTATTTTTCAGACCATAAGGCGCATTAAGCGAAACAAAACAGTCGGATAAGTCGAACTTTATTCAACTCATTCACAATAATCACATAAAATCGATTCGAGGTCAGTAAGCACAACAAGAATTAATACACAAGGCACACCTGATTATAAGGCTCACTGTCGATTTTTGAGAAAATTTAAGGATTTTAAGTGCACCTTAGAGTCCAAAAAATACGGTAATCATATCTGCAAAACCTCCCTCCCTAAAAGTCATTGTTTAATATTTAATATACAACTGCAGCATTATTTTTATTACTCTGTTTATTATTCATTTACTTTTATTGCCTTATGCTCGACTCAAGACCACTCAATAAAAAGTGCCATGCAATAAATCGGTTTTAATATAATGATGATACGCTTCACAGTCTTAATCATTGATGCGCTTCAGATGGTTGTGTTGAGCGCTCTATCTTTTTGGATTATGACTCATTTGTTTCGGAAACTCGTTCCTGTCCCTTTAAGATCCTCATCAGCTGAAGGAGGTGATCTAGTTTCTTAATCCGTGGCTCAGATTGGAGTTAAAATCCTCCATTGCTTTGATTTACTGCTGATTTAGCTGGCGTTTATTTGTCTTTTTTATCGCCGGGGTCACAATGGTGTGTGTATTTGTGCAGATATTTGATGAGCAAAGCACATAATCTGAATGTGACATCTCACAACATCCATATAAGGTTGCACATAACAGTTCTAAGATTTGACCACAACCTGGATAAACCATGATGCTCTTAGTTTAAAGTTATGTCAGGTGATATGCATTCATTCAAGGAATGCTATGCCTTTAATTGGTTGTTAGAGATGTTTTCTCTTTCAGATGGAAGCTGTGTAAGTCACAGGGAGCAGCTGAGCAGAGAGCAGGATGAGAGGATTTAAGTGAAACACCTTCAGGTAAACAACAACAACAACTCGGTGTTGGCCTCTTCTCTACGTTTCGTGTGCGTGACATCACCGTAAAGCCTCTCAGACTCTTCCTGTTCCTCGTTATATGCGTGAGAGGATAATGATTGAGCTGATGTCATTAGCACTCAGCTTTAATGTGGGACTCTCAGCTGCACGGCAAATGCATAGAGCCCACATTAATGGAGCTTTTTTTTAAATTGTGTTAAAAAAATTTATATGACATTTATTTCCAAGGTTTATCAACATGAGTTAAGTTTGTCGGATTAAATTAATGGAAAATGAAGACACGAGTACCGCTCCCTGGTTGCATTGATGAATTTCTGGCAACATCTTGTAACTGTTGGCACTCAGAGTATATGTCGAGGATGACTCTCAGCTACCGCTACACCAACTTTTAGCTCAATATCTATGAAACTGACTGAGTTATAGCCATTTTTTGGGTTGGCTTAGATCAATTTGCTGAGGCAGCCATCTTTAATTGGATTAACTCCAAAGTTTTTTAGTCGTAGATGTGTTTTTTTTTAGAGTTTCATTAAAGTCTGAGATGCAGTGCAAAACGTATGGTGATGATGTAATAATAATTCACAGTTAAGACTTATCGCTTTGCCTGCATGCCTGTCACCAAAATATCTCTTGAACAGCTAGACGGATTTTAATTACACTTGCAGAAATGACCGTATTGATGGATGTGCGTCTACAACTGATTAACTTTTGGCATGAACTTGATTCAAGATGGCACACAAACATGGCGCTAACCTCAGTCAGTTTGACAGATATTGATCTTAAAATTGGTCTGTTTGTAGCTGAGAGTCATTCACAGCATGTACTCTAAGTGTTACGTACTGGTACGTACTGGTACGTATTTTACGTACTGGTACTTATTGGTACGTATTGGTACTTACTGGTACTTATTGGTACTTACTGGTACTTATTGTGTACATATTGGTACTTAATAGTACGTTTTGATACGTATTGGTTCTTATTGGTACATATTTGGTATGTACTGGTACTTATTGGTATGTATTGGTACATATTGGTACTTACTGGTACTTGGTATGTATTTGTACGTATTGGTACATATTGGTACATATTGGTACATATTAGTACGTACTGGTATTCAGTTCAATTCAATTCAATTTCAATTCAATTCAGTTTATTTATATAGTGCCAAATCACAACAAAGTTGTCTCAGGGCACTTTACAGAAACATTCACACACATAAAAGCCAATTAGTAAAGTTCTCTATCTAAGGAGGCCAGCAGACAAGTTGAATCTTGGCTTTGTTGCAGTCTCCCATCCTATGTATTGTATTGTATTGTATATACTGATACTTATTGATACTTGTATCCTGATGCATGCTAAATAATCCAGGTAGAAAAATCTAAAAAAGTTAAATCTGGTGCTCTGGACATTCAAATGAATACTGAATGTCCTGATGACCAGATTTAACTTTTTTAGATTATTGATATTTGGTACATATTGGTACATATCAATACATACTGGTATATATTGGTACGTACTGGTACTTATTGGTATGTATTGGTATGTATTGGTGTACATATTGGTATGTATTGGTACGTATTGGTACTTATTGGTATGTACTGGTACGTATTGGTACATATTGGTGCGTACTGGTACTTATTGGTACTTGGTATGTATTGGTATGTATTGGTACTTATTGGTGCGTATTGGTTATTGATACTTATTGGTATGTACTGGTATGTAAACGTGAGCGTTAGTCAGTGTCAACCCTGTTTGTCTGTTAGCAAAATATCATAGAACAGGATGGACTTTATTTAAACCTTTGAACAGTAGTCATTAGATGCACATCTACAACCCAACTTTTGGAGTTTGTCCATTTCAAGATGGCCACCACAGCATATCAACATCATCCAACACAACAATGTCTAGATCTCAGTCCATTTTACTGATTTTGAGCTACAACTTGATGCTGTAGCAGCTGAGAGTGTTCCCGACACATACTGAGCGTAAGAACAAAGAGAGAGAACGAATTTAGAGTTCGGATCAGAACAGAAGTGACTTCCGAAGGAGGAAGAAGGAACTTTTCAACCTTCAGACCCAGGATCAGTGCTCATTATCCAGCCTTCTCCACAGACGCAGCATGACGGCGTCTGTCTGTCCCGCTCATTTCTCAGACGCAGTGTGGCGGTGATGAGCAGCGCGGCCCAGTTACTCCTGACATGAAGAGGTGTGCGTTTGAAGACTACACGGCGCAACGAGCAGTCACATAATATCAGCCGGTCTGGAGCTGCTTCAAACAGTGTCATCACATCACGCATCAGCCAGAGCGGCGGTGCCACACACTGCATCTTCCTCTCGCTCACAGCCGAACACATGATCGAACAGTACGTGCCACGAAAAGAACCACGGAGTGGCAGCTGTGCCCTGGTGCACTACTTCCTGTTATTCTGGAAAACAACATTTGGATCAATGAACCTCAAGCTACCAAATGGACCTTTTATTGCTGGCTCAGAGTGCCAGCTCCCCCCCCCCCATGCCACTTTGGAAGACCACTTAGCGGGCGGTGAGCACCACGAGGAGAAACATTTACTGCACGGTGAGCTGCTGTTCAAGCTACCAGGAAATGGAGACACTTCAGCAGCACTTTGACTAACCCACCTCGTAGTCCATGCATTTTTATGTGCTGTTAAAATTCAACTCCCCATCCCAGAGCGTTTACACACTCGCATGTGCGTCGCTCTAAAAAACAGGGTTTGGGAGACCGTGCAGGTTTTTGGACATCAGGTTTCAGCCTCATGTCAGTGATGTCTGTCTGCAGTTCCATGTAGAAAAACATCATCCTGTTCAGTTTGTAAAACATAGTTCAGATCTTTTAAAGTGGGGCTCTATGAAAAGGTTGTGGACTATCAGTATCCTACTTGTTGTAGATAGATCTTCAGAATGAATTTTCTGGTTATTTTTAATGTGACGTCAAGTGGTTATCTATAGTTATCAGCTGAGACATCAGTCATAGAGCATGGAGTACAACAAAAACGGGTGAAAGACTTCCTTCATCTATCCATTATCTTTACCCGCTTCTTCCTTTTCGGGTCACGGGGGGGTCACTAGTGCCCATATCCAGAAGTCACTGTGCGAAAGGTGGAGGACATCCTGGACAGGTCTCCAGTCCATCACAGGGACACATAGAGACAAAAAAGACAAATAATCATTCACTCTCTTACTCATACCTAGGGACAATCTAGAGTTACCAGTCAGCCTAACATGCATGTTTTTGGTCTGTGGGAGGAAACCGGAGTACCCGGAGAAAACTCACGCATGCAAACTCCACCCAGAACGGTCCCGTGCCGAGATTTGAACCGGCAACCAATCTCTTACCAACTGAGCCATCGTGCCACCAAGATTTCCTTCAGGCTAGCCTATTAGCTGAATGTCTGAATGGACTGATGCGCTAACTGCTACAAGCAGAGCCAAGACCAAGAGGATTGCTGATGTCTTAAAGCAATGTCAGTCTCAAAGGTTTCATAGTGGTTTCTATAAATACTGCTATATAAACCTTTACACCACTGTCAGTTATATATTAGATATTCCAGCAAAAATTTTTATGATATTGAGGAGGAAGTTCCCCATTCTGAACCAAAAGTGGCCAAAGCTAGCTTCTTCATTTATATGGCATGTAAAAAACACTTGAGTATTTATGTAAATATTCTGGTTCATATAAATTGCTATAAACGTTTGGATTGGAGTTGTTTTAAGGCAGCAGCAGTGTATTTTGGTCCTATTCCTGCTTAGACTAGCTGTTAGCTTGTCTGCCTGGTCAGAATCAACAGTTTTTCCAAACTGAAACTGTTAACAAAGCTGTCTGGAACAGGTAAGATATTAACTGTTAATCAGAGTTAATCACTTTTTAATTACTTTGTGAGTTATTAGGTTCTGCTAAATCGGTTTAGTTGTGCACCCTCCTATTGTCTCATACTGTACAAGCTGCTAAATTCTTCTGGAAAACAAAAAATCCAACCATTCGTTATCTTTACCCACTTCTTCATTTTCGGGTTTCGGGGGAAACAAAAGAACCAAAATTTAAAAAAAGACTAGTTATTACTACAAAAAGGAAAGTTATGTGGTGGTGCTGGGACTTCGTAACAACTTCAATACACAATGGCATTGATTCCACAAGTCCACAGAGGTATGAAACTCAAATTTCCCAAGAAATATTCCATTTTTTTAAGTTGTAGTGAATAACCCACCCAGAGTTTACTGGTGAGGCTGCATTATTTGATGGGTTGTGAAACAGTAATGAGGGAACTCACAAACATCAGGTTTCATCCCTCACTAACTGATGTGCAGCAGAGGTGGATGTTTTCAAAGTTTCCAAACGAGTGGAGAACTTTTTATAGGAGCCTCAGCCACCATCAACTTCTGATAAATTGTCAAAAAATTCAACAGTGGCTCCAGAAATTGGACATAATTTACTTTTTTTTTTTTTTAAGCTAGACAGGAAATGTGCACAGAATCATATTTACTGGATAAAATCGATAGAGTAAAATGAAATACTGAAAAAAAAAAAAAAAATCCACTCATCCCACTAGTGTTAAAGTCCACCCTGTACAACTTCAGTATTATTAACTTTTTTAAACCCATCAGGATGCAGCTTCTTATTTTGGAGCTTCAGTTTGTTTAATATATATTTAGCAACACAAGAGAGCTGTTTTGGGTTAAGTGCTAATAAATGGTTTGTCCTCCAGTTAGTGTATAAAATCATATTTTTAATGATTTATCACAAAAATACTCTTTATTTTGAGCTATAATTCTAAATTCTCATGCTCCAGAAGTTAGTGCTCTTAAAGCATTTGGGACTGTCCATCCCATCATTAAATAAAGCTCTCAAGTGGGATTTATTAATTAAAAATGTTCACAGGAAAAATAATCCAACTGTACGGTATTGACTAATTTAGTTGCTTAGATCTTTATTGGCATGAAGCGTTGACAGTGTTCTTTGAGCAAATCAAAAATAAAAAAATGATGCAACCTAAAAGTAAAAATTTAATTTAGAAAACTGTATTTTGATCAAGTGGCGCAAGGCATAGTCAGATTAAAATAACACTTGTGCAAAAGCTACCAACGGAAAAATAATTAGGTATTTTCTGTTCCTTCGTTGCAGATGTAATCACTCATGAAGTGTTCGATTTTAGCTGCAAAATTTGCTAAGTGTTTACCAGTTACTTGTCTGGTTTTAAGAGCTAATCCCCATAAAACTATTTCTTGCATATTTGTAAAGGATTGAACTAAAAAATTAAAGTTATGAGTCAGACAGTAAAATAAAGGGCCTAAACTTGAAACTAAGATCTGAAAATTGTAGCGACGATGCAGGTTTAGGCTGATCTTGTCAGTATTTTGTCATTTATTATTTTCTAATACCTTGTTTATATTTGTATAAACAGTTTGGATCTGTATCTGTAGCTATGATACAGGCACAAGTCAAGTGACAATGTGTTTGTGTGTGAGTGCATCAGGAATGAACTGACCTACATTATTTATGTAGCTTGTAAAGAGGGTGGGGCCTAAGACTAAGCCTTGTGGTACACCATTATTGACAGCTGGAAGAAGTACCGTCAAATATCTCAAAAACTAGTGGACAAATCTTAATAGAACTCCCAATAATTGGTGGATGTAAAGTAACTCAAGTTGGTAAACCGTTAAAGACCACACAATTAGTCAGCGATGAAATAATCGTCAGGTTTTTTTGTGTAAAACTTGATCGTCGTGTTTCTCGACGTGGTGAGAAAGCTGACTCTGTCTGAGCTGACTCAGGAACAAGAAGGAGCAGCTTTGATCGGCCGCTCAAACCCTGCAATGAAACAAGCGGCTGCTCGTTAAGAAGCTCGTTGTGTTTCTCTTTAAGACGATGAAACGAGCAGCTGCCGCTGCTTCAGACAAGTAGGATGCTTTTACAACAGGAGCCTTTGAGATGAAAGCAAACAGAGAACTGAGCAGATTGAATCGGCGTTGGAGCCGAGCTTTTATCCTAATCAATCTTTTGTAACCATGTTGCGCTGCTCAGGGTCACAGGGGGTTGGAGTCAGCCAGGAGGCGAGGACCAGCCCCACTTTATTGTTTTCCTATTTTTTCCGTATGTTTTTTTTTTTTTACAATTTAATTACATATGTGATGTGCATGTCTCAAAAGGTTCAGCTCGTTCAGGAGACTGGTGCTATGACTTTTGCTTGTTGTAACATATATTTTTCTAAACTAATTCAAAAACGTTGCTGTCTATTAAATCTGCTTCTTGCGCTTTGTCATCTTGTTGTGTGAACGTTTATGAAGCATTCACATTTTTCTGATCCATTTTTCTTCCGTACGCTTTTCGGCATTTTTCTCGTTCAACAATTTTTGTGCTATTTCAGCAATTCATCAAAACGTTCAGCTCTTTCAGGACAATTCTGCTATGAATTTTGGTATTGGTGCAACTTCAGCTTTTTGAAATATTTAGGCTTATCTACCTTTTTTTTTTTCCTCATAGAAAATGAATTGAGCTCATTTTATATCCTTCAAATCTTTAGATATGTTTACAACCTTTTACTGCTCCTTTCATATTTTGTTCTGGTTCAGCTTCTTTCAGCTTCCTTATGCACATTTAAACTTCTTCAGCTACTTTCAGCTATATTCAGCTGTTTTGTACTTCTTTCAGATTCTTTCTGCTTGCTACAACATTTTACTTATTTTTGCTAATTTCAGCTTGTTCTGCTCCTTTCAGCTTATTTATGCAAAATTTAGCTTTTTCTACTATTTCAGCTACTGTATAGCTGTTTATGCTAATTTAAGCTTTTTTCAGCTAATTCCACACTCTCATTTCAAATTATTTCAGCCTAATTCAGCAAAAATGTGCTGTCTCCATTTCCTTATAATTTAAGCTTCTTTATGCAATTTTTAGCTACTTTTAATCTTTTTTTGGGGGGGGGGGGGGGGAGGGGTTCTGTTTTCTTTTTTT
>NC_056519.1:15961505-15972919 GCF_014905685.2 Nematolebias whitei | reverse complement strand
GCAATTTCCACTTTTTTCAAATAATTTCTACGTTTTTGGTGCTCATTTCTGCTTCTTTCTGCCTAATTGGCCAAATGGTTTTTTTTTTTTTTTTTTTTTTTTCTAATTTCTTCAACTAATTGTTCTACTTTTTCAGCATTTCTTAGCTAATTTCAGCTGTTTTCAGACATTTTCCACTTGTTTTTGCTCATTTCTGGTTCTTTCAGCCTAATTAACTACTTTCTACTAATTACATCTTGTAATGCACCATTCAGCTTTTTTCTGCTAGTTTCAGATTTTTATGCTATTTCAGCTACCTTTTAGCTGACTGTGTGCTAAATCTAACCTTTTCAGCTAATTCCACATTTTTTTAGGTCATTTTGGCTCCTTCCACTTTCTTCTGGTAGTTTAAGTTTCTTTATGCATTTTCAGCTATTCTTTTGCTAATGTCTGCTTTTTTAGCTAATTTCCTAATGTTTTGCTAATTTCTGCTTATTTAAATATAATTCAGCAAATATGTGTTCTTTCTGCTTTCTTCTGCTAAGTTAGTCTTGTGCTTCCATTTCAGCTACATTTCAGCATGTTTTTAGCTATTTTCAGCTGTTTTTCAGCAAGTTCTTCAGCTATAAGCATTCACACTGCATTTTAGCAGGAAATGCAATGTCTCTGGTTACTTTTAGCTTTTAGCTACAGTTTTGCTACTTTTAGCCAAAGTTTTGCAACTTCCCGCTCAATTCAGCTTTAGATAACTTTTCGTTATGTTTACGTTTTAGGTGCCATTTTAGCTTCTTGATGATTTCCCCCCCTCGTACTTTTAACCTTTTGTTACTTTTAGTTTTTAGCTAGTTTTTCTTTTTAGGTTTTAGCTGGTATTACCATCTCGGTTTTTCAGCTTCATCAGAAAAGTCATTCAGCAGTCAGACTGATTGTTGCAGAAAATGCAGAGTTGCTGTTTGTTGTGCTGCCTGGTGGTCAGCAGGCTCACAGGGTACACTTCCCCTCTGAAGGTAACACAAAAGGCAAAAAAGTGTCCTCTTTGCTAATGTGATTGTTATTGTTTATGACACTTAATTCCCATCTGAGCTCAACTTGTTTTTGTGCTGCGAGCATCTGTGAAGGTGCAACGCTGGAGGATTATTTATATACACAAATTATTCTGAGCTAAAGTTTGTGGTTTAAGTCTGTTTTTCCCCTGTGGGGATGTGTAACACACTCACACATCATATCTGTCTGTCGATTAAAATAAAACAGGCTCATTTACATAGCTGCCACTTGTTTTTTTTTTTTATTACAATATTTTCTTTCATCCGTTGCGTTGCACTCTCTGGAGGGTTCCATTGACCTTGTTGCACCTTTTGTTTGGCTTTTCTACAAATGATCTTTTCTTACTGCCTGCGCATTCAAATGCACATGACAATAACAGCTAACACAGAGTTACAATCTCACAAACATCAAAAGACTTTAAAGGCGAACTCGGTCCGTTTTACACATCAAAGTGTGTCGGCAGGTTTTTCAGCCCCGAGACTGTGAAAGTTGATGAAGTTTCTTCTGCTTTCACAGGGAGCTGCAGGGTAGTGCACAGATTCAAGGTTAATAATTATTGTGAGCAAGTTGAAACGTTCAGCAAACACTCCTCATCTCTGCTTGATGCAGCATAGCTGCTCGCAATAAGATTATTAAAGAAACGCAGGTCACTAGTCCAGAAAGATGACAGCTCATTACTTACACTGTTGCAGTTAAGTGTGTTGTAAATCTTATCAGCTGTCTTGCACCATGCCATTAATTGCTTTAGGGAATTAAGAGGACACAGGCAGCGACCTAATCAAATGCATTGATTAAATGATCCTTGGTAATGATCAATCCAATAAAAGCACAAGTTTTGTCCGTTTTCTGCTCTGGACCACAGTTGTGTCAATCTGCCGTGAGTTATGAGACCATTTCCAAACAATTTCAAGCCCATCGTCCACCGAGGAGACATCTACCCTTAAATGAACATCCTGTTCCTCTTTCAAATTTACCTCTGCTGAGCTGAAACAAGTAGAGATGTTTACCCATAATGCACAGCAGTACATCAGCACAAACATCTCAAAGCTGTCGAGCACGGTGGTGGAGGGGTGATGGTTTGGGCCTTACTGTCACTGAGTCGTCCCGCCGCATTTCAAATACAGTCAAATGAGACCATCAAACATTTAAAGGGTTTATAACTGAGCAGTAAAAATGGTTTAAACTTATTCCTAAAGTTCTGCATCGGGTTGCTTTAAAGAACCATGTACGGTAACAAAAATGGGACCTTTTCCGTTTGAAGTTTATTTTTATCTATGTATTTGTACTCAAACCTGATGTAAAATACATTTTTGATTATATGTTGAGGAAGAAGCCTCGAAGAAGAAAGCCTGGAATATAATTAAATGGAGAGGAAAAGGTCTATGCTGCACATCTGCAAATAATTTACATTTTGAAGTGTGTAATATAAAAGCAAATCATTCTTTACTAATTAAATGCAGAAAAGAAGTAAATGTGTATTTCTACTTAAAGTTTTAGGGCATATTCTTACTTAGAGAAAACACAAACGTTAAAAAGGTAGAGTCTTTTTCAACTGATCCTCATCGATTACAGTTTATGGAGGCTCTTCTGTGAACTGACTGATTTGTTTTTGTTTAAATATCAAAAGTTGATAACGATCCCAATCTGTAGGATGTTTTTAAAAAAATGGATGTATTTAAAAGAGTTGTCTCCCATTTTGTGCACAAGCAAAATATAAAATGTAAATGTTATTTACAGTAAGTATTTGTACATTGTTTGAACCTGGAGTTTAACTTTTCACAATGCTGCTAATTCTTAACCCACATGTCAGACGGTTGTGTTTATCTTTAAATAAAAAAAAGCTGTCCTACTCATAAACACCGTTTTAAATAACACCCATGAGTATCTACGAACATTAAATCTTGAAAATATATTTTTAAAGTGTTGAGCTTCTCTGCCATCCAAACTTGCAATTAAAGGCTCTCTGTGCAAAGCATGAAACAAAAAACAATAATAATCATTTATTAAACAGTGCAGTTTGAGTTTACTCCAGTTATTTATGATGTGCAGAAATGTGGGTACGCACTCAGTGTAAACAAAGCACTTTTATCAACTCCGAGTATAAATACATTGTTGACCTATTTATTTCAGGCACTTTGAATGTTTCCAGATGTAAACAAGCACATGTGGTAATTGATTCAAACTTTGCTTTAAGAGACACGTTAATAATCGATATTAGAAAATGTTGCACAGAATCTGTTTTGTGATTTTTTTTTGACTGGTCCTCACGACTTTCCTTTAATGCTCTAGATCCTCAGTGGTCCGGGTTATGATTTTTAAACAAGCAAAAAAGACCCTAATGATCCTCAAGAGGGAGGAAAGGGGGAATGATTTGCATGTGAGTTTATCTTTGGAGCAATACGGTTAAAACTCTGAACTTTCAAGTTTCAATCAAGCTTAAAAATAGCTTTGAAGAACAAGAAAGTAAGTCCAGTTGTCATATTTTGTGTTTCCAGAGTATTTCCTTTCACCTTTAAGCTAAAAGTGATGTTTCAGCAGTAAATGTGCATTGATTAAATAGGATAAGAGCAACAAATGTGGATTTGGACAAATGGCAGACATTTGAACTCTGCAGTCTGGCCCGTGGCATTGATCTCCCACCTGTAGAAGAGTGAGCATCCTACCTGCAGCCAGCTGCATCCAGCCGCAGATCTTGTACACGGTTCCGGTGCTGCAGAAGAAGAAAAGCGCGAAGCAGCCGATGCAGGTGAGGACCAGCGCCATGGACATGGCGATGAAGACCGAGGCGGCCTTGAAGGCGCCGGAGGGGATGCTGCTGAACTCCGTGAAGCTGCCCTGGCAGGTCAGGTCCCGGGACAGCCCGTTGCCGATGCAGTAGTGGAACAGACCGAAGTAGCCCGCCTGCGGGGTGTCCATACCGTCCCCGATCCAGTAGGGCTGGATGAAGCAGACCACGTTGACGATGGCGAACAGGATGGTGAAGATGGCCCACAGGACGCCGATGGCCCGGGAGTTCCGCACGTAGTTGGTCTGGTAGATTTTGGCAGCTTCGGAGGCGGGGAGCATGGTGGTGGTCGTGCTGGGGGCCCCAGGGACCATATCCTCCCCCTGATCTGTGCGCTGCTGCGGGATCACACTAACATCTAGTATTCAGCAGAACTTCGGCTTTTGCTTCTTTTTAAAAAATATATATTTTTATTATTTTGGTCACAGATGAAGCCACAGCATCCTCCCGCATCCGTGGTCGCGCGGTTGTTTTGCGCACCGCTTTTCATTCATCCGAGTCTGCAGAAACGAAACGTGCGCTCTCGAGAAAAAACCAGCGCAGGGAATCCACATGCAGACGATTTATTCTCCATTTGTCCCTTTATATGTTCATCTCTTTTAAACGTCTCCACCTGGGTCGGGTTGTTCTTACAGTCCGCTCCCTCTCAGGGAGGTGTGTGTGACAGAGAGATCTCCCTGAACGGATCCGTCTGAGCAACAACCGCAGCTGAGATCCGACTGAATTACAGTTGGAGGATATCCGTGGATATGACGGGGCCAACCCACATCCCTTAATCCCAGTCTGACGTTTCCAGCCAGCAAGGCGCCAAATCTCAAACAGGCGGATTGACATGAGAATAATGACTCAATTTAACAAGCAGGTGTATTCATAAATTCTCTTGCCACGTGATTTATGATTAAAATAAAATACAACAGCCTCTGTTTCCCCACTTAATTTCTATATAGGTCTGCTTTTTCAGATTATTATCAAACTATATGATTTACTCTTTGCACAAGATAAGCCTACAGCATTATGACATTATCAAGCACAGCATTTTACTGAAAAATACTGGGGTTTTAACAACGTTTAAATATCATCTAACAGATTTTGCATGCTTTAAAATTAATATTTTACAATAAAAGTGCTATTTCCCTGCGTTATGCGCGAGTGGGCGTTTCATCTTCTGAACTACATTAACCAGAATTCAGAGCTCGTTTGTGATTGGCTGACTACAGAGTGACTGTTTCCGGACGCAAACGAGCGCGCGCGAGAAATTTCAGCAAAGACAAACCGACGTTTCCAGTTTTAAATGGCTTTTTCGTCGCGTTTGAAGTTTGTTACTCGATTAGTTTGAATTTAGAGCGCCTTACTCTTTTGTTTTTGTGTACAGAGTGAATAGTTTTTGACGCTTTCACTTTGTTTTAAATGAACATTGGTGTTCGTTGCTTTTAGCCTCGTGAAGGAAGGGAAGGGTCTGGCTGCTACTGCTCAGCTAAAGGTAGGGTTGAGCTAGCTCTGGCTGGACTGTTGTGAACTCTGCATAGTTTGAACCGAGTGGTTTATGGTTGTTGTAGGAAGAGCAGGATGACAGGACTGTTACAACAGCCAGGATACGAGGAGGAGAGGCTGCAGAGAGTCTCGGAGCTGCTGCCCTGCAGGGAAGTCCAGGCTGGGATGTTGCTGTCTCTCATGGGAGAGGTAATCTGATTTAGTTTATATGACAATAAATAGAAAGGTCATAGTTCATTACTACAGAATTCTGCTTTGTAGTTTTAAAAGAATTGGCCTTTGGTAGTGGTTTTCCACGGTTAATAATAAATGACCTGTTTTTAAAATGTGTACGGTTGGTGTAGACTTTGCTAAATATATATATATATTTATATAACGCATTTATAAACAACAAAATGCTTTATGAGCTGGTTAAAAACAAACAGAAAAAAATGGATAAAATGCACTAGCAAATGTTGCTCATTAAAACTAACAGGTATATTAGAATAGGCTACAAACAAACTAAAAAGAAAACAGCACAATGCAAAAAGTCTCATGGGACTGAAACTAAACTAGAATTAAAGCCGGTGTTAAAAAATGAGTTTTAATGAGCGATTTTAAAAGACAGACTCCGAAGTATTCTCTGTGCATATGGAAAATATTGACAGCACTTCACTTTTTTCACAGTTAATGTTACAGTCTTATTCCAAATTGTGCTAAATTAATCTATTTCCTCAAAATTCTGCACACAATACCCCATTATGACAATGTGAAAACAGATTATTTTGAGATTTTTGCTAATGTATCATAAAAAGAAAACCAAGAATTCACATTTAGCACATGGCCAACATCTCATAGGAGTGGCTTCAGGACCAGTCTGTGACTGTCCTGGAGTTGCCAAGCCAGAGTCCAGACTAGAATCTGATTGAACATCTCTGGAGATATCTGAAAATGGCTTTGAACAGATGTCCATCCAACCTGATGGAGCTTAAGTACTTCAAATAAGAATGGAGAAAAACTGCCTAAAGATAGGTGTGCTCAGCTTGTAGCATCATATTCAAACGGACTTGAGGCTGTAATTGCTGCCAAAGGTGGATCAATCAAGTATTACGCAAAGTCTGTGAATACTTACTAACCGTAAATGTGATTTCTTTGTTTTTTGTTTCTAATAAATTTGTAAAAATCAAATCTTTTTTCACATTGTCATAAAGTATTGTGTGTAAAATTTTGAGGAAATATATGAATTTAATACAATTTGAAATAAGGCTGTAACATAACAAAATGTAGATAAAGTGAAGCGCTGCGAATACTTTCTGGAGTCTAGGTGTTGCTGCTGCAAATCCCAGATCCCCTGAACATCAGACTGGGCGATCTCAGCGTTTTTGTGGGACTTTAAAGCTAAAACATTTCCGGAAAATAAATGGGAGCCTAAACATTTAAAAATCTTAAAATCGATTCTAAAACAAATATGGAACCAGTGTAAATCTGCTAAAACCCGAACGTGGTCATGCCTTCTAGTACTTGTTAAAAGACAAGCATCAGTCTTCTGGACTAACTGCAGGCAATGGAGGGATAATTGTTCAAGGCTAAAATATTAAATGGAATAGCTCAATCAGTGTAGTGAGGATGAAGGAGTCAAGAGTATTGAAATATTTTGGAGGATTGTAAAACTTTGTTTTGGCAATTTGGCATACCAGTAAAAACTGGTTTTACTAATTCTGGGCACTTGCTTCTTAAAGTTGAAGATGAGTACTGCCTAAGAGTTTTTTCAGCTATATATGCATGACTGATCTTAAATCTTCCTTATGTTTGTCTTTATTAAACATGATTTCATCTATTTAGTCTAAAGAGTATTTTTATTTGTGTTTTCCAGCCACAGCAGTACTGCTACCCTTCCATCTTTATGTTTGGTCATCGATCCTCAGGGAAGAGTCATGTGATAAATGTTTTGTTGAAGGAGCTGGAGGTGAGAAAGATGTTTTCCATCCATTAAATGAAGGTGTTTGCAAACACTGTTCTTGTTTGTGTGCTTGTTACAAAATCCAAAATAGGAAATACATTTAATGTGCTCTCTTGTTGAAAGAAAACGTTAATTTATTTCAAACAACAAAAAAATGAACAAGTTTGTGTCTGTGGTTTCATTTTGCCTCCCAGACTCTTTCCAGATTACTTAAACTTGTAAAAAAAAAAAAAAAAAAAAAAAAAGCCTCTTAATTATTAATCTATTTTTAAATCAGAGCACTGAGTCCTTTAAAAATATGATTTTTACAAGATTTCTTTCTTATTTGTGAGTTTATTTTCTCGTACTTTCTAAAATGATGCATATAATTAAAGGTTTCAATTTTAGAATAAAGTAACCTTATTAATAAGATATTTTTATGGATTAATAATGAAGATGAAGAATAAATAGTTTGAGCTTTTTTGTTTACTTTAGCCATAAAATGGGCCAGGCTTGTGTTCAGTTTGCAACGATGTCAGCGGACTGAGTCACAGTGATGATGGTATATTTACTCCCCTCACATCTGATCGTCTTTCACCATCTCTCCTCCTCTTCCTCTCTGCAGCTTCCTCACGCCACAGTCAGCTGTGTCGAGTGTGTTTCTGCCACATTGCTGTTTGACAAAGTGCTGCTGTCCTTCTTTGGCAGCGACGCTGCCTCTCTGCTCCCCCGCAGTCCCTCCTTGTCTGACTTTGTACGCATCTTCAGACAACATTCCTCCCAGTTTCCTGCCAAGCAGACGCGATACATCGTGAGTTCTCTACTTTTAAGCCCAAGTAAAGACGTCATTCCTCCCATTTCCATGGTGCATCCAGTTGTTTATGCTTTGTTTCTTTTTGTTTGAGTGATAATGTAATTAGTTGTGAGGCAAATGCTAAACAAAGCTCCAGATGTTCTACCCTGAAGAAATGAAATGGTAATTTTTTTCCCCCCTCTTTGCCAGAACTGGTGTGAATTCAATCTAGTGTTTTGGCTGAAAGTGTTTGCTCATATATCACATTGTCACTCCCTATAACACTCATTCACAGCTTCTTCTTTAGTGAGTATAAATACTACAGAGGGAAACATGCCATATGTGTGTTTTTCAGATAATGGAAAAGGCTGAACTTCTGAGAGACGCTGAGGCCAACCTCCTCCCTGCTCTCCTTCGTCTTCAGGAACTGGTGAGAAAGTGCCGCATGTTGTTCTTGGGACTTTTATTAGATAAGGCGCTTTGTTGTTCCACTGTGTAGATGATGAAGGGAAAAGGAAAAGCTTCATGTGTAAGAAGTGTCCTTGAGCTGAGTGTAAAGAGCTCTTTCATAACGCTGTTAAAAAAGAAAAATGCCAAACGCTCACTGCATTTTAATTAAAGACTCGAATGATAGCTTTCTTTTATTTCCGTACAAGCTGAGAATGTGTCTCTTTAATGTGCGTCAGAGCTGCCCCCTGCTATGTTGAAGCCATAATAAAGCTGGAGGTATACTACCGTATGGAGGATGATGTTAAAAAGAAGAGTTTTGTGTATTAAATGCACATAGTTTTTGCATTAAAACAATTCTAGGGCAAAGAGAAAACGTTTGATGCTGACATTTACATGGTTAACGCAGCTAATCTTCACTAAATCATTTTGTCTGTTTCCTCTTTTTACAATCATTTCAAGATTTTGTTGATCATATATCAACAGTACAAGCTTCAATAAAGGGACCGCTGGTTAAATGAAGCTAATATTGAGCAGTGTTATTTATTCCTGCAACAACGAAGTAAATAAAACATTTAATCTTCATTGATTTGGAGTGTGCCCCATTTCTAGTATTTAGTTTTTTTATGTAATTTTGAGACTGCATACTTTATTTATAATAACAGTAGAAACATTTATTCAAACTAAAGCCTCACTTGGTTTTATTGGTTTTTATTTACTTTATGTTGTAATGATTTGATTAGACTCAAACTAATGCCTGTTCTAATGAAGCCGTTTTAAAGTGCCTTTGACAGATTTGGTTGTTTGGGCTTGATGGTGCACAAAGTTGTTTTTTTTTTCAAACAGAATATAAAATGAGCCACTTTCTTCTGTGAAGCTGTGATTTTTGTGAATTTCTTCCTGCACACAGCACAGCCTCATTTCTGTTTTCTCTTTTTGTTAGTGAGCATCACGGTGAGGTTTCTGACTTGCTGACAGTTTTTCTTTATTTTTGGCAGCTTTGTGACTTTGTCAGCAAACTTAAAAAAAAAAGTAAAGTAGCAGCAAGATGCACAAACTGCACTTTGAGAATAGAAAACAAGCACTGGTCTTTGCTTAGTTTACTTCTGCAAAGGTGGTGCAAATGATAGATAGATATAGATGTATATAGATAATGTATAGATATAGAGACAGATGGATATAGAGTAATATATATGTATATAGATAATGTATAGATATAGAGACAGATATATATATATATATATATATATAGATATATATATATATATATATATATATATATATATATTCGTAACCTGAAACTTCATGATGCATTCAGATGTAAATTAAGAACTTACTTAGAAATTTGTACTTACAATATTAGTGTTTTTACAGTGAACTGTTTGTCTTTATAAGAATAAATGTATATCATTTATTTTTCTTTCAGTAATACAATACATCAAAGCAGTGTTTAAATTGAGGGATTATTCTTTAATATAAACTGAATAAGGAGAGATGGTTGCAGCCATGGACACGACCTCTCGCTGAAGTTCAAGATGACATATTTGACACTCTGTCTATGTTTTCTTCAGGTGGAGGACAACGTTACTGTCATACTTCTCAGTGAAATTGTTTGGGACACGTTCAGACCAAACACCGGCTGTTTTGAACCACTCCTGCTCTATTTCCCTGACTACAGTAAAGGTATTATCATCCTTGCACAACACCGCATAATGCACGCTTTGCTGCGTGTGGTGTCAGATTTGTACCTGTACATTTATTCTAGCACCTTCAACGACAACTGTAGAGCGAGTTTTCTTCACGGAGCAACACTGTATAAATTCAGCACTTATTCTGAAGTAACTGGGAGAATCTACATTACTGCTACAACACTTATTTCTTCCACTTTTCAATTTGTCTGTTTGCAGGTGAGCTGCAGCAGATTTTGTCCAAGGACAGACATCCTTCATATTCAGCTGAGTTTTACTACTCCTACATCAACATCCTGCTGGGGGTCTTTTACTCCGTCTGTCGGGACCTCAGAGAGCTGCGACACCTGGTCAGAAACACAATACTGTTCTAAGTCACTGCAGCCTTGATGTTGATTTATTGTATCAGTAATTTATTGTTTTGTCCAACCAGGCTGCTCTCAACTTTCCCAAGTTTTGTGAGCCTGTAGAAGCAGGAAAAGGTACAGAATGAATATGAATACACATAAAATACAAAAGAAGTACAAACGAGCTGAGTGTTTTAATAATAGTTTTACTTTACCTTCTTGTAGGAATGCACAATATTGGATTTTTGGCTTACAGTGAGGAAAATAAGTATTTGAACACCCTGCGACTTTGCAAGTTCTCCCACTTCGAAATCATAGAGGGGTCTGAAATTTTCATCTTAGTCCACTGTGAGAGACCTGGACGTGTGCTGATTTAAGCAGGGGAACCTTCCGTGCCATGCATGATTTTAAACTATGACGTCTTAGTGTATTACCCACAGTAACCTTGGAAACAGTGGTGCCAGCTCTCTTCAGGTCATTGAGCAGCTCCTCCCGTGTAGTTCTGGGCTGATTCCTCACTTTTCTTAGGATCATCGATACGCCACGAGGTGAGATCTTTCATGGAGCTCCAGTCCGAGGGAGATCAACAGTCATGTTTAGCTTCTACCATTTTCTAATAATTGCTCCAACAGTTGATCTTTTTTCACCAAACTTCTTGACAATTGCTCCGTAGCCCTTTCCAGCCTTGTGGAGGTCTACAATTTTGTCTCTGGTGTCTTTGGACAGCTCTTTGGTCTTAGCCATGTTAGTAGTTGGAGTCTTACTGATTGTGTGGGGTGGACAGGTGTCTTTATGCAGCTAACCACCTCAAACAGGTGCTTCTAATTTAGAATAATCAGTGGAGTGGAGGTGGAGCTTATTAGAGGCGGACTAACAGGTCTTTGAGGGCCAGAACTGTTGCTGATTGGCAAGTGTTCAAATA
>NC_056519.1:15941946-15961105 GCF_014905685.2 Nematolebias whitei | reverse complement strand
AAGTGGGAGAACTTGCAAAGTCACAGGGTGTTCAAATACTTATTTTCCTCTCTGTATATCCGATATGCAGTACTGCATTATTCTGCATGATGTAACATATACTTATATATATTTTAAAAAAACAGCGCCTTTCATATCGGTTAGTTATTTTGATGGAATGGCCGATGTCCGATATTTAATTTTATTGCTAATATCGGCCGATACCATGCCGATAATATCGTGCATCCCTACTTTCTTGTGAATGTAAACTAAGGTTTGAGTCCAAATTCTGTTTTTTTTTTTAACAACTTTTGTCTTTTTTGTTGATTTTTCCTTTTAATTTACTTGCTGATTTAAATGTAATGTATAAAACATTAATAAACACATGTTCTCCCTGTGGAAATGTACATTTAGTGAAAGAGACTGACGCACACAAGCTGTGGAAAAATATCGAGCCTCATCTGAAAAAGGCCATGCAGACAGTTTACCTCCGAGAGGTGTCCAGGTCTGAGAGTTAACTAATTGTCTATGTAAATAATCTCTGTCCAGTCTTTAAACGGATCGGAGCAGCCTTTGTCGTTTTGCCCTGAGTGTTTTCTCTTCCTGCAGTGTTCAGTGGGAGCAGATGCAGCAGATGGAGGAAGACGAGACGGGAGCCATGAGAGGTGCTAACACATAAAACCCTGTTGCACTCAGTGACGACACTCTGAGCTTCACAGACCCTTTTTGCAGTTATATTTTAGTCCATGAGGTCAAACAATGCTATAAATAAGTGTGAGGTTTATCACTTTTATTTTCTCTTCAAAGGTTTGTCGGCTCACACTCACGTTGAACTTCCTTATTATTCCAAGTTTCTGCTGATTGCTGCCTATCTGGCCTCCTACAACCCTGCCCGCACAGATAAACGCTTCTTTGTGAAGGTAGATTAATTTTATCTCCAACAACTTGTATGTATAACTGGAAATGTATTGTCTCTGCAGGGTGATCTAATGGAAGATGTTGTTAAATTGTCCTTATTTGCTTTAATTATTAAATGTAATTTCCCTCTCTTTGTGCTCCGCAGCATCATGGCAAAATTAAAAAAACTAACTTTTTGAAGAAAAATGAAAAGGTGATTGCTCTAACCTTACCTTGCTTTCAGTCCAGTATTTTATATACAAAGAGATTAAGTTATAGCCTAACATGATGCTTATACATATTTTTTCTAGACAAGTAATCACCTTCTGGGGCCGAAGCCCTTTCCTCTGGACCGTTTGCTTGCCATTTTCTACAGCGTCGTGGACAGCAGAGTCGCTCCGACTGCCAGCATCTTCTCCCAGGTCAGACTCCAGCTGCTTAATACAATAAAAACAATTTTTACCTTCTTTTAGTTACCAATTATGCTTGGAGACATTGTGTTTCTTTCTGCTTTTATTGTTACCGTATTTTTCACCCTATAAGTCACAGTTCTTTGCGTAATTTGCATGCCCTGCGACCTATACGCTGAAGCAACGTATTTATGGATTTTTTTTCCCATATTTATAAACCAATTTTTGGCTGATATGACTGTTTTAATCATTCTGACTGAAAATAAAAAGAACACTACCATTTTTCAACCACTAGATGGCAGCAGAGTAGTAGGGCATGCCGTTGAATCATATAATAGGTAAACGTGGCTTTAAGGACAAATTCAAAACTGTTCAAGACAAAAACAGCTGGACTTTATTACCACCTTCAAATTAACTGATAATCCTAGAGGTTCACATACTTTTACCACCCACAAATGTGTAATATTGGATCATTTTCATCAATAAATAAAAGACCAAGTGTAATATTTTTGTCTCATTTGTTTAACTGTGTTCTCTTTATCTACTTTTAGGACTTGTGTGAAAATCTGATGATGTTTTAGGTCATATTTATGCAGAAATATAGAAAATGCTAAAAGGCTTCACAAATATTCAGGCACCACTCTATAGAGCCAGGGCTTTAATAATAAAGGGGTCTATCCTTAACTCGTATCTGGACTGTTTCCTTTCAACATTTAGTGCCTCTGCAGTAAAACCAACCAGCTGCCCATTATAGAATCAGGAATCATTTTGCTTTTTTCTCCGTTCAGATCTCCTCCTTGGTAACTTTACAGCTGCTGGTTAAGGTCAGCCATGATGACCAGCTCGATGCTCCAAAGTATAAATGTGCCGTTTCTCTGGACTTCATTTCTGCCATATCCAGGTAAGTGTGTGTGCGTGGCTGTCTGTTATCACACGACTGAGACTGGCTAAATTATTTAAATGAACTGACCTTGTCCAGCGTCTCACAGACAACGTGCTTGGTGTGATTTATCTTCCAGGACTGTGAACTTTGATATTGTGAAGTATCTGTATGATTTCCTGTGAGCCTGCGGTGCGCAGAGAAGAGATGACGCACAGTGACGGTAAGATAAAACAAGATTTATTCCTGCAAGAAAGCACTTAAGGACAAGTGTTTGGCAGAATAAACAGTCTGTTATAAGGAGGGGAGTTAATCTGATAATGTCACTGCCCCCTTGTGGCTGATAGCTGTGCCTCTGATCATTTCAAATATTTGCATTTGTACAAATTTAACTGCTTCCTTTAGTTTTATCATATAGGTTTAACTTATATATTTTTTAAAAAGCTTAATAAGAGCCTTATTACAGTTCAAATTTCTTGTATGTTTTATCATACCTATAATGGAGGAATACATACAAATAATCTGGTGCTAAATAATGCAAATGAAGATGAGTGCGGTGCCTCTGGAGTTTTTCCTGATGTGCAGCGATCTTTGCAACATGAAGGTGAATCACCGTCCTTGCTCAGAGGCAGATATTTATCTGTTTTGGGGTTTTTTTTCTGCTGGAATTCTGCACTGAAGAAGATGGTGCTAAAATTGAGCAAATGTGTTTGTTTTTTTTTAGTTTTTTTTTTAGTTTAAGCACAGCAAACATGATTCCCCACCCCCAATAGATATAAGATTAGGGCAAAACAAAGTCTTAATGGACTATTTTAATTTTTCCTACTTAGTTTTTTTGTCTCGGCCTTGTAACTCTTACATTAAAAAGTCTTCAGTAGGCTTTTCAGGAGACTGGATACCATATAAATCCATAAAGTCTATATTATTTAACCTTCAGTTTATGGAAATTTAGAGCAGCAGCTAATTTGGTATTTTTACAAATCGTTTTATGTTTGAAAAGCGAGACGGCTTTTTGAGGATCACAAAGAACATTTTTATTACTGGCTTTGTTCTAAAAGGAAACCTTAAAAGTGTAGTTTTTGCACTCAATTCAAATTGTACATTTGTGAATACAAAACAACAATTTGTTTACAATTTGTGTAAAAGTTGCAAAATGCTAATTAACGTTTAATATTTTAAATGAACAATATAAAACAAACACCCCGACTCTTACCACTAGGGAGGAGAGATGAACCAAAGGACTGTAATTACACTTCTATACTCATTGCATATGTTTCAATTTGAGAAAACAAGACTTCCCTCATCAAGCTTGTATTTGTAGGTGGAGCTGCAGATTTCCAGTTTAGCTGGATTACCCTTCTGCCCAAAACAGTTGAGGATGCTAAGTCCATTTTAGCAGCAGAATCACGAACAAGCCAGTTTAGGCAGCAACAATATCCTCTTCATTTACATTAAATAAACCTTACCCAAGCTTTAACAGTTTATATTGTATGAAACACGTTGAGAAGCATTTCCAAGTTACTTTCCTTGCAGATCTGTCGTGTACATTTAAAATTGATTTAGTAAAATAAACACATTTAATGCAGTTAAATAGAATAAGTCACAGTCTAGCATTTTTATTATTTTAAGTATGAAATGAGCAACATACTGACTCCAACCCTTTTTTTTTTGCAGTCTTCCAACAAAATGCATAAGAAGCCAAGAAGTACACCCACACAAAAATGCGGCAAAATAAGCCTTTATTTTCTTATTTCTTATTATATTACATATAAAAGACTGGAAGATACAAAAAGAGAAATATTAACACACTCGTGTCAGCTGTACCTGTTTTACAGTCACAGTTTGATCGAATTATCACGGGATGTTCAACCCTCTGCAGAGTCTCCTGTAAATCCAACAGGTGGGAGCAAATAAACCGAGATGTGAAGAAATGAATGTGAAGCGCAGTTGGGTGTGTGTAATTGGCACTGGGCTCTATTATCTCCGTTATCCCTCAGGGCGTCCGTCTGAGGGATCATCCTTCATGCCAGGGTGGCCTTGGGAGAGCTCACCATCATTAAACAAGGACAATGACCAGTCTGAGGCTTGAATGAGTCAGCCCATTTAAAGTGCACGTGTGTCAGTCCTTTGGAGATTTAACTCAGGATATTGCTGCCATCACATTAAGATGGTTTCAATCTGAATAGAAATCTCGCTATATATAATACTTTTTTATTTTTTTGTTTTACCAGAGGCAGCGTTCTGAATCACTCGGGTCAAATCAGGGATCAGCTCATTAGCGTACAGATCCTAAACACTGTGCCTCCTGCTGTGGATCATGGTCACAATGTGGCGAAGGTCCAAACTTTTCATCATCACCTCCATGAAGTCGTCGTCACTGCGTGCACCCTCTACAAACTCCTCCAAAGACAGCTCACCTGTTTTAACGAGCAGAATTAGTAAAAAATTAATAACGTATAGATCAACTACTACGAATGCATTAATAGTTGAGATTAAGCACAGCACTAAAACATTTTTATGTATTTTAAATTATGTTTTTTAGTTAATAGAATTGGTGCAGACCCTAACTACTTGTTTAAATGTGCGCTCCCCTCTTAAAAGTTTAAGAAATTATCCAATTGTTTAAGCTTTTTTTTTTATATAAGTTTGATTTCTTTCCTTTTTGTTTTATTTTAGTCATAACATGACCAAGTATTAAGACAGACATATTTATTTTACACTGACAAATATAAAATTTCACAACTGTTTCTAATATTTCTTTTGACTTCACTATTAGACGGACTTTTAAATAAACCTAATCAATTAAATACAGTTTAAAAAAAGGCAGACCTCGATGTCATATTTATAGTATACAACTCACATGAGTTTTATTTAACTTTTAATCCCAGATTTTTACACTTTCTTTAAGCTGCAGTGCGATGTACCAACAACTCATTTAATACCAGCTACAGCTCATAGCTGCTCTCAAATATTAGTGCAAGTGATTAGAAATAAAACTGGGAATGCAAAAGTGTGGTGAAATGTTTTTCTCTTGGGAAATTTGAGCAAATCTCAAAGTTGAAAAATTGAACGGTGACTTCATATCCTAGTTACAAGATAATCACATTTGTAAAAAATTAAATAAAAGTCATAAACTGAAGCCCCCAAAAACTTTTTAGAATTTGAAGAAATTAAAGTGTTGAATTGACAACTGTCAAAATGTTTAAAGAGAAAACATAAAATTTTATAGATCTAAAATGTAACTGTTAAAACATGAACGTAATGTATCTTATAAAAGTTTAGCAAAATGACTTGCCCTTTAAAATGCTAATAACTATAGTCTTCAACAATAAATGGTTGCTAACCAGAACATTTTAAGTTTTATTGTTTAAATATAGTGGGTTTTATTTGGCATTTAATCTGTGCTGTCCACCCCACCTCTTTGTTTCTGTTTTCAGAGTGGATTTAAATTTCTGAACATCGTCCACCCACCCGTGCTTCCACACACTCACCATCTCCGTTTATATCAATCCTATCAAAGACGCGGTTTGTGAATTCCTCTGCTGTTGCTTCCTGATTTTCATCCCCATTGATTGCACGGATGGCCTGGCGGAGGAGGAGGAGGAGAAAGTCAGCTTGCTGCGTTGAGGACGAGTAATGAAAATGCAGCGTGACGTCATCTACCTTGATGATGTTCAGGAGTTCGTGCCGGTCGATGCAGCCGTTTCCGTCCACGTCGTAGAGCTTGAAATACCAGCGCAGCTTGTGCTCCATCTTCCCTCGCATCACCAGGCTCAGAGCGGCCACGTACTCCATGAAGTCAATGTAGCCATCCTGCAGAAACCAAGAGGTCAGAACTGTGCCAACTATGATGCACAACCTGCTCAGACATTTAAAGTTTTAATGAGTAAACCATGGTAATCCACGTCTGTTGTTCCTTCCTGTACCAAAACAGAGGATTATCTCTAGAAGTTGTCTGTTACTAACAACCCCAGCATCAAAGCATCGACTTAAAGATAATCTTTTTGTCCAGCACAGCGATTACAGTGGCCTTTTGTTGTACCAGGAAATGAATAAATATAGCGTCTTAAATGGAAACCCTGCAATGATGTGATGCTCCCAATTAAACTGATCTGAGAAGGAAACTGGGACTTTTGAAGGTGGCTGAGCCAACGTGAGTTTTGATTTAATAGTTTCTCTGCTTTCTTTTGTCACACACAGTACTTTAAACCATCCAGCAGTCTACACCGATATTTCAACCCTTTGAGATACTAGAACTGTGTTAGTGAATTAGCTGATTTAAAAAAAAACATTTTATCATTGTCAACCAGTCTCTAGGCAAAGACAACCCTGCACCATGCTGAACATTTGAACATCCTAAACATTTGAGTGAAGTAAAAGATGACACTATGTTTAATAGAGTAAAAATATTAGTAACAATAACCTGTTACTTGATCTTTTATCCCAAAATATTACCCTTTAAATGGCAACAAATCCATGTTGTAGAATAAAAATAAGACTCAACTTGAAAAACAAAACACTTTTATTGATTGTGCTGCAAATAAGTGCATGATTTAAAAAAATATATGAGCTCCAACATTTATCTTTTATTGTACTTCATGTACTTTTTGTTTATACTAAGTTCAAATGCCTCTAAAAGACTGATGTCAAGGTTAAAAGGGACAAATGTGCATATTTTGCATACAATCTTAGTGGATCAAAATAATTGATTAGCAGTCTAAAATTGATAATTACTCGCTGATCCTACCTTGTTCATGTCAAACGTTCGGAACATCTGCTCTATGTAGGCGTTGGCCTCTTGGTCCAGACCCTTGAGCCCGAAGAACTGCTTGAACTCGTGCAGGGTGAGCTGGCCCGAGGGACACTCCGTCATGAACTTCTTGTACCACAGGTGCATCTCCACAGCCTGCAGGTCGTCCACGGTGCAGCCATTCGAGTTCCCCATCTCTCCGGCAGCTGAAGGCGCAAATGGAGCACAGACCTCGTCGTCCAATTGGTCTACTGTGAAGCGGAAGATGTTCCCGTTCACAGTCACTCAACGCTGGGACCTTCTTAGGATGAGAGCATCAGCCGGTCCAGACCTTTTGTAGTTCACTGCATTTCCACTCCCTCCCCCTGTTGTTCTCATTAGCTTTAATCTGGCTTTAATCCCTGTAAACTTGTAAGTAAATTATCTTAATCGCTCCATTAAAAGGACAGGTTGACTGTTCTGTTTACCCTGAGAGGTGCTGACAAGGATGCTGCTGCTTTCAACTCTCACGTGCAAACACATGCGGGCACATTCACCGTACCTGATCAGAAGCATCGTTCTGCATGTGGAGCTGCAGATGTGATTAAAGACGGGCACCCACCAGAATGTGCACATCCTTCTTGCACATAATTTAGACTGAAGATGACTAATCGACTAATAAAACGAACAAAATAAAAATCCAATATTGTGTAAACCTTTGAATAAAACAATAAATTTGGTGTTTTCAATGCAAGGTTAAAATAACTGTTCTTTTATCTATGATTTGACCTGGTTAAGGTGGATTTGTTTAAAAAAATATAAACTTTTATTCCATACCACAGCCACTCAAAGGTCAATTCAGACGGGGAACAATTTTTGGCGCATATGATAAAACTAAAACGGACAAAATGTTTTTAAAATAATTTGTCCTATTTGCGTACATCTAATTAAAGCAGGTGTGGTTCATTAAAAAAAGTAATGCTGTGTATAAATGAGTGAAGCTGGTTAATAGAAATATAATCTGCAACCACTTTATTTAATAAACACTACGTTTATGATTATCAGCTGCCCAAATTGCATCGTTTTTGAGTGTAAAGCATAAAATACAAAATGAAATGGTCCATAAATAGTTCCACCTTGTTAAATCTAAAAATAAATAAGTAATTTAATAACTTTGAGGTCCCAAGTCATTTACAGCTTAACGTTTTGATTTTGCAGATGGACAAGATCACTGAAGATTAGTGAAGACATTTATTGGAATACCACCGACTTAAAGTCTTTACAGAGTGAGTTAATGAAAATGGGATCAAAACACCTCGAGAAGCTTTGATCTCAGCATAAGCAGCGTAAAATATGTAAGTGCTTTTAAATAACTTCAAACAATACTGTACATACATGTATGCTGTATTCAAAGGTTATGATTTTCTATCGATTAGCAACTTCTTAAAATTTGACATGTAAAATACATTAAATGCACAGCTGGGATGAACATTTAAAATGTTCATATTAATACAGAATTTAACTAAAATAAAACTTGCATAATATAAAACAAAAATAAAAGCCATGAATGTTAAAGTGTACAGCTGCACGATATTATCGGCCGGTATTAGCGATAAAGTTAAATATCGGACATTCCATCAAAATAGCTCACAGATATAAAAGGCGCTTTTTTTTATATTTATATTTATGTAGTGTTGCATCATTTTCAGCCCCTTTTCAGCATCTGCATTTGGTAGCAGGCCAAATTGACAAAGTCCATGCAGAATAATGTAGCATTTTAATTCCACAGCAGAGAAAGGCTATGTAGTCTCTGTAAGCAGGTCTAGGGGAAAAATATCGGTATTGGTATCAATCGGCCAAATAAGTTTTAACATATCGGATATCAGCCAAAAATCCAATATCGTGCATATACAAGTTAGTTTAGTACTTTGAAGCAGCGTTACAGAAACTAGATGGAGAGCCACCACCAAAATGGGGGTGGGGTAGAGGCAGCCGACTGGGGACCAGAAAGTCTTGGTTCGACTACCAGCTGCATGTCTTGGTATCTCTGAGCAAGACACCTAATCCCCAATTGCTCCCGGGGTGCTTACATAGCTGCCCACTGCTCCTCCTGGGTGTATCTCGTGTGATGGGTTAAATGCAGAGAACTAATTCCACCACTGTATGGGAACATACAATGATGACAATCTCAAGACTTCCCTCCCCAAAAGGCCCAAACCTCAACCCACCCATGTCCACACTGCACGGAAATATGCAGCTTACAGGATTGGCCTTTTCACACCTGAAATCCACAAGGACCAAGACGGAGGACAGTCATACTCGACTTGGAGTAACCACAAACACAAAAAAGAGTACATGCTCATAGTTAAGCGTTTACCAAAAATCTGTAAATATGATTAGGTCTATTTATCGGGGAGAAAATTTCTCTCCCGTAGTGCATCATTGTCATTTAGAAAAATATTGGACTCTAGTTTGCAATATCCTGTGACAGACCTCCACATAAAGTCAGCAGGTATGACAAATGATTTGGCCACAGCATGTCAACTTCCATAACATTTTGCAGTTTTTCTTGCACACAAATACACAAAATAACTACATTTTACAAGCTTAAAATGTAAATGTCTTAAATAAGGCCTCATTTTCCTTTTTTCAGTTGTCACCATCATATTTAGCTTTCCTTGAGCTTCTGCCAATGCGAGAGTTTAAAAAGGCATTAAAACTCATGAAGTCACTGTGGCTTCATGTCCGAGCTTGGGCAGATCTTGGCGCCGACGTTGATGCTCCTCTTCCTCCAGTGCAGATGTTGATAGATGAAGTCAAAAGCTGAAGTGGTGCAGCGTGCAAACATGCTGGTCCACTTCACTGCGCCCACCATCCACTGAGCAAAGCGTCCCACAAACCCCACAAAAACAGTGGTGTAATGGGCCAGAAGGAGCAGACTCCTCCCCAGCTGCTTGCCATGGTTGATGATCAGGTTGACTCTTTTCTCATGTCTTCCCATTATTAAAATTATCTTCCAGAGTTATAACATCCAAATTGCGTGTTTTACAAATCAGTTGGTCATTTTTCGTTTTTTAAAGCGGATGTATTTACGCAGACCCTCCCTAAAACGGAGTGGACGCCTTTAAATTTGCAGACGGCCCCTTGCTGATCCTGGCTGTCCAATCAGAGCGCAGGAAGCTTTTGTTTCCGGGAGTGTTTGGTGATGTGGCTCTGAAATCCATCCGAGGAAATACATGCAAAGAAAAATACAAGCAGAGGCATCTACTTGACGGAAGCTCACACAGGTGAGTCAAAAACACTTGCCTTCACAGTTACGGTGCTGAACGCGGTGCAGAAAACTGTTGTCATGTCGGAGGGAAGGAAAAACGCAGCGAGGCTCAAAGACGCTGTCCTCAACATCGCCAGCTAGTTAAAGTAGCCTCGGCTAACGGTGTATCCTGGAAACGGCAGTCACGGTAAACAACGACTGTTTTCACGGAGCATCGCGTCCCCACCACCGTCTCTCCACCTTTAGTTTGCTGCGCCTTAAAAACAGGAACATCCAGCAGCTCGGGAAGTTTATCGTACGTTTCGCGTTAGCTAGCCATAATCTGTTCTGCCCACTAAAAGGATTGACGCAGGCGCAGTGGAGAGTCCCGCAGATTCGGAAAGAGTCGGCTCTGTTCGGTCAATTCCGGAGAACCCACTGTTTCTACACTTTACACAGCAGAAAACAAAACAAAGTTTTGACTTGTTGAAATTAAACAAGCGTTAATGTCATTGTCATTTGTAGACATTTTCAGATATTTCTCCTCTATGTTGACTAAAAAAAAAAAAAAAAAAATCCCCTTTGGTTTTCTTGTTCTCTACAATCATTGTACAGCAGGACAAACAGTTGGAGATTAAAGTTAATTCCTGCTAAAACAATAAAGCTCTTTTGCCTGCATGCAAAATAAAACAAATATGCTCAGGGTTATGTTTATAGTCACAGTTTCACAGAATGTGCTTCAGTTCAATTCACTTTATTTATATAGTTCCAAGTCACAACAGAAGTCATCTCAGGGCGCTGAACAGAAACATTCACATTCATCATAAATGCCATTTAGTAAAGTTATCTATCTCAGGAAGGGAGCTATTCATAATACGAGTTTGAGTTGTAGGTGCAACAGTCTGAATTGTGGACATGTTTAACTATTTCCTTCTATGTAACATTTAAATTCATTCTTACAGGTGAAAGTTGGTAACTACACAGATTAGGAAAGGAAGGTAATGTTGTAAACATTTGCTTTGAAGCAAACTTCTCTCCCCTTCTCCTCACAGTCCCGTCTTTATGTTGAGCCGTCTGGCCACAGTCCTCCAGGAGCTTTCTGGAGAGGAGGGCGCAGATGGAAACCAACAGGTGAGACTATGATTAGGTGACTCCTAACATCAGCTCGGTCCCGTTTCTAAATAAGAATGTGGAGAATTCAATTAAAACTGGAAGCCTGTGTAAAACAATTTTTTTTTTTTTTTTTTTTAAGAAATAGCTCTTAAATTTCACAAAATCAACAAAGCACTTTTGCATAACTCAAAAACCAAAGCAGCAGAATCAAAAATATCTTTGCATCTGATTTCCATTTATGTTGCAGAAGTCTGATTATTGTAGAAGTGAGTTACATGATTATTAAACTTTAGTTTATTGTTAAGTACATGAAACTTTAAACACCTTCAAATGAGGATTCGGTCAAATCAAATATTTTCTATGAATGCAACCTCTGTATATTTTTCTAAATCTTGTTTTACTCTAAATTCTTTTGGATCTAAGTGTAATCCTTGCTTTGTACAGGGCACGCTGGTGCCACAGCTCCCTTCCGGTGAGGGCCACGTTTCGGTGGACTCCGAGGTCCCCGAGGACGCCATGGAGAGACTGGCTCACCTGGAACAACTGGTGGTGCAGCTGAAGGAGCTCATCCGAGACCGAGACGCACAGCTCGCGCAGAAGGACACGGAGTTGACCAACAAAGATGCACAGCTCAAGGTAAACAAACCCTTCATGTTTGTGTCCAACCAGTATGTTCCCTGTAAGCGTGTGTGCATAGCTGGAGTGTGTTTTGCTTCGCGTCCACAGACTGAGAAAGAAGAAGCCGAGGCTCGCTTCACTAAGCTCAAACTCCAAGCTAAAGCCAAGATGGCCTCACTCAACAAACAGATAACTGAACTGAAAGGACAAGGAGGAGGAGCAGTGAGTTTGATTTTAAAATTACTTTTTCTTATGTATTATTTGATGTTTCAAGCTCTTACTTGAACTTTTGTTTGTCTGCAGCAGAGTCCAGACAGCTCATTTACAGGAGCTGGTGCTGCAGTCGAGGAGGAGCTGCAGGAGCTGAAGAACAAGCTGAGTGAAGAGGAGGCCAACAACAAGAAGCTTAAGGAGCAACTTCAGGCTACAGAGCAGCAGCTTCAAGAGAAGGGGGCTGCCCATGCTGAACAGGTGATTCAAAAGTCCTCAACTATTGTTTTTATGTGACTCGTATCAGGTGCTGTTCGTAACTGATTCGATCTTTTTGTTTGCAGCTGCAGAAGCTGCAGATTGTAGTGTGTGAGAAGGATGTTCGTTTCCAGGAACAGATTCAGAAACATGAAGAGGAGCTGCTGAGGATCACAACACAGACTCGGAATGACAGCGAGCTGCAGCAGGTACTAGTATTTATCCTTAATGTTTATTTCATATTCATTTCCTCATTTATAGTAAAACTATTTCCACATTTTTAAAGGTGCTGCACGTAGCAATAGAAATGTTTTACTCCAGACTTTAAGATTTTTCAAGCGGTCCCCTCATTAAATGTTCCGAATATATTCTGGTGCAATTTCTGCAACGGAAGAGAGATGCATTATTGACATCAACATTTCAGCAATCATTTAAGAGTCTTGTTCATCTTTCTTCATGCTGTTTAGAGAAACACAGTGGAAAAAAATCATGACTGGTGCAGGACTGGATTAGCTGAAGGTGCCCTCGAATCAGCTGTAATTTGTCCCAATTACTGCAGCTAAAAATACCAGTTGTAAACCTGGTTCAGAAAAATTATGATTGTTTCTTAAACTGCATTTCTGCTAACAGGCTTTTAAATGCATATCAAGTTGCTGACCTGAAAAATGGACACTTTTTGAAGCTCAAAGTGTGACTGAGTTAATTTTTTTAACATAAATGTTTATTTTAAAGATGGCAAAACTTGAAAGGTCCAGTTTTGGAGATATCTGACTTACTTACACATGGAGATTGGACAAAGTAACTAGATGGCAGCTTAAAATTACCATAAAAAACCACATTTATTTTTGTTTTCAGTCTAATTGAATCCTAAGTATTTGCAACCAAGCAATCAGCGAGCCATGCAACTGCATATGGGGCGACCAGTTTTTGCAAACGAGTCGAGTTTTAGACGATGATGCTGCAGCTACTTTAGGAGAAAATAAGTCACACAGACTGAACATGTTAAAAATTCAAACCTCTATGAGCCTCTGTGACTGGAGTGAGGAAATTAAGAACTGCTTCTAAACATTTCAGGACAATATGGAGGAATGAATGCTGTTCCCCAACGAGTTGCAGCTTAATGAGATGCTATCAAATGGGTCAAAGTACAATATTTTCCTCTGGATCATGTGCCACTTTTCAAACTGAAATGTGCTGTAATGTCAGAAAGACAATGTCCGTATTATGTCACTTTTGTTCTTTTATTCCAACCAAACTAAGGCTGTTCTTAGTGTGTGATTTAAAGTGGAATACCAGTGTGGCCAAATCAGAGGAGTCACTGGAACATTATGGTCAAAATCTTCTGATTCAGCCTCGTTTTTTAGTGTAAACCTCTACTGCCTGCTCTAAGGAGCATCAGGTTTGACTCAATACGCCATAGACCCTAAAAAGTATAATACATTGTAATCCACCGTTTTCCTTCTGTGCCAGTGCTTTGAGACCTTATCTATGACGGAGCTTTAGGACCACGCTAAGAAAAAAAGAAAATAATTAAAAGGCATAAAATTACGAGAATAGTCATACGAGATTTTTTTTTCAGTGCTCTTTTTTTTTTTTTCGAGTCGAATCCACAATCCAACCTGTCAATCAATCTAGTAGGCGTGTCGGCAAATGACCAATCTGAAGCTAACTGAGTCGTAATATTATCTGAACTCCAACAAGATAAAGCAGGTTTATCACATTTTAACTGTGGTAAAATGAAGAATGTTGAGCGTCTTGTTAAGTTTTACTTAGGTATTGGTTTTACTAATCAGGAGATAGTTAATCTGTCAGCACATCAGCATCAGATTATTATCAGTATCAGGACTTTGAACCTGTTTACAGTAAGGTGGTATGTGCTGATAGGCTGCAGCGCAGCTCTGCAGGTAAGGAGCGTTTAGCTTCGAATTGGTCATTTGCTGACACGCCTACTGGATTGATTGACAGGTCGCGTCGTGGATCCGACTCGTGGAAAAAAAAAAGACGGCTGCAAAAAAAAAAAAGTCTTGTATAACTTTATTCTCATAAAATTAAGACTTTATTCTTGTAATTTTATGGCTTTAAATTTTTTTTTCCCCTTAGCGTGGCCTTAAAGCTCCATGGTACTAATCAGTCGGTCTTTCCTTGAGCACTGTATGTTTTCTTTGTCAGATAAAGCGAAACAAGTTGCAGCTGATTTAATGTGGAACCAGTGTAGTGCATCACAAATCCTGTTAAATGACCAACATTTATCTACATCTCAATTTGAACTAAAACAGATATAAAGATAGTCACTGTAGTTAATAAATTACAAGTGTTTTATTTATATAAAAAAAATTGGACCAATCTAGGTTTATAAAAAGAACAATTTAGAAAAGTTCTTCTTTTGGTGTTTAATTAATGTAGCTTTAACTTAAACTAAACTATCTTGGACATTTGATATTGTGCAGGCTCTGCAGGAAGTGCAGCAGCAGCGTGAAGAACTTCAAGAGGCCTTAAGCTCTCGCTCCCAGGAGCTGGAAATGTTGCAGCAGGAAGTGAGCAGCGCTGATCAACAAAAACAGGTAACAGATCCTGTTTTTCTACATGCCTGCTCTGCAGCTACTTGTAATAACTTGTTTGACGTTATTCTACATATCGGATGATATTTACATGCACCTCCACTGAAAAGAACACACCTTTTGTCTAGATCGTATGTCATGCCTAGTTGGGCAGAATTTCAGAAAACACTGGAGAACATGCTCACAAGAGAAGATCCCGAGTTGTTGAATGACATAAAATATATTTTGTTAGCAAAGAATGGAGTCCTAACATTTATTAAACATTACTTCTGTATTTACAACAACAAAAAACATCAAAATTGTGCTTTGACAATTAATAAAACTAAAACAGTTTGTCAACGCAAAAGCGGAAAAATGGGGCAGATGTCCCTCTCGCTTTGAGTTTATACTCTTTGTTGCATGCGTGCTGTGAGTGACAAGCGTAATAAAAACGGCAGCGGAGGTGTCAGAGTTATTTATTTATCGTCTCAGCCGCAGAGGGGGGCGACACGGTTCAAGCATGGCTCCCAAAACTGCAAAGCAGTCATATTTTGTTCATAACTTTATTATTAGTCAGCCTGAGAGCTGCTGGATCCAAGCAAATGGTTACCAAACGCACCCTGTCACAATGAGAATGGTGGGGGGGAACTGCTGTATTTTTCGGCGTATAAGTTGTGTTTTTTTTTTTTTTCATAATTTACATACCCTGCGACTTACAGGCCGAAGCGACATATTTATGGATTTTTTCCCCATATTTATAAACTATTTATTTGGCTGAGATATGACCGTTTTCATTCATTCTGACTGGGGGGAAAAAATTGAGCAGTACCATTTTCAGCCACTTGATAACAGCAGAGTAGTAATAGTTGTATGGCATGCTGTTGTATCATGTAATAGGTAAATGTGGCTATAATAACTAATTCAAAAACGTTCAAGACAAAAACAGCTGGACTTTATTTATTATACTTTGTACTTTCTTGTTTTTTTTTTCTTGAACTTATTTGAATTTACCATGTCCTGGATGACTGAGAATCTTCAACAGCTATTAATGACTCAATCGGACTGCCATAACCTCCCCACCTTCATTCTGCTCACTGCTTGGACCGACCGTCAAACCAGCTGCACCGCCCCAGCGAAATGCAGCTAATTTGTCCACTAAAAGTGCATTTATTAAGTAAAAGTTAGACTGAGACACACCTTTGCTGTTATTTCGAACAAACAAATAATTGTTTAGGTGCTTTTCTTGTTAATTTTCAGACAAACAAGCCACGTTCCTTCTTCCTTTTCTCTTCCTCTGCGCGTTCACGGAGCACCGAGGCAACAAAACTATTTTTGAAGCACAGCTGATTTGACCCTTAAAGTGCATTTATTAAGCAAACGTTGGATTGATACACACATTTACTATAATTTCTAGCAAACAAATAATTGTTTTTAAGTGTTAATTTTGTTAAATTCTTGTTAAAGTCCTCCTGTTGACGCTCCCGTGGCCGCCATTTGGCAGCCCATCAATTTTTGTCACAACACCAGCCCACATTTCCGGGTTGTCAGCGGTGATGCATAATAGATGCGACATATTTATGGATTTTTCTACTTTTTTAGACTTTTTTTTGGACTGATGCGACTCATAAGGCAGTGCTTCGCATACGGCTGAAAATACGGTACTCCATCCAAAAAAAGCATGTTCCCTGGGGTCACGCACCCCCCGGCATCGCCTACCCCACTATTTGAGAAGGACTGCTTTATGGACACACGTTCCAGTTATATATATTTTGTGCTTGTAAATCAGATTAAGTGGTTGTGAATTAAGTGTTGTAACCTTGTAAAATGAATGTGAAACAGACCCGTTCATTGATATTGCGCCTTATTAGCCATTTTGTTTCATACATAAGATGCACCGTATTATAAGGCTCACTGTTGATTTGAGAAAATTAAAGGATTTTAAGTGTGCCTTGTAGTCCAAAAAATACGGTATGACTGGAATTAATGCCCATATTTCTCTTGTCTCGTTTTCTTCTTGCTCAGATATTGACTGCTCAGTTCCGGCAGATGGAGCAGGACCTGACTGAGGCCGTCAAGCTGAGGGAGGAGGAAAGGCGGCAGTGGGCTGAGCAGACCGGCAGGGCAGACGCAGAACTCGCACTTCTCAGAGCCAACCTAGAAGTCCTGGAAAACGACAGAACGGAGGAGGCAAGGCAGCAAAGCGAGCTGGCCTCCCTAAGAGAAGCGGAGCGTGTTAACCAGGAGATGGAGAAGGTTGAAGTTGCCAGGTTGGAGGCAGAACTGGCTCTGATGAAAGAGGCTGAGCTAGCTGCAGTCCAAGCACATAAAGATGCTTCAGAGAGATTCAAGGCAGAAATGGCTCAGCTCGAAAGCGAGCTTGCCTCGGTGAGAGAAGCTGAGTCTGCAGCTGTCCGGGCCCAGCAGGACACGTTAGAAAGAGAGAAGTCCGAGGTTGAGAAACTAGAGAATGAGCTGGTAACTCTCAGGGAGGAGAGAGAGAGCATGCAGAATAAGAGTGAGATTCTAGGTGAAGTTTGGAGACGTCTGTGTTCCCTTAATGTGGAAAACCTGCCAGAGGAAATCCCTGACCCTGCTGACCTGTCCGTGCTCCTGGAAGCTGTGCAGTTTGTTGAGACTCACCTGACGAGGCTGAAAGATGAATGCAGACAAAGAAGTGAACAGTGCACCCAGCTCACCCACACCCTGGAAACCCTTCAGGGTATGAGCCTTCATCTGCCTTTCTCTTAGCTGCTGTCAAACTTGAAGCCGTTTATGGAAGTACTGATCAATATATCTGATTTTTAGAACAACTAGACGGAAAAACACAAGAACAAGAGGAGGCCACAGCCAAGATCCAACAGCTGGAGCAGCAGACTTTAACGGTCAGTATTCAAAACTTATAATAGTAACTTTATCCACACGCATTGTGTGAGGATTTTTTTTTTTTGTTGTGTTTGGAACCCTCCAAGTAAACACTTTGTAAACTGGGTCAGGCCCACAGCTGCTCTCTCTTCTGCCAACAAGTTAAAAACTAAATGAAAAGACATCCAAATGGCAGGTCTTCAGATTGAGAACCAGCCCTGTGTCACTATTTCTGTCTGGTTTGTTTGCAGTTTACTTTGTTTGAATTATTTATTAACCTTTATTTAACGAGGCAAATCCCATTGAGGTCACAGACTGTTTTGCAAGGGAGGCCTGAGGGCGGCCTAACATGCATGTTTTTGGACAACGTGCAAAAAAACAAGCAAAAAATGTGCACAGCCTAAAAGAATAAGCAACAAATGAGCAGTTTTTTTTTACATTGGCTATTGTGACAAACTGCTGTTTTTAACCTGTTCTAGTCTGAGCTGCTTTTCTTTTTATTTACACTTTTAAGTGATTTGATTTTGTTGTACAATCTCTGTTATGTTAAACCAAACCTGGACACAGTGGAAGTATATGAAGCTAAAGTACTTCACAAAGTCAGTTTTGTCCCATTTTATTTGAGTGACCCTTTATTTTGAGGGAGGACAGCCGGGCTTTGTCCTACACATCTGGTTTAGGGTCACATCTTTCAGTCTGGACAGATGATCTGGACCTGTCTAATACAGGTCAAACAGGACACCACCTGTCTGCTGTCATGCAGGAGACGGTGCTTCAACTGGGTAGAAAGTAGTCCCACTAATCCCTTTTGTTCTGAGCTGACCTTCACCTCACCCTGCAGACACGCAGCTGATGGATTTAAACAAACAGAGCAATGAGATGGAGCTTTTTAAACACCTTTTTACATCACTTTTCATTATGTTGCTCTTAAAAAATGTCCTTTCTTCAGGTTTCATTCCAATGTTGCTTTTGTCATTTTACCTGCCTGATTTAATGTAGGTTTTAATTTTAGATTTGTCTATGTGAAGTACTTAACATGCATGTAAATGGTTAAATACTCAAAAAAAAAGTACTCATTACTAATTGCTATTTTTCATGCCTTCTTGTCTTTTGTATATTTTTTTCTGTTAGATGTTGGACAGACAAGACGTCCCTGAACCGTCCCAGGAACAATCTGAGGCTGAAAAAGGTATAATTAGACTAATAAACAAATCTACTCATTATCTGTTGACAAACTCAACCATGTTAGAGGAAAAAAAATGAACAGCTATAATAAGAAAAATAACATTAGCAGTGATTTTAACAAAACTAATTATTTTGTTCGAAAATTCAAATACACTAATTGCATTTTAAAAAAATATTAAAAAATTATATATATATATATATATATATATATATATATATATATATATATAT
>NC_056519.1:15926760-15941936 GCF_014905685.2 Nematolebias whitei | reverse complement strand
TATATATATATATATATATATATATATATATATATATATATATATATTATTATTTTTTTATTTTTTTTATTTTAACATTTTTAGGTTCACAAACATAAAATAATCTTACAACAGATTGTCTAAGAAAGTAAAATTGATTTATTATCCTTCTAAGTTTCATTTAGCCATGTGTTATACAGTGATCCCTCACTTATTGTAGGGGTTATGTTCCAGAGACCCCCACAATGGGTGAAAATCTGCCAAGTAGCGGTGTTATATTTATTGTATTTTATTTATTTATAAATAAGGCTTTATAAATTCCACACTCCTGCAAACCTTTCCCATTCTCTTATTAACCTTCCCCTGTAGCGGAGGACCTGAAAATTCAATCAGATGCAATAAGTTTTATTTTGAAAAGACTGGTGGAAGTCAGCACACGTCTGTGGAAGTGCACTGGAAACTCTGAGGAGGGAGAGGATGAGGTTGTGGAAAGACTGGGAGCTTGAACAGAGTTCTGAGAAAAAGAAACGCTAACCCTCTTTTAGAGCTTAGATCGGGGGACTTGATCCAGTGGTTAAACTCACTTCCCCAGGTGGAGGATTGGGCGGATGGAGAGAGTAATGACGTCACCGCGAGAGCAATGACGTCACCGCGAGAACAGAGTCCTGAGTGGAGTTGTTGCTTAGTTTGGATCTGTCCAGAACTCGATGGGTTAGACAGAAAACAAGCAAGGGTCGTACACAGAAAGACTGGCTTCAAACTACTTTATCTGAGGTTCAGGAAATATTCTGAGGTCGGGGCACAGAAAAAAAGTTGTTCAGAAATCAGAAGCTTGGCAGACGTCCAACAGGGGCAAGGTGACACAGGAGAATCCAGGGCACAGAAACTTGGTCAGGATGAGGGGATCAGTCAGGAACAGGAGATAATCGCTGGACATTTACTTGCCCAAGGCTTTCAATAATCTGGCACCGAATAGAGAATGGGAGCGATTAAACGCTACAGCCACCAGGTGAGAAGAATTATGCTGAGCAGGTGGGCGTGGTGAACAGAAGGCAGGAATAATGACTCTTATAAACACTTCATATGCTCTTAAACACTTTGGTGATCAAGATGATAATTATGAGATGAATGTGCAGTACTGCACGGCATGTACACGCAATGTAAAAAAACACAATATAGCAGGGACGACTGTAATTACAATGTACAGATTAAACTGAGCAGATGACTGAATATGTTCAAATCTGTCTTAGTTTGGGTAAAACTTTTTTCATTCAACCTTTTTATACAGTTTAGTCTCATTGAGTCACAAGGGCTCATTTACAAGAGAGACCTGTTCTAGACAAACCACAGATCAGGTACACACAACAATAAAAATGAAAAGTAAATAAAAGTAGCGATATAAAACGAAACAAAAACATGCTACATTATGAAATGGGGTGAAATGCTAAAAACAGGAACATGTCTGCGTTGATTTTTGCTTTGAAATTAACAGATGTTTAAAATCCCTTAGTGAGGTCGAGTCTCGAGCTTCAGGTCCGTCTGCAATTTATTACAAGAGCAGAGTAAGAAAAGGCCCGTTTGCCAAGTTTGGTCCACATTGAGGGGACACTGTAGGTAATAATGTCCTGAGAGCGCACGCTGTAGCTGCACTGACGAAGTGACATGTAGGAGGAGATGTGTGAAGGCAACAGACCGAGAAGTGATTTAAATATGAAAATGTACCAGTGGAAAAGTCTGTGTGAAGTTAATGATGTCCAGTTAACCAGTGAATACAGGGTGCAGTGGTGGGTATGATAGTTACAGCCAGTTCTGAATCTTGGCACACCTTCATAGAATAGAATAGAATAGAATAGAAACAGCCTTTATTGTCCCACGGATGGGAAATTCAAGTGTAACAGCAGCAACAGATAAAAAGATTTCACACAAAAGTTCCTAAATGTTCAAAACAATATATAAAGAAATAAGATAAACAATATCGGTAATAATGTTCATAGACAATGTTCATAGACAATGTTCGTAGACGGTGTCCAACATCTGCAGGGTGCTTGTAGGAGCGTTCATGTAAATAATGTCACCGTAGGCGTAGTCAATGGAGGGAAGGAAAGTCACAGTTACAAGGTGTTTCCTAGCATTCAGAGTTAAACAAGATCTATTTCTAAAAAATAAACCAGTTTTAATTTAAATTTCTTTATCAAGTTTTGATATGAGGCTTAAAGGAGATGTGAGTCGACCAAAATTCCAATGTTTTTGTAAGAATCAACAAACTCCGTAGGAACGCCATTCATGGATAAGATGGAATGAAGGACTGCTGGTACCGACTTCCTGTTTGAAAACATCCCTTTGGTTTTATCAGCATTTAGCACCAGTTTGAGATGGAACAAATCTGACTGGATGACGTCAAAGCAATGGATTTAGCTCGACAATATACAACTGTATCGTCGGCATAGAAATGCAAGGATGCCCCAGGGATGATCTGAACTACATTACTTTTGTAGATTGTAAAGAGAGTGGGTCCGAAGACTGAGCCTTGTGGTACACCATTGTTGACAGTTAAATAACTGGAAGAAGTACCGTTATGTTGAACACATTTTACTGATGTTTATTTTTTATGAGCATAAAGTTGCCATTGATTCCAACTTGTTCTCGATTATGTAAAATTGTTTAGTATGAATTTTCTATGTACATGAAACTAAAATTAATTACTGCTCGATTATTTCCTGTTGATTTTTGCAGCACACATACTGGAGTTGGAGCAGCAGCTGTTAGAAAAGGACAACGAGCTGGTTGCCTTACGAGAATCCTTGAAACCGTCAGCACAAGGCTACGGGGAAGCTGTTTCAGCTGAAAACTCTGCTCAGAGCCCAGATCAGGATGATGCTGCTCCTGCTCAAGGTTCTGCTGCTCCGTCTGATTTCATGGACGACACACAAGAAGAAGAAACCGCCTTAGTTGCTGCAGACACCTCTGTCCTTTCTATTCCTGCTGATAACGAGAGCAGCCCAGAGCTAATCGCACACCAGCCTGAGTCTCCTGAAGAATTAAAAGCAACATCCTCGGATGAGATGGTCACCAGCAGCGATTCAGAGGTGGTGCAGAACAGCTGGACCCTCCTGGAAGCTGTGAATCAAGACGTGGGTCAGGAGTGGCCCTCAGTCCCACAGGACTGTGTCCAGTCATGGGTGGCAACAAGCATGGAGCAGGAAGTCTCCACAGTCCACACCGAGTCCTCATCCGTCATCATCAGAGAAACCGTTCAGGTCCACCTGACTGAGCAGAGTTCCTCCTCCACAGATATCAACGTGTCCTCACATGCTTTTGCTCAGGCCTTAGCCGAGGAGCTGCAGAAGAGATACAGCGAACTCCTGGCTGAGCTGCAGAGGCTCCAAAGTGCAGCTGCAGAGTCGCAGGAGAAAATCAAGAGTCTTGAAGAGGAAGCGCAGTCCCTCACTGTTGCCAAAGAAGAGGCTGAGGCTCAGGCCAGTAACTTCTCCAGAGAGCTCGAGTCTGCTCGAGAGGAGCTGGAGAACCATGCCCAGCAAAATAGCTCTGCGGTGGAGAAACATAAAGTCGAAATGCAGCTTCTAGAGGAGCAGATCGATATTTTAAACGGTGAAAATAAAGCCAAAGAGCAAACGATCCAGGCTGTGCAGAAGTCTCTGTTTGAGCAGGAGAGTGAGGCCAGGATGCTGAGTGCCCAGCTGGAGGACAGAGAGCTCCTCTGCTCTGAGCTGGAGAAAAGGCTTCAAGATATGGACAGCAGCATGTTGGAATACTCGCAGGCTTCAGAGCTCAACAACGAGTTGCAGCTTCGCCTCAGCCAGAAGGAGCAGGAGGTGACGGAGCTCAGCGACAGCATGTCTGCCAAGCTCCTTCAAGCAGAAGAAGAGAAGTTTCACATCAAAGCTGAAGTGAGTAAACTGAAGGAGCAGATTGTGGAGCTCAAGAAAGTCGGAGACGATGAACCGCAGGCGACACCTGAACCAGCTCATGCAGAGGAGGAACTCGTTGGTTTGAGAAAAGAAAAGGAAGATCTGGAAGCTCAGCTGACGAGCACGAAGAAGAAGCTGCAGGCAGCACTGGTGCAACGCAAGGAGCTCATGAAGAAGGTCAGCGAGTTTGAGGAGGAAACTCGTAAATTAAAAGAAAACGATGAAACGATGGCGAGAGAAAGTCCTGAAAAGTTGCAAGAGGAAACTAAAGAACATGATGATCAAGAAATGGAGGCCAAACTTCTGGAGCTTAAAGAAGCTTTAAAGTCCAAAGAAGAAACGATTGAGACTCTTGAGCAGAAAATTATTCATCAGGATAACGTTCTGACCGAGATGATTTCTCTGAATAAAACACAAAGTGAAGAAGCTGAACGCTCTCAGCAGGCTGATATGTCCTCTGAAACGACTGCATTACAATCCCAAGTTGCTGCTCTTGAAGCAGAATGTGAAGCGCTTCAGAAGAAGGTTCTTGAGGCCCAAGAATCCCGCAAAGAAACCATCCGCAAAGCCAAAGAGAAGGACCGACACCACCGTGAGCAAATGAAGCAGCAGAAAGAGGAGCACAGCGAGCTGCTGGAACGCTATGAGGCGCAGAGCGGCAAACAAGAAGCTCTTCTCACAAAACTCGGAGAACTAGAAGAAAAAATCAGCTCTGCCAGAGAAGATCTGCCCCAAGAAGAGCCTGAAACGAAGTCTGCTGCAAACGACTGGGTCCAAGAGGACTGGGTGGATTTTGTGTCGACTGAAAATGATTCATCACAGCCGCAGTTCAAGGATCCAGTTCAGCCTCCTGCTAAACCTTCTGACGTTCTTTCAACAGAGATGGAAGAATCTCTGAAAGCTCTTCGGGAGGAGCTCGAGACCGTGCGACTCGCAAACGCCGAACTGGAGAAGCAGCTACAGGAAACGCATTCAAGTCTGTCTCTGAAGGAGTCTCAGTTGCTGGAGATGAGCAAAGAGCTACAAGAGCTGAAGGTAAAGGAAAGTCAGATTCACACGCTGTCCGAAGAAATTGATGATCTCAGAGAAAAGCATCACCAAGCTGAGTCGTACGCAGAGACTTTGAAATCAGAGCTGGAAGCTGCAGCCAGAACATACGCAGACTCTTCCATTACAGCTCTGCAGGCTGAAGTGGAAGACTTCAAGCAGTTTCTCGACAACAAGAACCAGGAGATAACGGAGCTCAGTCAGCAGCTTGGCGAGCAGAACTCGCTCATACACTCAATGCACGACACTGTGTCTCAGAAAGATGAGCTTATAGCGTCTTTACAAACGGAAATGAAGGCTGAGCAAGAAAAAACACAGAATCTAGAGGCTGAGCTTCTACAAAAAGAGGAAGGGGGTGAGGCAAAGACCCAGCAGCTTCAACGAAAGCTTCAAGCTGCTTTGGTGTCGCGCAAAGAGGCTCTAAAAGAAAACAAAACCCTGAAAGAGCAGCTAGCTTCAGCTGAAAAGATCGTAGCTGAGCTGCAGCAGAGAATCAGCTCGTCAGAAGATGAGCTGGAGAACCTACGAACTGAAAAAGCGAGACTTATTGATGAGGTTGATCGGGCATTACTGGAGAACCAAAGCTTAGGATGCTCCTGCGAGAGCCTCAAGCTGGCGATGGAGGGCATGATCAGTGAAAAAGACGCCTTTAAGAGAGAAGTGGAGCTGGCGAAAGAAGAGGCTGCAAGAGTGTGCAGAGAGTGGGAGGACAAAGTGAAAGGGATGAAGGAGGAGTATGAGACTCTGCTCAAGTCTTATGAGAACGTGAGCGATGAGGCGGAGCGAGTGAGGAAAGTCCTGGAAGCTGCCCGGCAGGAGAGACAGGAGCTGGCAGCCAAGGTGAGAACTCACGAAGGTGCGAGACACGAAGCCGAAAGACGAGCGGAGGACGCCCAGAAAGAGGTGGAGTTGGTGAAAGACAAAATGAGAAAGTTTGTTAAAACAAAGCAGCAGAAAATCTTGGAGCTGGAGGAGGAGAACGAGAAACTTCGAGAGGTGGAGGAAATGTTTGTGAGTAAAAAAGAGGAGAAGGCCATGAGAGCTGAAGTTAGACAGCTTCAGGAGCAGGTGGGAGCTCTGGAAGCTGAACTGGACACTTTAAGGCAGCAGAATGAAGATCTGAATAATCAGCTTGCGCAAACGGTGGAAAGGAATCGAGAAACGTCAGAAAATCAACGCAGCTCTGAAGCTGTAGAGGAGGTTGTTGTGCAGCAAACTGATGCAGTCATAACTGCAGCTGAGCCTGTTGAGAGTCCACATAAAGAAAAGAAGAAACTCTTAACTCCAGAAGACACTGCAGAGGAACAAATTGCAGCATCTGCAACAATACATGTTCAACCTGCAGAGGAGAAAGAAGCAGAAATCACTGGCAATGCTCAAACTTTACTGGAAATAAAAACGAATGAGATTGAGGCTCTTAATGCAGAAAAGGAGCTGTGGCAGGAACGAGAAGCTGAACTCAAAGCTGAACTAGCCCGTCTACAGCGTGATCTTCAGGAGAGTGAAAACAGAGAGAGTCTTTCGGCCTCTTTAGAGAAGTGCCTTCAAGAGAGCAAAGCGAGAGAACAGGGCCTGATTGAAGAGGCTGCAAAGAGGGAAGCCCAGTTCAAAGAACTCCTCCAAACACTTGAAAGTGAAAAAGACAATCTAGAAGAGCGTCTGATGAATCAGCTGGCTCAGCTCAATGGCAGCATCGCCAGCTACCAGCAAGAGGCGGCGGACCATCGAGAGCACCTCAGCGACCTGCAGCGGGAGGTGGAGAGATTGGAGAGGGAGCGGGCGGAGCTGGACGCTGAGGCTCGGAGCACGAGGGAGCGAGCTGCCCGGCTGGAGGAGGACTTGAGGCAAGCCCAGCGGGAACGAGCCGAAGCCGAAGCGGCGTCTGGGAAGCAGCGGGAGCTGGAGCAGCAGCTGAGGTCTGCCCAGAGGGTGAGAGAAGGCAGCCAGAGCCGAGCGCGGCAGCTGGAGGAGCTGCTGAGGGAGAAGCAGCTGGAAGTGCGGCAGCTACAGAAGGACAGCATCCAGTTCCAGGAAAAGATCAGCGAACTGTGCAAAGAAGTGAAGGCCCTTCAGCTGGGTCAGGATGAGCTCCACAGCAAACTAGCACAATCACAGCTGGAGAGTTCCAAAACTTTGGAGGAGCTGAGAAGGACTGAAGCAGACATGGTCAGCTGTAAAGCTCAACTAGCCGAAGCCCAGAAACGGGCAGGCGAGGCCGAAGCTGCCAGAACTGCCACTGAACAAAACATCCAACAGAGGGAGGCCATGCTGAAAGCTGAGGCAGAGCAAACGCTTGACTCTGTGAGGTTCAGGCTGGGAGCTGAGCTGAAGGAGATGGAGCTGAGACTGGAGGAGGCGTACACAGAAAGAGAAAAAGAGGAGGAGGCTACTCTGGAAGCCAGAAAGGCTGCGGAGGCTGCAGAGAGACGAGCCCGGGAGACGCAGACCCGTCTGGACGAGTCTCTGGCCAGATTAGCTGCCTTCTCTCGCAGCATGTCCTCCCTGCAAGATGATCGGGACAGAGTTCTGGACGAGGCGCGGCAGTGGGAGTCTCGTTTCAACAGCGCTCTGCAGGGGAAAAAGGCCGAAGTTAACGAGGCCGAAGCACGAGCCAGGGATCTCGCAGATCAGCTTCAGAAAGAGACTGCGCTGAAGGAGGAGCTTGAACTTTCTGTCAGCAGGTAACATCTTTTTAAGATCGTCTGTTTCCCTAAACTGTTCATGTTTAACATTTTGAACATAAGCTAAAACTATATCTGTTTTTAGATTACAGAAAGATAACAACGATTGGCAGCTGAGGTTGGAGGAAGAAGCAAAGAAAGTCATAGAGCAACAAGCTGCTTTAGAGCAGGAAAAGATGAAGCTCGACCAAACGACAGCTGAGTTGCTATCTGCTCAAAATGAAGCCCACGAGCTAAAAAATGAAGCTGAGAGTTTGCATCAAAGATTTCGGGCTCTGGAAGAGGCTGTCAGTAGACTGCAGGGTGAAGTTGACCAGGCCAGGACTGAGCTGAGGGAGAGGGAGAAGAAGGCAGAAGAGCTGTGTCTGAGCGTGGAGCAGCTGGAGACGGACCTGCGTTCATCCAAAACTTTGACGGAGAGCTTACAGACAGAGCTACACGAGAAGGAGCGCAGGGAAGTGGAACTGCTGGGAGAGAAGGAACAAGCTGTTGCACAGGTATTTAAATGAGTCCTTCTTCTAAAAAGTTAAATTTTGCGATTTAAAACAACAATAATTTTCCTCAAGGCTGCAGAAGAGGCTAGAAAAGAGGCAGACAGCAGGGCACAAGAAGCTGAGAAGGAGCTGGAGCAGAGAAGAGGAGAAGTGCGGGATCTGGATGAAAAACTATGGAAAGCAGAGGAAGAGAGGGACAGCAGCAAAACCAAGCTGGACTCTTTTATGAAAGCCATGGGTTCATTACAGGAAGACAGAGACAGAGTCCTCAGCCTGTACAAGCAACTGGAGGAGAAACACATACAGGTAACCAGAATCAGCTTTATTATCAGAGTCAGAGTTTCTTTATTGTCATTCGCACCTCATGTGGTACATGTGGTGGAGCGAAATTATGTACACAGGGTCCCAGTTACATCCAACAATAAAATGTATAAGAAAAACAGTAATATCTAAGATATGAACTAAGAAAAACATCAACTAAATATACACTAAGCACTCATAACATAAAAACATTACATTGAACAGCAGCACGAACATGAACACGAGTCTGTGTGAGCAGATGAGCATGCACGAACACATCAACATTGAAACAGATCAGCAGCAACATGATGCGATTTTTTTTCAGTGATTTATTCTGGTTAGAGATTAATGAGTAACAGCCTCAGGGTAGAAGCTGTTCCTCAGTCCAGTGGTTCTACACTCAATGCCCCCCAATCTCCTTCCTGAGGGGAGTGGGGCAAAAAGTGTGTGTGCTGGGTGAGTGGGGGCCCCCACGATGCAGGTGGCCCTCCCCCTGCATCCAGAGGTGCAGACGTCCGTGTACTCATCATTATACTGAAATACGGTGAGATTATGTTCGTTCAGTCGTCCGAAAGATGGGTGGGGTTGCTGTTGCTCCTAAGAGCGCAATAGACAAAGCTTTCTTAGTTTACACATATCCCAGGAGAAATTTGACATGTCGGCCTGCTTCAAGGCCAAATGGGGGAGTCAGTTTCAGATAAGCCACAGTTGTTGATTTTTTTATTTTTTTTAGACAGACTGTTAATTCTCATCAGCCTTGAGTTCTGCTGGTACTTTTGACCTAAAATGGCCGGATTAGTGGGCATTTCACTGGTCTGTGCTTATTAGCTCCCTCTAAGGTCATCCCCAACATGCTGGCGAATCCCAGAAGCCGTAAGTGGCCTGGGATTCTCACAAATCACTTCCATCTTACAGTTTAGCTCGCAAATCAGCTGATTTTGAGTACTCTAAGCACAAACCAAACCTTCATGCAGACTCTGCAGTTTTGCCATGACCAAAACTGCCGCCGCTGTCTTCTTTAATAGTCGATAACACACGAATGTGCCGGTGCCGAAAAGCAGAGCTATCATGATTCCAATGATATAAACATCTTCAACGTCCTCCTGAGATAATACAGAAAGACGCATCAGCTTCCAAACTTTCCACAGATCCATGACATATCCTGCCGTGTGCGTGTCAGCGGGGCATGAGGGTTCTCCAGGACCCTGCTGCTTCGTTGATAAAATTGTATCAATTGCATTGAAAGTCCAGCTAACCAGATCCATGACAGCATTTTACGATTCAGAAGATGTGTAAGTAGGAGCTTCGACACAAGACGGAGAGCAAAAAAAGCAGGAGGACGACGGGAGAGGGAAGAAAGGCATCCACCTTGCATGAGAGCGAGTGAGGAAATGCATGAACATGTTTGGTTGAACATGTGTAGAACATGTTTGAGCTTGTTTTATGGAGTTTCTTTTGCTTTTCAGGTAATGGTGGAGAAAGATGGTTTGATCCAAGAGGCGGCAGCAGAGAACAACAGTCTAAAAGAGGAGCTGCGCTCTCTGCTGGTCCAGAGAGACGACCTTTACGCTGAGAAGGCCAAACTGTCTGCTCAGCTTCACGGGTACCGAGAAGAACTCAACCAGGTTTTAAGCATGAAGGACTCCCAACACAAACAGCTCCTGGCAGCCCAGAGATCAAAGATCGTCTCTTTAGAAAAGGAACGTGAGGAGCTGGACAGTCAGTTGAAGAGTCTGAGCAGAGCCAGAGAAGAAGAGGTGCAGAGAGTAGAGAGTGAGACTCTTAGTCAAGCTTCTAATGTCATGGCCTCTCAGGTGGTAGACGCTCCCGGTGCAGAAGTTGAGAAGCTGAGGGAGCAGCTGCAGAAAGAAAGAGCTCAAAGGGAGGAGTTGGAGGAGTCGCTGAACAGGGAAAGACAAGAGCAGGAAAACAAGAGCAAAGAGTTGGCTGAGCTTCGCTGGGAAGGAGGGGTGATGCGCACAGAGTCGGAGAACGCTCAGGAGAGGGTGGCAGAGCTGGCTCGAGACCTGCTGACGGTGGAACAGAGGCTGCTGGAGGAGACTGAGACGACAAAGCAGCTGAGAGCAGAAAACCAGTCGTTTGCTAACGCCATGGCCTCCCTGCAGGATGCCAGGGATCAGGCGGAAACCAAGGTCAACGAATTGAGCCTGAAACTGGAGGAGGTTAGCAAGGCAGGTGGCCAGTCAGCACACAGCAGCCCCGGAGGCTCAACTGGAGAGGTGTGGAGCCTGAAGAACGCACTGCAAGCTCTGCAGAACGACAGGGAGAGACTGGTGAGCCAGCTGATGGACGGCTAACTCTTCTAAGAAGTTACTTTTTTTAAACATTTGATCCCGTCTTCATTCTGTTTTTATTTGCAGCTGGAGCAAATTGAAACACAGAACACTGAGGTGAAGAAGCAGAAGTCAGAGCTGGCTCGACTGGGAGCAGGAGAGCTGATTAAAGTCAGTCAGGAGCTGTTTGAGGAGAAGAAGAAGAATGAAGACATGCTGGGCGTCATCTCGCAGCTGGAGAATGTGGTTGAAGTGGGCGAGCAGGAAATGGAGACACTAAGGTGACACTTAAAATAAAATAATTTAAAAAAAGCTACTTTTAGTTTGAAGGACAAAAACCTTACGTTCTATTAATTTGTTTCTTTAGACTGGAGCGCATCGACTGGATGTCTCAGGTGGAGCAGCTGAAGCAGCAGACGCTCAGCACGCTAACAGAGAAAGACCAACAACTGCGACAGCTCACCGCCATGTTGGAAGAAACTCGAGCTCAGAAACCCAAACTCCAACAGGAACGCTTTCAGAGAGAGGTGGGACTTAAATTATTAGAACAGGTTTCAAACTGTGCAATTACTGAAAAGATAAATCGTGTGGATAATGGTTAATTATAAGCATTTCCCCACAGAACGATGAAGTGGATAGTGCTCCTGGAGCCCCACAGGAACGAAGCAGCCACGTCTATATAGCTGAAGTCAAAGAGCTCCAGCAGAGGTACCATTTGTATCGGATATAAGAATTAAATTGATTTGTAGAAACGGATGCTCATTTTTAACTTCTATAAATTAGACTCGAGGAAGAAACTCAGCAGAGGCTGGCAGTTGAGGAGCAGCTGATGGCGACGCAGGATCGACTCAAACGGTACGACACAAGAACATCGCTGCTGGGATTTGAATTCAGAGCGATTACAAGATGAGTGCTTTGTAACACCACTCAGAGATAAAAACAACAACCTGGTGTACATAACAGAGAATTTACCATATTTTTCACCCTTTAAGTCACAGTTTTTTTGCATAATTTACATGCCCTGCGACTTGTAGGCCAAAGCAACATATTTATGGATTTTCCCCCATATTTATAAACTGATTTTTGGCTGAGATATAACCATTTTAATTCATTCTGACAAAAATATATATATAGCACTACCATTTTCAGCAACTAGATGGCAGCAGAGTAGTAGTAGCAGTACAGCATGCCGTTGTATCATGTAAAAGGTAAACCTGGCTATAATGACAAATTCAAAAAAGTTCAAGACAAAAACAACTGGTCTCTATTTATTATACTTTATTGTTTTTGTCTTGAACTTTTTTAAATTTACCATATCCTGGATGACTGAGAATCTTTACAAGCTATTAATGACGCAATCAGCTTGCCATAGCCTGCCACCTTTGTTCCGCTCACTGCTTTGAACAGTCAAACCGGTGACATGCAGCTAATTTGACCATTGAAGAGCATTCATAAAGTAAAAGTTAGACTGAGACACACATTTACTATAATTTTGAGTAAACAAATAATTGTTTTTAAGTGTTAATCTTGTTAAATTCTGATTTTCAAGTGTAATTATAACGCAGCGTAGAAATATCGATATAGTCCATCTTATTGCGTATGAAATTACCTTGATATTTTTTAAATCGAGATACCACCCAGCCCTAGTTTAGAAATTTGAGAAACTTCTAGTAGATTATGTTTTCACCAAGGTTTTGTAACCATCTGTAATGTTGATACTAAAATAAACTTTTTTTTCCAGCTGTGATAAACCCGTCCCTTCAGTCAATCCTCTAACGTTAAGTTTTCTTCTCAGTCACAGTCAGGCTTCATGGCACTCTGCGCACGAGGAGGATCACTCGGAGACCGCTGTTTTTATCGAGCCGCCTGAAGGAGCCGTCACTCGGGTGAGGAGCCGCTCGCGTTCTGCACCACCAGCATTATTAAAACCTCGAGCCAGGTGCCTGTCATAACCTTGCGTTTGTATATTCGCAGACTCGGAGAGGTCCAGGCTTGATGCGGATGCTCCGAGTGGTCTTCTGCTCCCGTCAGCGAACCCCTCTGCTGCTCAGTCTCTACCTGCTTACTGTGCACGTTCTGCTGCTCATGTGCCTCGGTGGATACCTGTAACCTGACGAAGAAGACGCGTGTCCAACTCAAGCCATGAATATAATTTATATCCAACGAAAGAAGGCTGGGATGGATCGTCTGCACACACACAATGCACTTTATAGTAGTTAATCTTTCTGCCAAAGTTTGTGGAGTCTGCTGATTTTTGTTTGTAATATTTGGTCTTCATGAAGTGGATTTAAGCAGATAAGACGTAAAGGAGCGACATTTTCATCTACACGTTAAGAAGGGAAATGAGATATATTGAAATGTTTTGGCAAATAGAGTTAATGTGCCTTCAGGTTTGAACATTATTCTTCCAGATGAAGGTGCATAATGTCTAAACACCCCAAATCGATGCCAGTTAATACTTTATATATTCTTAATTTATAATTCAAAGAGTAAAAATAATGCTTCCAAGTTTCAGTGTTGTGCTAAATCCTCCATCCAAACCTTTTTTTTTTTTCTCTCGAGCTGTTGCTCAGTAATCAGCAAATATGGCAGGGATGTTCAATCAAGACCAGTAAAGAAAAGAAGCACTGCAGCAGGTTAAAGTGTTGTTTAATGGTGGGTTTTGTTGCAATGGTAGCTCTCAGGACGGTGGTGTGTGGTTCAGATGTAACGAGACGCTTCTAATCTGATTTTATGCACAAAACCAGAGCACAGAGCCGTTTCTGTACTTTAACATTCCCTCTTATTTTTACTCCCCTTCTTTAGAAAGTTTGATTTTTCTTCAAATATGATGATAATAGTGATATTTGTACACATTCTCAGCTGGATGTGAGTTTGTTCTAAATTTCCAGTTGATGCTGTCATCCTCCTGTGGTACTGCGTTTTTTTCCCACGTATGTTACTCCATTACAGAATCTGTGGTTTCTGATTAAATCCATCCAATTAAAGCAGGTGTGACTTAATTTATAGTTCAGAAGAATCCGTTCGATCGCCCACCATCTGTTTGTGCAGTTCCCTCTTTCTGATTCTCTTACGTTGTAAATAACTGTAAAGGGCTGTACATAAGAATGTAACGGTGGTTTGGGCCAGGAATCATTCAAGTAGTTTTGTTTATTTTTAATTCAGAACATAACACTTTTGTTTTACGAAGTAATTAAGAGTATTGGTTGGCAGCCTGTTGATTCACTTTAGACCAAATGGGACAAAGTATTTACTCTTTTTAAAATGCTACTGGTGCATTAAAAAAATATGTTTTCTTCTTGGAAAAGGGACACGCTGTTACTGCTGACACGTTTGTGTTCAAATCTTTTAATAAAAGGTTTTTAAGCGGGAGTGAATTCTGGATCTTTGGACTTGTTTGAAGAAAGTGAAACCATTACATAAAAAATGTTTTTACTGGTAAATCTATAGCACAGAATGACAACTTTATAACAGTTCAGATAATAACTTGGGTTAAAGTAGGTCATCTTGGGGCCCCTCTCCCATAGAAATTATAGTGTGTTGTTTCAGTACAAATGACAGATAAACAGCCCCACAGTATGATACTACCACCACTGTGCTCCACAGTTGGTGCAATTTAGGTCTGAAAGCCTCACCTTTACTCCAAATGCACCAAACGGTTACATTTCTTTGCAAAAAACGTCTCAATGTGGGGCTCAGGACCCCGTTGTGTATCCAAAAACACCAACATGGGGGGTCCTCATTATCTTTAGGAATCAAGAAAATGTAAATAATTAAAAGTATATTTCGATCATATTGTTACAAAAATAATTGCATTAATCTTACTTTAAAAATGGTTTCATACTTAAAGCGGTTTGGACTTTGAATGTCATAAAAATTTTAATAAATAACAATATTTGAGGTCACACGCCTCTGATGCTGGGTCAGAAGCTGAGGACTTTGGAACCCACAGCATGAGACTTAAAAAGAACGGGGAAATTAAATATTTTATTTGCTACTGAAGAGTCTAAAAAAATACATTTTTTTAAAATAAATTTTCGGGCTTGGACAAACATGGTACTTCCTGTTTAGTTTTTGAAATTATATAAAACGTATTCTACTTTCTAAATGCTCAGAGTAACACGTGTCAGAATTGCGTGTTCCACACTGACAAACTATTTTTTCATGATGATTTTTCACGAATTTCTTCTGAACACAAAGTCCTGAAATTATGCTAATCTAGAAGTTTGAAGTTATTAAATGTAGAAGAAGACAAGTTATAGGAAATACTATAGTATGACTTCCAAACTGATGAAAAATGACACATACTATATAGTATGTCTTCCAAAATGATGAAAAATGACACATACTATAGTATGACTTCCAAACTGGTGAAAAATGACACATACTATAGTATGACTTCCAAAATGATGAAAAATGACACATACTATAGTATGTGTCATTTTTCATCAT
>NC_056519.1:15879314-15906760 GCF_014905685.2 Nematolebias whitei | reverse complement strand
TGGTTGGATCGTTATTCTGTCCCTCTTAACTATGACAAAATGTTTTGAACAAAGTTAATGTCATAACTTGTTATTTTTCCTTATTCACTTGGAAAGTTTGATCATTGATTTATGGAGTAATATGGGTTTCATAACCTGGCAAATTAAAAGGTTTTATGTTATAACAGCAGATACGTTTTCTACATCTATGCAAATATATGTAATATTTGTAAGTTGAATAAGTAAAAAATTCAGTTATTTAACATTAAGGGGTAGTTGCATTTATTTTACATTTAGTTAAATTTAGCAACATTTACACTGTCTTATAGCTCTGGCCCTTTGTGGGCAACCATTATGCTGATTTGGCCCTCGGTGGAAATTAGTTTGACACACTTGGTCTTGACTCAGTCAAATTTATTGAGCTACAATGTTATGTGGTTTTTAGCTGAAAGCCATTCCCAACACATAATGAGAGCTCAAAAATGTGTCAAAGCTTGTGATGTTGTGCATGATCGAACACGTTATTTTTCAGATTCGACCAAAAGGCTAAAACGTGGGCTTTTCAAAATATTTATTTTTAATTTAAAGCTCGGGCATGATCATTTAAAGTTTCAATCATTTCCTGTGGGATTTTAAAGCCTGGAAGCAACCAAAGAAATTTCCATCAGACTTGAAGGTGAACACATTAAATGTTTCTCCCTAGGAAGATTCTTTGTATGAAAACGCACCAGACCTGCCTCCACGCGCAGACGATTTCCTCGAACTATATCCCCCCCCTCCCCCGGACAGGTCCAAGGAGGTGAAGGAGGAAGAGGATGAAGCGGGCTATGAAGAACTTGGTGTTCCTCCTCAGATTGAACCAGCAGGTCTGCCTCTGAGTAAAGTTCAACTGGAAGCCTTTCACTTTCAACCTATATTAATCTGATTTTATTTCCAGCTGTGGGTGTTGAGGATTTGTCTCACGGTCAGAAGGCTGTGGCCATTTACGACTACCAGGGAGGTAAGACCCTTAGGTTCGAATTTCTCTTCATCCAGGAAGATTTAGCTCAAGACCTGATATTTAAATTCGTCGTCTATTATAACATTTTCGTGCAGAGGCAGACGATGAGATCTCCTTCAATCCAGATGATGTCATCGTCGACATAGAGATGATCGACGAAGGCTGGTGGAAGGGACAGTGTCACGGGCGTGTGGGTCTGTTCCCGGCTGCGTACGTCCAGCTCATGTAGAACGCAGCCATTTGGTTTTGCACACGCTTCACATGAAGGTCCTCACTGCAAGGTCATGAAGAAGAAAAAAAACTGTCTCAAAGAAACATAATCTGTACTATTTTCTCTTACTGATGGTTAATTTACTTTTAAGTTCAATTTTGTGACAGAATGCCAACTATGTAGTTTTTGGTGGATTCTGCTGGGTGCTTTGTTGACATCGAGTGTGGACCCGCACTTCAATCACATCCATTACTGTAAAACTACTGGAGTAAACACTTTCAAACTGCACCGTTTCATTTAGTTTATTTTACCTTTTTATGTTTGATTTCATACTTTGCAGTACCTTTTAAAACTCAGGTGTCTAATAATGTAGCGCTGCATTTGTAGAACAAATCAGTGCAGCTTTTCTGATAATTTAACCATTTTAACGGTTTGTATCTAAACATATGAAGATGTAAAAACACTTTAAATGCAGTGTACTTACTACAAACAATAAAGCAGTTATAACAAAAGGTTGTTGCTCATATGAAAAATGTTATTACTGGCAATATTAAACCTGTGCTTTACGAACGAATACTTTTAAGCAAACATACCGCTTGATGTTAGTTACCTCAAGCATGATAATGCAGGTATTCACTGAGACATTAAGATGTACAGTAATTACAAATTACTCAAACATGGAATGCAAAAACAAATACAGCAAACAGAACAAGCCAAATGTCAAGAAATCATCTTTATCTTAAAACTTTTCCCAACACCAAGTCACTGTGTGGTCAAAAACACTTTACATGTTTGTTTACAACAGTTGATGTTCCATAAGAATTAGCATTTTTCATCATTTCAGGCTTTGTTGTGCAACCATGAATGTCCCAGTCTTATTGAAGTAATGGCAGAAAGTTGGCAGATTTAGTTCTGTCTTTGATGTTTTGGTTTCCTCCGTATTACCAGGCGATACCCTTCTTCTTCTTCATCTTGCCCTTGCCCTTCTTTGCCATCCGTTTGGCTTTCAGTTTCCTGGCCTGCCGCGGATTCATCCATACAGGATACTGTCCATTTTTATCCAAAAGTGTTTTAGGGTTTCGCTTGTTATCCATGTCCATCTTCCCATCTGTAATGAATAAAAATAAAGCAGGCATTAGCATAACAAAAACACCACAAAGACATCCTGCTTTAAAACTAGAAAAATAACCACTAATCCACTCACCGTCCCCCTCTTCCTCTGCCATGACAACATCTGTCTGCTTCTTTATCTTTTCAGCAGGCACGACCGTGGCGATGTCCTGCAAGTCAGCCATTTCATCTTCTCCTTTCTTGTCGAGACTCAGAACTTGTTTGAGTCGAGCCAGTTCCTTTGGAGCATTTTTCTTCCTCTTCTCCGCTTTCATTTTTCGCTTCCATTTGCTTCGGAGACTCTTAGCCATTTTGAAGATGTGCTGGAGAAAAGAATAAAACGAAGTGAGTTACCTCACCTTTTTTTTTTTTTTTTTACATTTTTAGTGTAGTGTATAAAGGTTTTACAGGAAAATAGACAATTAGATATTTCAGTTTTTACAATCCCTTAAATAACAGGAAATGTGTACTGTGCTAAAGGTTACCACTCTAAAAAAATCAATATTTAAAAAAAAGTTTAAGGTCTTGGCCAATGGTTTTCAAGGCCTCTGAAAGCATTTTAAAGGTTTTCTTTTAACCTGTTCTGCTAATACCCACAGTCTTTTTAAGAAATCTTTGAAAACAATCACTGATGTCAGTGTCACTTTAAATAACAATTGTAAAATGAACTAATGTGCACAAAACATCGAATTGTTAGTTCATATCTTGGATCTTATTACCGTTTTTCTTTTTACATTTTATTGTTGGATGTAACAGGGACCGTGTGTACATAATTTCGTTCCACCACATGTACCACGTGGTGCGAATGACAAAGAAACTCTGACTGAATTTAAAGTTAAACAAAATTATAGCATAAGTTTATCTCTTGGCAGGTCGGGCTTCCCCATAATACATACTTAATTGTTTAAGTATCGTAAGTTAGGACACAAAGACTCACGCATTTGCCATAAAATACCAAGAATATGTAGTAATACATTCTGAAAATAACGAGTTGTTAACAGATGAGATGCGTTATAATGTTATTAAGCTAATAGCTAGCTAACACCTACGTTTATAATTACCTTTTCAACCGTTAAAGCCGTAAAAACACATCAGCGCACACTAACTTAGCAAATTAAATAATGCGGGTTTGTAATAGTTTGTTTAAAAAAGAAAAGTGTTACTTACATAACTGTTATTTGCTCAAAACTAGCTGGATACACGCTGCTACGCTTTACACGTGCGTAAAGGATAGAAGCTGTAACGCGATTGGCTAGTCAAGACCGACCAAAGTTCATGCTGCAATCTAATTGGTTATTTAAAACAAGCTGAAGACCGTGACATCTGATTGGTTGGCGACCTGAATCCCGGAAGTTCCGAGTGTAAATAAGATGTTCTAGAGTTTGTTTAGCAACCAGCTGTTATTTAACTCAAAGGGAAGCACTCTTGTAGTTTTTTTCCCTCCCTGTTTCTATTTTAAACGTCTTTAAAAGTCATGAGCAGCTGCAGTTCATGCAGCAGCTCCGATTCCGTCTGCTGCTTCTCTCCTCCGGTGTCTTCTTTATCTCAGCTGTTTAGCAGACTGGATTCAGCTGCTGAGTTCATGATGGTCCACAGAGATTTCCACGCGGCTTTTGACACGTGCAGCAGAGGTTTGGAGTGTCTCGCGAGCACGGACTCAGAAGACAACAGGTTCCTTAAATGAAGTCATTCACAGGTGCACTGTTGATCACTAATGTTGTTTAACATCGTGTTTATTTGTTTTCTATCTGCAGATGGGGAGAGTTAAAAGCTGCTTTCTGCATTATAGGGGTTCAGGCTCTGGCTGAGCTCAATCAGTGGGGTGATGTCTTCTCCTGGGTCTTGCAGCAGTATGAACACCTGGAAAACATACCTGCTAAAATAATACAGATGTGGTGAGAGGAATAGGTTGTGGGTTGTTTGTGGACAGAACAGTACCCAAAAGTTTTGACATGGTATTAAATGTAAATATCATCATAATTCTAGTCATGGTCAATACCTCAAATCCAACATTTAGTCAAAATTGGTTCAAAAATATATTTTTATGTTAAAACTCATGTTCAGTCTGATGTATAGCTTTGGAATGATCACACACAGAAATGTGGAAACCTTCTAAAATATGTTTAAACAACTGAACAAAAACAGATTTTATAATATACATACCGGTATATGTTTTTGCAGCATTCTTCTTCACTCTAAAGTGGGCAAACCTGCTGTGATGCAGGAAGCGACCAGAGTTTGGTTACACAGCTCAAGCTGCAAAGCGCCTGGTTTCCGCACAGTCGCGGAGCTCTATCTGCTGCACGTGCTGGTGCCTCTCGAACATCTAGAGGAGGCACGGGAACTCATTTCAGGTGAGCTCGGTCTTGCTGTGTTCACAGACGACCAGAGACAAACCGCTCTGGATGTTGTGGAAGAAAAAGCTCTGCAGAAGGAAGAATCGTCTTTAAATCCAGCAGTCACTCCAGACTCAGAGAGTGCAGGACATGCCTCCCCTCAAGGTCTAATATCTCAGCTTTGTCCTTTGCATGCATTAGCTGAAATACATGTTATATAATCACACAAGATGATTTTACTCACTGTGCTCTGCAGGTGCCATAATTCAAAAACTTCAAGCTATGCTCAGGTTTTTATACAGAAAATGCTTAATGGCAGGCTGTGGCTCATTCGCTGTCCAGAGAGTTTTTCTAGCAGCTGTTCTCCTCTATATGCTGCTCCTCAAAATGGATTCAGGTTGGAAAAAAATGTTTCTACTTTTCCTGATAGCATTGTCATGTTTCAAAGAAGATTAGTGATTGTAAATTACCCTATTTTGTGAACTTTTTTGTCTTGCAGCTCATCCATCTTCATTCATGTGGATTTCCAAACTTCTTGAGCTCATCAAACAGATGTGGAGAGCCATGTTTGCACCGTATTATCAAGCTGTCACTTAAAACAAAGGACTGTAAAAGATGCAGTGTACAGAAATAGTATTAGTTGGACTTTTTGAACCACACTCTTTTGATATTGCTGGGGTGTTTTGCCATCAGCAACAAGGTTTATTACCTGGCTTGTCAACAGAAACGACTAACCAGTTCACCTTTATATGAGTGACCAATCCTTTATGTTGTAACTTCAGAAAATGCCATCTTATTATTACACACACAAAAAAAATAATCGCAAATCCTATTTGAAAATAGTCAGCAATAATATAATTACCATAAGGGTAGCATGCAGGTAGATTCATGGACATTTGTGTTTGATTTTGGTGATTTTTGTGGAATAATTCAACACCCTGGACATTCCAACATTCATCCACCAATTTGAATTTTGTCTGTCAGTGGGATGCAATTTAAATCACAAATATTCTAATTGTGTGCACAGCTTTAAATCTTCGAGTCTGTACGTTTACTTTTGCTAAAGCATAAATGCTTATCGTTGAGAAATTGTTAGTGTTTTTATTACAAAAATATGATTATATAGTAGTTTATTGCTATTTAATCGTGTAAGGTCTGGAAATATCACATCAGCTGATGTACAGGAAAACTAAAATCTTAACGGTGAAGAAAAAAAATAGATTTCTAATCTTTCCAGACTATTTTCTCTTTCTAAATATATTGTAAACCTTTTTTAGACAAAATGCCTGCCTGTCATATGACAAAGTTCTCAGGTTAAATCTGAAAATGTTTAGAAAGAGTCAGTGAAACGTTGTTCCATCCTCCGCAGATGAAAAGGAGCTGCTACTTTAGGGGAGTGTTGGTGCCTTGTGCAGAAAAATGGCAAAAATAACATCCAACTTAAGTTAATTAACCAGTCATAATGTTATGGCTGATTTAGAAATCTGGTGCGTTAAATTGTACTCGGAATTCAGAAGTTCCAGGTTCGGTCAGTCAGTTTCTTTATTGTTGTTTTGTTTTTTTTCCAACCTTTATTTAGACAGGTTATTCCAATTGAGCCTCGGGGAGTCATTTACAAGATAGACCTGATTTTAATAAAGAAACTGTAGTTTCTTAATTGTATTACGTCTCGACATATTTTTAAAGTCTGCTGGACAGGAACTCTCAGATAAAATGTCATTTTAAGTGAGTGTTCCACGTGATGTTTTTCGACTCCGAAATTCCAAGATCTGACACGAAACGAAACATTCAATTGGAAGATCCGATTTTCGAGGAAACGTGAACGCAGCATTAAGTTTCGATTCCAGCGAAGGGAAGAGAAACGAAAGTTAACCGGAGACTGATGGAGGTTGTTTCCTGGAGCTCAGCTGACATCTCTTCCGCTCCACGGGAAACTGCTTCAACTCCTGGTGGTTCTGGAGTAGGAACCTTCTCATACCGGGTTTCGAACCTGTGGCCTGCTCGGAGGAGAAAACGTCATGTCTGCTGGGGTCTGTCGATTTTTTTCAGAACTGTTGCGCAGAAACGCGCAGCTCGGTGAGTAGACCCAAACTGAATGAGATGTTTAGCAATTATTCACAAAAGTTTCAAAAATTTATTTAAAAAAAATCTATAAATGAACATTTGAATAGACTAGATTAAAATAAACATGCTACTGTATTTTTGATGTTAAAAACAGAATAAAGCTGTGCACAATAAAACCGTCACCTTTAATGATCAGCAAATTAATTTCAGTTCTGAATACTGTATACAAATACAAGAGATTATTACTTTTAAAAACACTCCGAATCCAGTTCTTAAATTGTATTATCAAAACATAGCCTATTAGGTGATATAATACAATTTACATTATATTTACATTATGTTAAATGTGACTACAAATTTTTGACATTTAATTTGGATTTTACTCATTTTGCTGGTTATTGTTAGGCCTGTCGCGATAAACAATAAATCAATCGCATGATAAATAAATTGTCAACCTCATTTTCATTTATCAGCTTTATCATTTCTTGTGTCTCTCTTTCTACTGAAGACACTGGACGACAAAAAGTGTTTTCACTGACCCTTTCTCTTTTTTTATCGTTTCTCATTAAAATCCATTGTAACCATCCAAAATCACGTTTTGGATCATTAAAAGTAGCTAAACTGAAGCTGAGAACTTGTTTACTGTTTTTTTTTTTTTTTTTTTTTAAAGCTTTTTGCGAAAAATGCTATGCTAAGGAGCTCAAACCACTTGAGCATCCGCCATTTTGAGAACCAAAAAAAATGGAAAGAGGGACCGCCCATGTGATGTCAAGGGGCGTCCCTCCCATTTTTCTTAAAGAGACAGGCTGCTCGCTCCCTCACTATCTATCCTTTGGTTCAGTCTTATACTGCCATCCGGTGGTCAAAAAAGATACTACAACTCAAAACAAATTCAACATTTCTTCTTAAATTTGACGATAATTACTAATTATCGTCAAATTTCAAACAATATTATCGTTTATCGCAATAATTTCTGAGACAATTAATCACCCAGCAAAATTTGTTATTGTGACGGGCCTAGTCATTGTCCACTAAAGTCATGATGGTAGATTTGGACATTGGTACATAATGACATACTGCTTGTTTATTGTTTTTTGTTGTCAGGAATGAGAGGTCTAACCAACTATTATCTGTCCTGCTGTGTGAACTCTTTGCTGCAGAGCCTCGCTGCCACCTGGGAACTGGCAGGCATACTAGAAAAGTAAGTGGTTAATCCACCTCTGACCTCTGCCACATATATCTTTTTAGAGAAACACAAAAATATGTCTTTGATTAGTGGTCCATCTGGAAATGAGCCTCTGATTCAGAGCTGAAAAGGTTAAAGAGCGTTTGTGACTTTCACAAGGTGGGCCACAGCTGGGCTGAGAGCAGACAGTCGTAATGTTCCCCTGCAGCTGAAGAAGGTTCTCGCGGCCATGCGGAGTGACCCCCCTCAACCCTGTCCACATCGAGACTTCCTCAACTGTCTGGACAGAAACTCCATCCATCGTAAGAGACGTGTCCGGACAGTGAAATACATTTAGAACGTTGCGACTTCTGACAGTTTTTGTTTTGCAGTGAATATCCAACATGACGCTGACGAGGTTTTCCTCTCCATCCTGAACCTAATCCAGCAGCAAATGGAGGACAGAGATCTGGTTGGGGTTTAATCTGAAATGCTCTCTTACTTTGGTCTTTAAATGCGTCGTCTGTAGAGGGTTTGTTTTCTCTGGCAGGCTCTCGAAATCCAGAATCTGTACAAGATTTCAATGGAGACCCAGCTGCAGTGCTTGGAGTGTAACTCTGTTCAGAGTCGGAGCACCTACCTTCTCAGTCTGCCTTTACACATAAAGGAAGATCACAACTCACTGGTGTGTTTGTTTTATTACACGCGAATGTTAATTTAAAGAATTGTTACAACGTGGTTAATTCCTTCTCAGATGGACACACTGATGCTCCCCGAGCCTTTTTGCTCCTCATCTCTAACTGAATGTTTTTCAGGAGGGGTGCATGGCCTCATTCTTTGAGCATCAGGAGCTGAGAGGAGCAAACAGCTGCTTTTGTTCCCAGTGTGGGACCAGGAAGCCATCCAGACGGGTGAGACGTGATTTAAACGCTGCTCGAAGGCGTTTTCTTAAGTCATCATCAGCATTGACATTAAAAGAACAATTTATTTCAAAGTTGAGTATGTATAAAATCGTACGTACTCAATTGTGCCGCTTGGGATGGCTGCAAGTTGGAGTATCTGTTACATTCATTCTGAGTTATTGCTTTTGAAAACTTTTAATTCCTCTTTTTTTCTGGATGTAAATCTCTTTTTTCGGATGATTACTTCCTCTGGTATCGGATGCTGTGCGGCTGGAAGGATTTTTACTGAAACCTTTTCACTTGTGGGTATTTGTTGTGATGCGTAACCATGGCAACAAGGTGATTTTTTTTAACAACCAGGAGCAGCTGATTAACATTTCAAAAGCTCAAATATCACAACTACAGACCCAAATCTCAATTGACTTGAAAAGGAGGCACCAAGGATGAATTCCCGTCAAACTGGCGGCGGTACTAGAGTACCTGACCATCATCCCCCGGCGCCTTCAGCTGTCTGTCCGTGGCGACGAGGAGCTCGGCAGAATGCTGGGAGGAGTGACCATCGCTCAGGGAGGAATTCTTCCTGGCATTCGGGCAGTCTTGCTGCCCAGGAGGACCGAGAGGCCTGCCGGATCTGACAGCAAGCTGGATCCAGGTGGTCGGCTCGGTATCTGTGGCCAGATTCTTCAGATTCGCTGCTGGAGATTCTTCCTGTCCACAGCTATCAGCATCTTAACAACTCTTGAATGAAACCAGGATGCTTAGCTACGACGACTCTTAATTTCCCGTTGGGATTAATAAAGTATTTTTGAATTGAACTGAATGAACATTGTTCTTTTTAACATCTCCAGGTTCTGCTAAGCATTTTGCATTGTTTCTCGTTTTCCCCTCACACACACTTTCACTGCTTTTTCTGCTAAACATGTTTTACACTCCATATACAACACTGTACTTTCTCACTCATACACCAATAAGCATATCTGGGAAACACAAACATGTCTGTTCTAGTAGATAAGAGACAACGGAAAAGTTGTTGGTTTTAAAAAAAAAAACATGCAGTAACTTATGCCAGATTTAGCTGAGTGTGAGCTAGTTTTTAAGTACAAATCTTACTGCGTCACTTTGCTGTGTCTGTTGGTGACTAAATGCTAATTGAATTTACAATAGAGTTTTGAAACATCTTAAATCATTTGCCAGGTTTGGTAAAATTCTCACATGCTTTGCAGGGACTTGCTCACGTGACAGAGGAATTAACGTATTTAGAAAAAACGGTGCTCGTTCTCCAAAACTATCTCCTGCATGTAAGATACTGACTGCTCAGAACTGCTTCGCCCAACTTAAAAAAAACTCTTAAATTGTTTTTTCAGGGCGTCAAACTTAACTCCCTGCCTCAAATCTTGTGCATCCAGCTGAAACGATTCAGAAACATGAGGGGCTCCACCCGAAAAATGGACTGTGAAGTCACTTTCCCAGAAACCTTTGACTTCTCTGAGAGTCTACGGGAAGTTTTCTCTGCAAACTTTTCTCAGGTACTTTTTTTTAATTTATTTTCTATCCAATATCTGGATGTTGTACTTGTTTAAAAATGTACACGTTCTTCCAGGATGACTGTCGGTACAGTTTATACGCAGTGGTGGTGCACTGTGGCTGTGCGGTGTCGGGGCACTACACTGCTTTTGTCCGTCACAAGGACAACAAACAGTGGTACTATGCAGACGACAGCCACGTCCAGCAGGTAAAACCAGTCTGATGCTATTCTTCACTTCATACTGCATGAAAGCACATTAAAACAAACAAACTGAGCTCCTATTAAATCATTTTGTCGCATTAATAAAACCTGAATATATTCATTTTTAAACCATCTGATTTTTTTTTTGTTGTAAAACTCGTAGACTTCTTGGGAAGACGTGCAGACATCATATGGAGGGCGCTACAGGTAATTAGTTCATCAGTTTGTCCATTTTGTCTCATGTGGAACCCCTAATGTGTGTTTTAAAGCTATAATTTGTTTAAAAAAAACATTATTTTTGTTGAGTAAAGCTGACTGAAGACACTGCTTTTTGTCGACACTAGCACCACGACGCGACCTGTCCATCAATCCTGTAGGCGTGTCAGCAAATGACCAATCCGAAGCTAAATGAGTCGTAATATTATCTGAATTGTTAAATTATACTTTGGTACTGGTTTTCCAATAAGGAGATGGTTAATCTGTTAGCACATCAGCATCAGATTATTATCAGTATCAGGACTTTGAACCTGCTTACAGTAAGGTGCTCTGCAGGTAAGGAGCATTTAGCTTCATATTGGTCATTTGCTGAAAGGGGAATCCTCCTCTTCTGTTATATTGTCAAAATGGCTTTATACACTGCCTGGCCCAAAAAAAAATGTTGCCACCAAAAAAGTTCACACTATAATATTTCACTGGACCACCTTTGTTTACATCATGCATTCTCTGTGGCTTTGTTTCGATCAGCATCTGCAATGTCACAAGATCTATTTCCATCCAGTGTTACATAAATTTTTCACCAAAATCTTGCATCGATGACTCGGCACTAGGCATGATGGGTGCATCTCTTCACCTGCCTCTCTTCTTAGCCTGATGCACCCATCACTCTGTAACAGGGTAAATCTGGACTCATCAGACCACATGACCTTCTTCCATTGCTCCAGAGTCCAATCTTTATGCTCGCTAGCAAATTGAAGCCTTTTTTCCAGTTAGCCTCACTGATTAGTGGTTTTCTTAAGGCTACACAGCTGTTCAGGCCCAATCCCTTGAGCTCCCTTTGCACTGTGCATGTGGAAATGTTCTTACTTTCACTATTAAACATAGCCCTGAGTGCTACTGTTGTTTTTCTTCCATTTGATTTCACCAAACGTTTACTTGATTGCCGATCAGGATCATTCAGGATTTTTTTTTTGGCCACATTTTTTCCTCCAAGACGATGGATCCTTCCAGTTTTAAATAATGCGTCGGACAGTTCTTAACCCAATTTTAGTAGTTTCTGCAAACTCCTTAGATGTTTTCTCTTCTTGATGCCAATGATTTGACCCTTCTCAAACAGACTGACATCTTTTCCACGACCACGCGATGTGACTTTCAACTTGGTTATTTAAGAAATGAGAAGCAACTCATTGCACCAGTTGGGGTTAAATAACTTGTTGCAGCTGAAAGATAATCACCCATGCAGTAATTATCCAATAGGAGGCTCAAACCTATTTGCTTAGTTAAATCCAGGAGGCAACTTTTTTTTGGGCCAGATATCTATATCTATATATATATATATATATATATACACGCACACACACACACCTCCAGATGCAGGAAGAGGGCGACCTGCATCATGAAGGACCCCACTCACCCAGCACACACACTTTTTGCCCTGCTCCCCTCAGGCAGTAGGTTGAGGAGCATTAAGTGTAGAACCACTAGACTGAGGAACAGCTTCTACCATGAGGCTGTTAGACTCATGAATCTCTAACTAGAATAATCACTGTGAAAAATACATTATGCTGCTGTGTTCATTCGTACTCATCTGCTCACACAGACTCATGTTCGTGCTGCTGTTTGGCGTATTGTTTTTGTACTATTAGTGCTTAGCATATTTTTATGTAACATTTTTCTTAGTTCATATCTTAGAGCTTATTACTGTTTTTCTTTTACAATTTATACTTTTGTTGGATGTAACTGGGACCTTGTGTACACAATTTCGTTCCACGAATGACAAATAAAGAAACTCTGATATATACATATATATATATATATATATATATTTTTTTTTTTTTTTTATTTTATTTTATTTTTTTTATTATTATTATTATTGGTTTTTTTTTTACAGAGGCACAGCGTACATGCTGATGTACAGAAGAGATTCGAAAGAACCAACATCAACCTGAACTTTCTGGCTGAGTGGGAGGATAACACAGGAGAGAAATGCAACATAGGAAAAGGGAACTTTTGTGCTCTTCAGATATTTAATTTATTGCAATATTTTTAATGTGTTTCTTGTAAAAAAAAAAAAAACCAGTTACTACTGTACATGTCCTTCTCAAAAAATTAGCATATTGTGATAAAGGTCATTATTTTCCATAATGTAATGATAAAAATGAAACTTTCATATATTTCAGATTCATTGCACACCAACTGAAATATTTCAGGTCTTTAATTGTTTTAATACTGATGATTATGGCATACAACTCATGAAAACCCAAAATGCCTGTCCCAAAAAATTAGCATATCATGAAAAGGTTCTCTAAACAAGCTATTAACCTAACCATCTGAATCAACGACGTAACTCTAAACACCTGCAAAAGATTCCTGAGGCTTTTAAAAACTCCCAGCCTTGTTCATTACTCAAAACCACAATCATGGGTAAGACTGCCGACCTGACTGCTGTCCAGAAGGCCATCATTGACACCCTCAAGCAAGAGGGTAAGACACAGAAAGAAATTGCTGAACGAATAGGCTGTTCCCAGAGTGCTGTATCAAGGCACCTCAGTGGGAAGTCTGTGGGAAGGGAAACGTGTGGCAGAAAACGCTGCACAACGAGAAGAGGTGACCGGACCCTGAGGAGAATTGTGGAGAAGGGCCGATTCCAGACCTTGGGGGACCTGCGGAAGCAGTGGACTGAGTCTGGAGTAGAAACATCCAGAGCCACCGTGCACAGGCGTGTGCAGGAAATGGGCTACAGGTGCCGCATTCCCCAGGTCAAGCCACTTTTGAACAAGAGACTGCGTCAGAAGCATCTCGCCTGGGACTGCTGCTGAGTGGTCCAAAGTTATGTTCTCTGATTACAGTAAATTTTGCATTTCCTTTGGAAATCAAGATCCCAGAGTCTGGAGGAAGAGAGGAGACACAGAATTCACGTTGCTTGAGGTCCAGTGTCAAGTTTCCACAGTCACTGGGGTGTCATGTCATCTGCTGGTGTTGGTCCACTGTGTTTTATCAAGCGCAGGGTCAATGCAGCTAGCTATCAGGAGATTTTGGAGCACTTCATGCTTCCATCTGCTGAAAAGCTTTATGGAGATGACGATTTCATTTTTCAGCACGACCTGGCACCTGCTCACAGTGCCAAAACCACTGGTAAATGGTTTACTGACCATGGTATTACTGTGCTCAGTTGGCCTGCCAACTCTCCTGACCTGAACCCCATAGAGAACCTGTGGGATATTGTGAAGAGAAAGTTGAGAGACGCAAGACCCAACACTCTGGATGAGCTTAAGGCCGCTATCGAAGCATCCTGGGCCTCCATAACACCTCAGCAGTGCCACAGGCTGATTGCCTCCATGCCACGCCGCATTGAAGCAGTCATTCATGCAAAAGGATTCCCGACCAAGTGTTGAGTGCATAACTGAACATGATTATTTGAAGGTTGGCGTTTTTTGTATTAAAAACACTTGTCTTTCATTGGTGGGATGAAATATGTTAATTTTTTGGGACAGGCATTTTGGGTTTTCATGAGCTGTATGCCATAATCATCAGTATTAAAACAATTAAAGACCTGAAATATTTCAGTTGGTGTGCAATGAACCTGAAATATATGAAAGTTTTATTTTTATCATTACATTATGGAAAATAATGACCTTTATCACAATATGCTAATTTTTTGAGAAGGACCTGTGCTATCATTAGGACTTCATATTATGGAATATAAAACTGTTCAGTACTTTGTCCAACAGACCAGTAGGTGGTGTTCAAGCCTTGAAGCATGAAAGGTTTTCCTCATCAACACACACACACAGTTTTGTCTTGCTATCTTTATGTGGACTTTGCATTGAGTTCCATTCATTTTTCATTCAATTTTATAGCCTGACCCCTGACCCTTACCTAAACCTAACCATAAACCTAACCATTACCAATACACAACTGTCCCTAAACCTAACCCATCCTCCGTTCACACCTTAGTCCTAAACTTAACCCCTAACCCACCAACAGATCTTCTTATGGGGTCTGGGCTTTGGGCCCCTTAAGAAACAGTTGGTTCTCACTGTTGGATGAAAATGCTTTAAAATTCTCTTAACACTCTCAATGTAGTATATAAGTTGGAAAAATGGGCCTTACAAGGTAACAAATACAACACCCCCCCCCCCCCCCCGCTGTGAACACACTTGTTGAACAGAACACTTTGCTTGCTGTCATTTCTGCATAATTTTTAAAGAGGAAGAAAAGTAATTAAAAAAAAAAAATGGAAACAATCGGTGACAAAATTACCAACTTCATTCATGATTTTTTTTTCTGAACTTTATTAATGATAATAATAAAACCTGCTTTTCAAATGAAGCGCCTCAAAGGTTTTGTGTAATTTGTCAGTCACAGAGCAGATCTCTCTCCACAGCCTGTCAGCAGATCTGTTAAAGTTCCCACTCGTTTTTCCAGGAGTCGGTGCACCGTGTGAAATGGTTTCTATGTGCTGCGGCGCGTCAGCAGTGTGGAACATGTCTGCACAGTGCCAGAGGCAGCAGGCCTCATGCTCAGACATCTCTGCTGAGGAGCACCAACTGGAGGTAAACCTCACACTCAGAGCGCTGAGAGACTCGATCGACACGGTCGGCCGTGTCTGACACTGGAAACAGTTGTGAAGCTTAAAGAGAACGATGCGCTGAAAACGCAGAGTAATTTGGATTTACATGCCATCCTTTCATCTGTCGAATAAGTCCTCTGCTGGATGATGTCATGCAGATATTAACAAAGGATCAGTTGTGTAAATAAAAGGTCATTAGCTGGTGATGAGCAGTACTCCAGTCTGGAGCTAATGAAAAGTTGTATTCATAAAACAGCTGTTTACGGACAAGGTCTCCAGTTTAAACTTGGCAAGTCATTTGTTTGTGCACAGTTTCCATGTTCTTCTTCTTAGTTTGAAAGTTGGATTTTTTTTTTTTGTACAGTATTTAAAAAAAAAAAGTTGAACTCATCTTTGCATTTTCCTTCATTTTAACTTTAAGATTCGTTAAAGGAGCTCATTGCAAACTGTAAGAAGCATAAAGATTATCCTGAACTAGACTGAGTTGTGCCGTTTAAAAGACTGAAGTCCAGTATTTTTTCAGAACTGTTGATATGTAGCTCCATTAAAAAAAATGTTTGATGGATAGATTGTTTTTTTAAACCCAATCTGAGGCCTGTTGCGATAAACAATAAATCAATTCATGCAAAATGCATGATAAATGCAAATTATCGACCTCATTTTCATTTATCGGCTTTATTGTTTCTTCATGTCTCTCTCTTTCTACTGAAGCCACTAAATGACAAAAAGCTAAACTCCGGTGCTCTTCACTGACTCCTCCCTTTCTCTTTTCTCTTTAAAATCCATTTTAACCATCCAAAATCGTGTTTTTGGATCGTTAAAAGCAGCTAAGCTGAGAAGCTAAGCTAACAGGCCGACCTCCGGGAAAAAAGCCTCCGTCTTGTTGAAGTTCCAAAATTCACGGTTGAAACCCATGCCTTCATGTAAAAAGTTTTTCTCTGCAAAAAGAAGCCGAGAACTAGTTTTTATTTATTTATTATTATTATTAAAAACTTTGTGTGACAAATGCTATGATAAAGAGCTCAAACCAAACCACACCGAGTGTCCGCCATTTTGAGAACCAAAACGAGAAAGCCCGTGTCACATCAAGATACCTCCCTCCCATTTTTTGTAAAGATACACGCTGCTCGCTCCATCACTATCCATCCTTCAGTTCAAACAACATACTGCCATCTGGTGGTTGATTAAAGGTACTACATGCAAAACAAATTCAATGTTTCTTCTTAAATTTGACAATAATTACTAATTCTTGTCACATTTCAAACAATATTATAGTTAATCACAATAATTTCTGAGACAATTAATTGTTATCATGACAGGCCTACGCAATCTGTATATTTCTCAACAAATCTTGAATGTAAATTTGCACCAATAAGTCAAAATTGCCTGACTTCCTTATCCCCAACATCTCTTCTGAGTACATTGTTGGTCTGTTCAGTCATTTCGGCTGTTTCCGTATCTAAACGCACAATATTGTGGCCATCGGTCATAGATTTAACTTTTAAATATGAAATTTAAGGAAGGGTCAACCATCAATTAGAGAACGATTGTGCCAACTTATTATTAGCTCCACGTCAGCTGCCTACACAATTCAAATACTGTTTAATGTGTCAAAAATACAACGTAAGCTTACAGTTCTCAGAAATAGGCCGTTCTGTTAAAACGGTTAATATTTAAGCCCTCGCTTTAATGCTGTACCTGCTCGAGTTTGATTTTTTTTTTTTAACTATTTCATACAGTTGTGTAGGTTAAGACGTGTCAAATTCAATTATCATTTTTTGTTTATAACTTCAGCTGTCAGTAAGTTGAGGGGAGGTCAATTATTATTATTGTTTTGGTCAGAAATGAGTTTGAAGTGTAGTATGTAAATCTAAAGCACGCCTAAAATACATCAGGGCTTTAAATACAACATTTAAACCACAATTTTGATACTCTGCTTGGATAAGAGCCACATTTGGTAGATGTGCCCCTTCAGACAGATGCTGTATTTGTGCGGTGAAACATTAGAGCTAAATCTTCAGAATCTGAATAGAGTCAACAGAATCGCCTCGTGTCCAAAGAGTTTATCCTTCCCCTTATGGTTTTTTTTTAATCAATTATGCATGTTCCTCTACCATGTGTGAAGTTAAATGAGCATCTGTCCAGCACCACCCTGACATCGACCACATCACAGATGCTTGCAGACACTCTGGATGACACAGGCGGCACACCCCGAGGCTGACGGTTTTAAACTCGATTGAACGTCATCTTTTCAAACCAACACAGACGGCTTTTGTCTCAATTGTTGGCCCGAGCAAAGGCCCCTTAATGTGTTTCCTTACACACTTTATAGCAGATCATGATCTCTGCAATCATGCTCTTTATCAGTCAGGTGTTGGCCAGTCATCCAAGGACACTTTATGTTGTGTTTATTGTTTCGGCGCATTGTTTCTCTAGCGGGGAGAATGATTGACACTGTAAAACCACAGCTGACACAGATATCTGCTCCGAGTGATGTAGCTCTGTGTTTGGAGCATGGTAACAGAATTTAAAGTGCGCTAAAGCTTTCTAAGTCGATGTTGATGTATGTTTACCAGTTACTAGGCGAACGCACCACTCTGATGGATGGAATTTGGCTGTTTCAGAACATTTTCCTCTGTTGTGTGTGGAGAATTTCACAAGCTTAGATAAACTTGTGCGTCTGGCAACATTTATTTCCTCAAGCTTGCGTATATTCCTGCCAGTCCATGTCACTTGTCAAAAAGTAGCTCCTCTATAATGGAACGCCGGAACAGAAAGGAAGCAGTGCAGTTAACCTGTGACCCGGTGAGCAAACTAACAGATACAAAGGCTGCAAAGTCTTGTTTTATGTCTTTAGCTGCACTAGCAACTAAATGGCAGTTCTTGCCTAATATTTTTAGGCATCTCAGCTTGTTGAGGTCAAATATTTGTCTTATACAAAGTGTGCTGCAATATTTTAGGACATTTCTCAGATTTCTTCGTGTAGCATCAAGTTGAACCTGTCTGATAAGTTTTGTGACTTGAGCGGTTCAATAGAAAGGTTATGAACAATTGATATCTTACCTGTTGTAGACATCTCTTTGGAATGACATAAGTTTGAAGAAACAGTTTAATTCTGACAGTCTTAACCACATATCTGCAAATTTGACGAATTTTTTAGCTAAAATGTCATTTATGCGAGTCATGTGGATCTGAAAGGGTTTTTTTTGGGGGGTGGGGGGGTCTCAGAGACGAGGTGGATGGTGGCGGTGGCATCAATTCTCTTTAAGAAATAGCGTTTCTACATCACTTGGCTTAGCAGGTGCTCAACAGGTTTCGACGGGGCGCGGGGAGGAGGTTGGAGACGCCTCCGTGTTGCGCAATAACTTACCGCTATGCTAGTGACGGCAGGTGTCTACCCTGGGGTGGAGTGGGGGGGGGGGGGGAGGACGTGTGAGAGAAGTGGAGTGCTACATCTGTAGCATCTTAGCTAACGCATCTGTATTGCACGTGGCTAAGCTGATATTTTTATTGGATGTAACTGGGACCCTGTGTACATAGTTTTGTTCCACCTCATGTAGGGGCAGGTGCTAGGCGCCAGGTTTGCCACCTTTTCTCATCCCTTATGAGTTTGCAGGTATGTGACCAGTTCACAGCTCGTCAGAGTGGGGTCAAGACCAAAGTGTGTTACTGCAGTCTTAAAACGACTTTAATTTCTAAAATTGTATTGGGTCCATGTAGACATTTTGTAAACCACTGTCTGTTTGGCATTAGATTTTCAGTCTGGTATAAATACTACACTATTCCCACAGGAAGTGCTCCAGGCTGCACTGCTACAGTCTTTTTGTTTGTGTATTACCAGAAAATTGTATGATAATAGTTATTACATAACTATATGAACACACACTAAAACTGTATCTGCAGCACAGTGGGCAGTTTGAAGAACTGCCGCCTCAGCAAGAAGGTTGCCGGATCGAATCCCAACCTGGGACCTTGCTGAGTGGAGTTTGCATGTTCATGCTGGATTTTCTCTGTTTCCTCCCACAGACCAAAAACATGCATGTTAGGCTGATCGATAACTCTAATTGTCCCTAGGAGTGAGTGAGAGAGTGAATGGTTGTTTGTCTCGTTTGTCTCTGTGTCCCTGTGATGGACTGGAGACCTGTCCAGGGTGCCCCCCGCCTCTCACACTAACTGCTGAATATGGTCACCAGTGACCCCCGTGATCCGAAAAGGAAGAAGCGGGTAAAGATTATGGACGAATAAAACTGTAATGCCTTATTTATAAAGATATTTACCATACTTTCTATCAAACACGTCACACCACCATATAAGTCGCATCAGTCCAAAAATGTCTAATAAAGTAGGAAAAAAAACATAAATACGTCACTTGCTGTATAAGTTGCATCTATTATTTGTCACCGCTGATCACCCGGAAATGTGGGCCGGTGTTATGCCAAAAATTGATTGGCTGCCTAACGGCGGCCGCGGTAGCGTGCATGGGAGGAATTTAACAAGACTAACACTTAAAAACAATTATTTGTTTGCTTGAAATTATAGTAAAATTGTGTCTCAGTTGAACTTTTCCTTAATAAATGCACTTTAATGGTCAAATCAGCTGCATTTTGCCTGAGTGACGCGGTGAAATGCAGCTGATTTGATGTTTGCTCCAGGAGTGCGGAAGCGAGAGTAATGTGGTTTTGTATGGCAAACCAAGAGTCTCATTAATAGCCACTTTGGCCTATTAATGACACTTGGCTTGCCATACAGGTCGAGTGCCCTCTAGTGGCTGAAAATGGAAATGTTCAATATTTTCCATGTCAGAATTAATTAAATCGTCAGATCTCAGCCAAAAATTGGGTTATAAATATGGGGGGTGAAATAAGTTGCTTTGCTGTATAAGTCACAGGGCATAATTTATGCAAAAGGGTGTGACTTATACAGTGAAAATTACAGTAGGCTTTATATGGTGTTCAGCTGAACTAAGTTTATTTTTGTAGTATCAATTGACAAAAGTTATATCAGGGCGATTTGAAAATTTTAAATTTGTCCAATTTAAATTCAATATAGATTTGGATGTTGTTGTTTTTTAGCTCATTAAAATATTTGCGTCATTTCAATGCATTCTATTTATAACTACAGTTCAGATGATCAAATTCAGTAAAATATTAGTTATCTCTTTTAATTAGCCGATGGATTACCTAGAATCAGAATTTTATCACCACCCGAATCCACCCACAACACCCTCCTCCCTTCTCATTTGCTCTGATTACGCTTAAGTTGATGTTTGAGCGATCATTTCTAAAGCTGTCGTCGTTTAATGGTGCACAAACAATAGCTGAAACAGAAAACCTGTTCTGAGTCAACAAATCATGTTAGACAACATAAGCCTTTACTAAAGAAGGTTTTGCTTATTTCAGCAAGACCATGCCAAAACACCTCTTAGACATCCTGAAGGTAAACCAGAAGAAAATAGCAGCAGCTTATTAAAAAGTACCACAAATTCGACTCTGAACTGTTACACAGCTGACAACTTGTTTCGAGTAAAAGCAGGAAAACTTTTCACTTTCAGAATGACACGAAGAAGTCTCCCTCCATTACCAAACGTTTGCTGTTAAAGGTGTTATGCAATAATGATCCGTACCTTTGTCCCCAATGCTTAAAGAGCTGCCACTAAATAAGAGGAACTTAAAGTTTATCCAGAAATTGTTTTATTGACGTTTTCCACTGGCGTCCATTACTGACAGACACAAGGTTGACGTAAAACAATCACCAAGATAAATTAGGAGCATTTCACCAACTAACCTTTGCTTATAACTACTTACAGCTGGTTATTGCACCTGTGTTTTTAATGGGATAAACATCAGCTTTGACCAGTTTTCACCAAATCAGTTAACAGACTATATGGCTCTGCAGCTGTGTTTAAAGATTTAAAGCATTTAAAGATGAACGTCTTATATTTGAGACCCCATTAACAAGCCTGATGACTGATCTTAAGCCCATATAACTTCTCTAACAGCAAATCTCTGGTTGTTTTAGCGATATCAATCCAGTTTGTTCAGCTTTTCTTGGATTGCATAATAAGAAAAATGGGAAATGATTCCTGTTTTGCTCATCAGGCCTAGTGACCATGGTGAAGTCTGCTTTTGTTGTAGCCAGCAAACGAGAACGGAAGGAAACGTATTTGCTTTGTGACGATTTATCCGCACATAAAAATGAGTAAATCTGACAAAGCAAATATAAGACTGAAAATGTATCCTCCTAAATCCAGATAAACTAAAATGTTCATATTTTAAGCCCAACTGTTGTGATTTCATGTTTCGTAAAACGTCTTCTCCAAAGGAAGAAAGGGGCTCTGGTCAACACGGCATATATTTTTTTCATCCCATGTTCATTCGTCCTCCCAGAGATTTTTTTGGCACTCTTAGGACAATAAACAAAACATCTGCGTTTTCTAGGAACCAGTTGGAGTGGTTCGGCTCTGGTTTGGAGCAGGACTGAGGCTGCAGTTGTTTCGCTGTCATTCAGCTCAAAATGGCAAGTTGCACTGCTATTTAGCGGCTAATGTTATGTATTCAGCCTCGGTGATTTCTCTGGGTATTTTTATTATTTTTAAGTGGACTTGCAGCAGTGAGGAGCTGGATGAGAGCTGCACATGTTGGTCCTCACGTCACAGCAGGTGACTGCAGGCCCTTTAAATGGTTGCGGACGTGACGTATTTGGACGGAATGTGACAAAATGAAATAAATACATAATTAAATGTATAATTTAATTATTAAATACATCAATAAATTATTAAATATACAATTAAATTATTAAATACACCATTAAATAATGAAATGTATCTTTTTAAATTATTTAGTTCTTGATTTATTTAATTTTGTCGCCTTCCAGTGACACCATTAAATTATGTTAACTGTCAGCCTCACTCGTCACACTCAGTGGGCGGGACTAACCCTAACCCTGATGCCTGATTGGCTGCTCCTCACAGCACGCGAAGACAAATCAACCACAGATAGGCCAGAAAATATATTCCTAAAAAAACTTTAGGAAGCGGTAATTATGTTTACGTGTATTTGGATGAAACCTTTTGTCATCAGACCGAAGCAATGGATTTCACATGCTCATCATTGGTCCCGCCCTAGTCCCGCCCACTGGGTTTGATGAGTGAGACTGACGGTTAACATAATTTCATGGTGACACACGAGGGTGGAATGTGACAAAATTAAATAATTGAACGTATCATGAAATAAATAATTTAATGGTGTATTTAATAATTTAATTGTATATTTAATGATTTATTTAACAATTAAATTATACATTTCATTATTGTCTATTTATTTATTTAATTTTGTCACCTTCCGTCCTCCATTCATGTAGGGATCACCTCCTGTTTTTAAATTTTCTCTTAAAACATTTTGTCTCGGCTTTTCGCTCAGCTTGAGATGTTGGCATTTAATGTTTTCTATTATTTTATGGATCTAGTGGAGACCTGGGCATTGTTTGGCCCCAGGGCCACATGCGGCCCTTTGGTTGTCTCTGACCAGCCCCTGTAAGGGGAATTACAAAATACATATGTAAACAAACATTCTCAGTGATGAAGTTTACCAAATCCAGATATAAATCCTCTGTCACTGATGATCATCTTGTCAGCTTTGCATCATATCTCCACCTCAGACCTTCAACCTGACTTTAATACTTTCGTTAAAGCCCAACAGAGACTAGGTTTCTCTCACTAAACAAGAAAAAAGAACTGAAAAACACCAAATGAATGACTCAAAATCACAGTTCAGTGACGATCACCATTATATATTTCATAATATTTGGAGTACAAAGACAATATTGTGATGTCTTTAGAAGGCTAAGAACTTTTTCCAACAGTATATGAAACTCAAAATGAGTTTTGGAATGAATGTGACTGAAAATGATCACTAATATAATGTCACAAATGGTAAAAACATTAACAGTCATTGTACTGGGAAATTTAATTGAATAAATGACATTTTTTAATAAGGAAACCTCACTTTTTTGTTGCTTAATCATAACAAATACTCTTACCAGCCTTACCAGCTTGTCAAAACAATGCTATTTACTGCTTTTGATAATGAAATACTATTATTATGCAGTATTGAGTTGAGTCATTTGGCCCAGCCCTCAATAATATTTTCTGTTTCTCATGTAGCCCCATGGAAAAAATAATTGCCCACCCCCGATCTAGTGCATGTTGTTTTTATGATTTTAACAGTTCATTATTTTTACTGTTTCAACTGATTTGTTTATCATTTTCTTTTGTTTTATCAGTGTACAGCGCTTTGGTCGACGGTTTAGAAATTTTAAAGTGCTTTATAAATAAAGAAGTATTGTATATATGCCCCACCTTTCTATGCAAGTGTTTTTACCCCTCATCTAGCACCTTCTCTTATCGTCTTATCATCGGGCTCATGGTTTTGGAAGGATTGGTCTCAGAAGTCGAGCTGCTCAGGTTCCACTGGCGACACCAAAAAGCTGCCTGAAATCGAACTCCGTTTTGTCACTGCATGCGTTTCTGTGACGGAATACAACTAAACGTACGTTAGAAGAAGTGTTGTGACTGGTTATGGAAAATATTAACCCAGTAGTCATATCTTAATAAATCCTTTTCCACTCCCTTCAAATTAAAATCCTCCTTTGTCTGTCTCTCAGCACACAGGAATGAATGGAATTGCACCTCAAGGCTAGTCAATGCCTCACCAGCTTTCAGCTTGTGATAACCTCAAAGAGCGGCCTGCTAACCGCCGCACATTGCAGCTTGTGTGCGCATGCTAATCAGTTGCTACATCAGCGCTCCTGTTAATAATTTGTACAGTAGTGGACGCTGAGAAGTCAAACTGAAACTGACCGCGATGCAAACTTCTTTTTTTTTTTCTCTCTCCGTTTTTCAAGTTTAGTTTAGTTTCGCTTCTCAGTGCTCGCATGACCTCGGCCCTGCTGGGCACCTTGAGAAGTGAGCTATCCTTTGTCCAACCTCTTTGACCTGCCCTCTCCTATTTCCGCACAAAGACTCTGTAATGCCAGGTAGCTGGTGCTGGCATTCCTGTTGCATTCCACCATGGGGAAGTTGCTGGGATCAGGATGAAAAATGCCTGAAACAAAGGCTTACTCTCATTCACAGGGTTTAAGGTTCTGTGGGAAAGTCCAGACTGGACAGAGGCTGGATGGCAAAGGAATGCACAGCGAGGCATAGCTCACACAGTCTCCATGACACAGACCTAAAGATACATTGACAAGGTAGAGGTCTTCTTACACGGAGCAGTCAGCAGTCATGAAAAGATTCAGGATAACTGCGGCATCTTTCCTTTCTCATGTTTGCACGTTACAGTTGAGCCGTCCATTATGAGTGGAGCTTCCACTCAGTGTGTGGGAGGAAATTTGATCCAAACCTGTACTTTTGATGTGTCTGGCCTTTGAATCTTCACACTACGAAAAAGAAAAGTACACATAAGAAAACAGGTTGACTACTGGACCTGAGAAGCATACATGTGACATTTTGCAGGGAGATATGCTCATTTTGTTTCTGGTTGAAACAGAGAAGTAGAATTAAGCTCATGACTGCCTTTAAGTACAAAGCTGCTTTGATGGGGGAGATGTCACATTACTTATTTATTTTGACCTCAGAGCACAAAATGGGAGGAAAAAAAGAAAACTTGAAACGTTTTTTTTTTTCTTCTTTGGAAATGTTTGCAGTTTGTATTTAATGCTCGTCAGCCATCATCTTGCACACGAAACGGGATAGTTCAGATAGTGTCCAAGTTGGATTAAAAACACTTAAATATAGATTTTAACTTTAAAGAAAGACCAAATTAACTACCGGCAGTTCAAAGGTTTGCGTATACAGGTGCTGGTCATAAAATTAAAATATCAAGAAAAAGTTGATTTATTTCAGTAATTCCATTCAAAAAGTGAAACTTGTATATTATATTAAATCATTACACACATAATGATATATTTCAAATGTTTATTTCTTTTAATGTTGATGATTATAACTGACAACTAATGAAAACCCCAAATTCAGTATCTAAAAAAATTAGAATATTGTGAAAAGGTTCAATATTGAAGACACTTGGTGCCACACTCTAATCAGTTAATTAACTCAAAACACTTGCAAAGGCCTTTAAATGGTCTCAGTCTAGTTCTGTATAGGCTACACAATCATGGGGAAGACTGCAGACTTGACAGTTGTCCAGAAGACGACCACTGACACCTTGCACAAGGAGGGCAAGACACAAAAGGTCTTTGTTAAAGAGGCTGGCTGTTCACAGAGCTCTGTGTCTAAGCACATTAACAGAGAGGTGAAGGGAAGGAAATGATGTGGTAGAAATAAAGTGTACAAGCAACAGGGATAACCACACCCTGGAAAGGATTGTGAAACAAAACTCATTCCAAAATATGTGGGAGATTCACAAAGAGTGGACTGCAGCTGGAGTCAGTGATTCAAGAACCACCACACACAGATGTATGCAAGACATGTGTTAAGTCACTCTTGAACAAGAGACATCGTCAGAAATGGTTCACCTGGGCTAAAGACGAAAAGGACTGGTCTGCTGCTGAGTGGTCCAAAGTTGATTTCTCTGATGAAAGTAAATTTTGCATTTCCTTTAGAAATCAAGGTCCCAGAGTCTGGAGGAAGAGAGGAGAGGCACAGAATCCATGTTGCTTGAGGTCCAGTGTCAAGTTTCCACAGTCAGTGATGGTTTGGGGTGCCATATCATCTGCTGGTGTTGGTCCACTATGTTTTCTGAGGTCCAAGGTCAACACAGCCATCTACCAGGAAGTTTTAGAGCACTTCATGCTTCCTGCTGCTGACCAACTTTATAAATATGCAGATTTCATTTTCCAACAGGACTTGGCAACTGCACACAGTGCTAAAGTTACAAGTTCCTGGTTTATCCCTGTTCTTAATTGGCCAGCAAACTCACCTGACCTTAACCCCATAGAAAATCTATGGGGTATTGTGAAGAGGAAGATGCGATACACCAGAGCCAACAATTCAGAAGAGCTGAGACCACTATCAGAGCAACCTGTACTCTCATAACACCTGAGCGGTGCCACAGACTGATCAACTCCATGCCACATTGCTGCAGTAATCCAGACAAAAGGAGCCCCAACTAAATACTGAGTGATGTACATGCTCATACTTTTCATTTGGCCAACAGTTCTAAAAATCTTTTTTTTTTTTTTTTTGGTTAAGCAATATTCTAATTTTCTGAGATACTGAATTTGGGGTTTTCATTAGTTGTCAGTTATAATCATCAACATTAAAAGAAGTAAACATCTGACATAAATCAGTCTGTGTGTATTGAATGAATATAATATACAAGTTTCACTTTTTGAATGGAATTACTGAAATAAATCAACTTTTTCATGATATTCTAATTTTATAACCAGCGTATGTATGTACAATTCTATGCAACGTTCATTTTCATACATCCTGTAGCGTGGGTGGAACATGGCATGTGCAACCTTTTTGTGCATACGAGGCTCCTGGACCCTTGAAGTCTTCCACTGCTACAGCTCATTTGAACATTTGCTCGGTTGCCTAAACCTAAGCAAACTAACTTGATAGCTTCTTGTAGATCTGTGACAATCAAGCTTGGTTTAAAAGACACCTTTCCGTAATGTATATGCTACAGATACGCAAAGTTACATTAAAGGTTCATGATACGCTGAGGCTCAAACTTAAGTTCAAGCAAACTAATGGACAAAAATATGCTGTTAAACAGGAATGCTTTCCATTTGCATAAAGAACACAGATTGTGTTTGCAGTTTAACTGTTTTACCCGTGACTTATAGTTTAGCTCTGTTGTCTGTAATAAATACCTGTCACAACTCATGAATGACTGCTGACAGATCTCAAGAGGTTTCCTCAACGATTTTTGTTGGACTGGATTCATTCACAGACTAAACAATCGGAGCAGCTACTTGTTTGTTCAGCGCGCTGCAGCCTTCCATCAGCAACGGCCATATATTATCCTCAGAGTCTATATGTAGAGTGTGGTTGTGGGGCGTTGGAGATGGAGTATGTGGGGAAATGAGAGGAGATCTGTTGCAGCCCACTGCCCCCCCCCCCCCGCCCCCCCCCCCCCCCCCCACGCAAACTCATCGACAAAATTATGCTGTTAAACCTCCTCGCTTCCACTTCGACTCTC
>NC_056519.1:15878170-15879214 GCF_014905685.2 Nematolebias whitei | reverse complement strand
CCACACACACACACTTTTTTTTTTTGCATTCTCTGATGTGGCTCCAAGTCTTCCCAGGAAATGCAAGGCCTTCTGGGATACCACTTAAGTAGTCTCCGTAGTTTTGCAAGCATGTGTGAATAAGTTCATGTGGCTGCATCTTCATGCATTCTAGGATTCTGTCTGCCCAGGTTATTGTAAAGCTCTTACATTTGGTGTGGCTGATTGAAGTGGCTTTCCAGGTAATAAGGAAGCAAATGAAAGAACAAAGTGTAACGTTCAGCTCGCTTTTCTGATGGGTGGGGCTCTGTGATATGAAGCTTTCACTTCAAATCAGCAAGCTGCAGAGCATTTAAAAACACTAAGGCATTCCACAAGTTTTCTCATGAGCTCTTATCTCTGATATTTACACAAGGCCCTGCCTCATGACATCAGCTGTGAACTGTTATCTTTGTATCTCCAGTGTCATGCACTCCCATATAAGTATCCACTTTTTGATAGTTTAGAGGAAAGGATACAGGTTTTTAAGTTTATTGTGTGAATGCTGATTCAGCATTTACAGGCTTTCTTGTTTTTTATTATTTTGTACAATTCTTGCAGTCTAACTACTTCATACTTTGCGCAGTTTTAGTTTGCATTTTTCAAAACTTGTAACTCGTTCTGCAGATGGGTAATATGACTTTTGACTATTGAAACTTTTAGACGTTTCAAAATATTTGACTTCATATACAGATATTTTCAATATAGAAATACATTGAGTTGTCTTCAGTTTCTTTGAAAACACACTTCAATATCTGCTTCTTCATACGTGCTCTAATTTCTTCTTCTGATGCTACTTTTAGCTAAAAGTTTACTACTTTTAGCTTTTAGTTACCGTTTTGCTGCATTTAACTTTTAGCTAGTCATTTGATACTTTTATCTTTTGGTTATCCTTTTGCTACTTAAAATAGTAAATACGTTTTTTTCTTAGCCTTTTGCTACTTTTAGCTAGTGTTTTACTGCTTTTACTAGCATAAGACTACTTTTAGCTAGTGTTTTACTGCTTTTACTTAGCATTTTGCTACT
>NC_056519.1:15874023-15878160 GCF_014905685.2 Nematolebias whitei | reverse complement strand
TTACTGCTTTTACTTAGCATTTTGCTACTTTTAGCTAGTGTTTTACTTCTTTTACTTAGCATTTTGCTACTTTTAGCTTTTTTTAGTGAGTATTTTAACACTTTTGGCTTTATCTTTTTTTGGGACCCTGTGTACACAATTTCGTTCCACCACATGTGGTGCGTATGACAAATAAATAAACATTGACTTTTACTTTCTTATTTTTATTATTATTATTTTTGCTGCTACTCATTTGGTTCTTTTAGCTCATGTCCTGCTTGTGTTAGCTTGAACAAATCAGCTTCAACTTCTTCATGAAATTTCAGAAAAAGTCTTTCAGCGCGTTATGTTCACACCACATTTTCACAGAAGGTACAACTTCTCTAGTTGACTTTTTGTTAAAGCCCCCCCTGCTTTTTGTTACGTGAACATGGCTGCCGAGGGGCCCGGTCCGTCTCTCATCTGCAGCCTGTTACGGCGTAGCGGGAGGATGATATCATACTGGTCTCGGAGAGGCGACTGGTAATTGGCTCGTTCTCCTCCTTGAAGCAGCACGGGCCAAACAGAACACACAAGTGGAGCCAGGCAATGCAAGTCAGATGCAGTGGGTTTTTCCAGAGTCGCTGGATGGGGCCTCAGTGCAGACCGAGAGCCAAGAGGCCTCGGAGGGGGGGGGGGGTATGCAAAGATCCAACTGTAAATGTCAGAAATGAATGAAAGCCCTCAACCCAATATGAAATCTGATATAGCGCGCCCCAGGCCAACCTGTTTGATGTGCGGCACAATCCTCTGTTCAACTCGTCCAGATAACTGTGCTTATTCTCTATATTGCATTGCAACAACAAAAAAAGGCCTTTTCATGTGGAAGGCTTGTGAGAGCCAACTTCACTGAGCTCTAAGCCCACATAATGTTCCATTACAGTGAAACTGAACAACTACACCTCTGGGCTGCAGAGGAGCATCAGCCAGCAACAGTTTGTTTCACAGAAATCAGTGTGCAGTTTCTCAGCTCTGAGGAAATTCACATGCACCTCAAAGCAGAGCTGAGGTAGTAAATATGAACAAACAGCCAGGAAATAAAGCTCAATCTTCTGCAGATTATGATTAAAAGTAAAGGCCTAGCATTTCTTAATGCATATTGCCCACTGCCTTTAAGATCATTTTTGGGAAATTAATTACAGTATAGCCGTTTTTATCAAATCTTATACATAGCGTTTTTCTCAAACTCATTCGATACCGTAAGAGCTTGTGAGATGTGTCAGCACTCAAAGTCTGTGGCCTGGTCTCACAACGCTCTAGCCAGCTTGAGTTCTTCGGTGCACACTTTCTAATAAAGCGCACTTGTTGTCTTTTGAAGAGCCTGCTCAGTCATGCCATCATGTTTCCTGCTATATGGTGGTTGTACACAAAAGCAAGAGCACTGATCTTCTGATTACATAGCGGGAAACGTCTCTGTTGTCTGCAGACAGTGTGGGAAAGAATGTGTTTTCACGTTGTTAAAGGAGGGTGCAGTGCTCGGCGTGTTAGCACGTGCCCATCCGCCTGTCTGGTGTCCATTGTTTACCCACATCAGTGACAGAAAAGTGGGTGTTCGGTTATGAAATGCCTCACAACGACAAACGCGGGGATCGTAGGTGGCGAGAACGTCAGAGTTCCTGTCAGGGCCAAGATGCGACTCAGCATCCGTGGGCAGAAACGACTGACTGAGCAGAAACCGTCAGACGAGCCGCTCTGCCGTCACTGGAATGACTCTGAGTGCTTTCACTCTCAGTGCTCTGCCAGGTTATGCACTGCAGTAGCTCAGTCGGTGTTGTTACCATGATGATACAACCACAAAATCCACATATGCTTTTTTTTTCTTCTTTTGCAGAGTACTACAATCTGCAAGACTGAAACCAGATTGGGGACCTGTAGTGAGGAGACACCGATTTTTACTGAAGTGACTTCAACTTAAAAAGTTTAATGCTCCTGTTTGTTCGCTTAACTTGAAATATCGGTTATTTTAAACTTTAATCCCGCAGTAATTTCTTGCTAAGTAAAGACAATGCAGTGTAATGATGCCTTCATGTCTTGTTTTGAAATACTAGTCTAGTGTGAATGCTGAATCAGCATCATCACTACTGTGTTCCTGTTTTTTTTTTTTTTTTGTTGTATTTTTCCGTACATTTATTGCAATCTCACTACCTTACTTCTCTATACTTTGTACTTTTTTAGCCTTTCATATATTAAAACATTTGACTAATTCAATATATATGAATTGTGGTTTATGTAGCTTTTATTCTCTTCAGAATATTTAACTTTATTTACAAATATTTTCCTCTGGCTCATATTTTGGACAGAGAAGACGAATGGTTTGCCAGGAGGGCTGAAGGAAGCCATTTATGCTAAGCAAGAAAAAAAACTTTAAATAGAAGAGGAGGTATATATCTCAGCTTTAATGACTCACTATTATGAGAGGCATAGTTTAATCTGCATGTTAATCTATGTTACCGTATTTTCCACCATAGAAGTCTCACCGGCATATAAGTCGCATCAGTCCAAAAATGTCTAATAAAGTGGAAAAAAACATAAATAAGTTGCTTCATCGTAGAAGTTGCATCTATTATGCGTCACCGTTGACCACCCGGAAACATGGGTCGGTGTTGAGCCAGAAATCAATTGGCTGCCAAATGGCAGCTGCGGGAGCGTGCACAGGAGGACTTTAACAAGAATTTAACAAGATTAACACTTATTTGTTAAAAAATCAATTATTTGTTTGCTTGACATGATAGCAAAGGTGTCTCAGTTTAACTTTTCCTTAATAAATGCATTTTGGCCGGTGGGGTTTTAGCAGGTCTGGAGCCTCTAGCTCCTCTAGTGTTGGAAAATGGTATAGTGTTCAATATTTTCCATGTCAGAATGAATGAAAGCGTCAGATGTCAGTCAAAAATTGGGTTATAAATATGAAACAAAACATATATTAGTCGCTTCGGTGTATAAGTCGCAGGACTTGCAAATTTATGCAAAAAGGTGCGGCTTATACTCCGGAAAATACGGTACATAATAGAGCTTTTCATGCAGTTTAAAAACCCAGGAGCTACACACACTCCACTTCTACTTAGCCTCTTGATGCATTTAGGTTTTAGCTGGTATTTAGCTACTTTTAGCTTTAACAACTCTGTTTCATCCTTTTACTTTATCACATATGAATACTAGCTCGTTTGTCCTGTATCTCATTGCGCAACTTCAAAACAAAACATGCAAATTATACATAAAAACGTGCGGCTCAATCAGGAATAATAGATTTTGACTTTTAGTAGTGGTACATGACACAACGTAAAATTTAGCCAAAAAAACACCTAGTAAAAATATAATGGAGATCAATGGGATTTGGGTGACGTGTGTGAGAAAACCCAGCCCTCTTTGGAGCGCTATAGCTCAGACATCTCACAGAAGAAACCTCAATCAAAGTTGACATGAGTCACAAAAAGTTAAACTTTACATGTCTTAACTGACATTTTGTTGTTATTTTTACTGTTTTTACAAATTGTTTGTTCATGATAAATGATTTTCACAGATTTTTCTGTGTTCATGTCACAGTTGATGTCGGACACAAACTTTTAAATAGAAAATCCTCTAATCTTTTGCAACAGTCTTTTTATTCCCATATGTGCTTTTGGTACATATACAAATTATACATCAAAGAATAGTCATTTTTGTCTTTTTTCACCCATTCTTTCTCACTGCTGTAAGACTTTAGGATTTTGTCTCAAATCCCCCCAGGTTGCAGCCAGTGTTCTCTCACTTCACTTAGCTGAGAATGTTCTCTTAGAAACTGGAAGTCAAGGGTCTTTTTGACACATTTCCTACATAAAACATGCATGGTTCTTTTTATTCATTGGTAAAGAGTCAAGCAATGCTTTGCATGCTGTGTGAATAAATAAATAATAACTTACAATTAACATTAACTTTTACTATTAAAAAAAAAGAAAAGACCAGAGTCAATAGTGTTCTAGTTTTCAAAGCGTGAGATCTTTGAGCTAAGATCCCAATTGTTTGTTTCTTTATGTCACAGAATGCACTCTTAGTTGATTTAATTATATACCATATATACAGTACGGGTGTGTGTGTGTATATATATATATATATATATATATATATATATATATATATATATAT
>NC_056519.1:15873066-15874013 GCF_014905685.2 Nematolebias whitei | reverse complement strand
ATATATATATATATATATATATATATATATATATATATATATATATAGTAGTCCCTCGTTTATCACGGGGGATCCGTACCCTGAAGATCAGCGATAAGTGAAAAACTGTGAAGTAAGAATAGTAAGTAGTAGTTTATTAGTAGTTTATTTTAGTATTTATATGGTATTTTAAACACTTCCCACATTCTTGCAATATTCTAAACAATGTTTCTAAACTCTGAACCACACCTGTCACACTCAAGGCCCGCAGGCCAGTTGTGGCCCGCCACGTCTTTTTATGTGGCCCGCGAGTGCTTAAAAGTTCTGATTGTCGTATAATAAATAAGTCAAAAGAGTGCACTGACAACAAACTATATTTCCCATAATGCATGCCGATTATGTTACCTGTGAAGAAACAGCATCCCATCACTAGATTGCAGCTTTTCCACATCAGTATTTTTCAAACAAGTGGAATTGAGAAATACAAACAATGATCCCAAAATGTCCAGGAAGAGAAAAAATTGATGCAGATGGGAAGCTTTTTCAAGAAAGATGGGACGGCGAGTATGTGTTTGTGCTTCAAGGAGAGAAACTGCTATGTCTTTTGTGTTATGAGGCAGTGGTGGTTGTCAAAGATTACAATCTACGTCAGCATTTTGACACCAAACATGAAGCCAAGTATACCAAAGTGAGCCTTCAACCCTAATGTTGTTATTTTCAGTTTATTATACTTATTAAATGTATTATATTATATTATGTTAAATTTGAATCGATGTATTTGGGATTGCAGGTTTATGTATTTATGCAGGCAAATGTTTTTATAATAAATACCATCTCCCATTAGTTGGACTCTTGCCAGGCTGAGTGCAGCCATTTGTTTTTTGTAAAACCTGTCACTTGTTCTTAGCAGCTCACAATTAGTGGTTGGATCGTTATTCTGTCCCTCTTAACTATGACAAAATGTTTTG
>NC_056519.1:15755462-15872666 GCF_014905685.2 Nematolebias whitei | reverse complement strand
TGTGTGTGTGTGTGTGTGTGTGTGTGTGTGTGTGTGTGTGTGTTTTTCCATTTGTATGAAGCTTTGTAGAAGGTTCTTCATTCATGTTTCTTGCCGGTTTCCACTTCCATATTTACTTGAAAAGCAGTGCCCACTTCCCTTTTTTCAGTGTCATTGATTATCTTTAAGTTGAGACGTTTCTTAAGTTTTAGGCAACGTCTTATTCATGCTTTGCATCATGTTGCCTTATCTTCTCCAGACTGTCAAAATATATAACTTTGAATTTCTGTTAGTATTTTTGGGCTTGTCAATGTGCAGCCAAGTTACCACCACACCAAATTTTAGCTCAGCAAAGCATCATCAGTAAACACAAAAATGGATGCAATTCAGACATTTTTATATCTTATCTTAATATCTGTAAAAATGTCTGACTTGCTTCCATTTTTGTGTTTGCTGATGATGCTTTGCTGTGCTGGCCTTTTTGAATTGGGTTGACTCTAAAGGGGAATGAACACACACACACAGACAAACAAAGGCGAAAACATTATCGCTCCACCTTTGCCTTTTGTGGGTGGGTGACTAAAAAGTAATTTTGTAATTAAACACAACACTAAAAAGAATTTTGCAGGTTTTTTTTTGTTTCTCGTTCTTCAACATGAACAAGACAAGGCAGGTACCAAAAAATAAGTAATGTTGGAAAAAAAAAACATTTTAGCTTTAAGACAAGTATCTAGTTAAACTTATTCTGGAGCCCAAGGGGTTTTTATGTGGGAAACCATCTACCATTATAATAATGACTTTGCTTTTTCACTTCCTATCAGAAGCCACGAAGAAAGACGCCTTATTTTGAATAATTCTATCAATTCAAGCTCGACGAGTCTCCCAAACGCTGCACGTTTTTGCAAAACAAAAAGTCCCCTATGTAGACTCTTTTTAAACAACCTTTGCTCACAAAGCACGGTACATCCTCTACCTCTCAGCTGGTGAGCAAGCTGTCAAGGCAGAAACTGCACCCGAGGGAGGAAATGATTATAGCGTAAGGGAATGTGCTATCATTTTCCCCTTTTTGTGTATTCTCCCTCAACTGAACGCTTTATCTGCAAATTGTCAAACTAGCACATTTCATGACTTGGACGAAAACTGTCTTCTGCGTACTGTTCGTTTTTGGACGTTTCCTTGTGACACGTCAAGACAATTAGGCCGGAATAAACATGTGCGTTGTAATATCAGATGTCATGGAAGGCTGTTGTGTGGCTGCACAGTAGAGAACTGTATATCGTGTTCCCCTTCCATCAGATGCTGCTCTCTGGAGGAAGCGGGCCCAGCTGTTCTTGGCCATTGATACTTTTGTTCTTCCTCTCTAGAACCACAGTGGAGTCAGCCCTCAGCTGCTACATCGTCATCAGTTTGCTTTCATGTTCTGTCAGAAAGCCCTGAAATTTTATGTCTTATTCTTTCTCACAGTCTTGCAATCCATGCTTCCAACAAGTGCTTCTTGATTAGACCTTGTAGGGGAGATTGAGTTGTTTTCAAACTAATTTGTGATTTGGGGAACAAACGGAGCAAACTAGTCCTGCGCAACGCAAATATACCCAATCCCTGTGACGTTTGAATCCGCGCATCAGCTCAACCGACACGACGGCACAGGGTGGGGAGAAGAGGCACACCTTGAAAGACCTGGCAGCATGTCTAGTGTACAGCCACATGTGTCATATTTCTCCTCCCAAGCTGCACATTTCACACATTCCTCAAGAGTGTTTGCTTTCTTACCAGGTCAAGAGAGTGATCCCTGTGGTGCATTGCGTGTGGCTCACTGGCAGCTTTTTTGCACCTTTAAGACTTCATCTTTGCATTTCGCTCCTTGCCTTTCATTTCCTCACTGACACTGGCAAACCTGAGGTCTGGCAGTAGCTCCATCCAAAACATACGCATCATTACTTCCTGTTAGGCTCTGAAACAAAGACATATGGAAATGAGTAATGTGCCCCTTCTCAATTAAAAAAAAAATGTATCTAGTTTTATTGTGACACTGGTGATTATAGTTAAGAAATTAAAAACAAAGATGCATATTGTTGAACATACAGTTGGTTCATGTGATATTTTGCTAACAGCGTTGGGGGAAAAAAATAGACCAAAGATTGTGAATTCCATTGGCTTGTCCTGATGCTCAACAATCCAGGTAGCTGAATCTAACCTGGTTAGATTGCATTGGCTTATTTTTATACAAAGTATGTAGGGATACACAATATTATCGGCATGGTGTCGGTATCGGCCGATATTGGCGTTAAAGTTCAATATCGGACATTCCATCTAAATAACTCATCGGTATAAAAGACGCTGTTTTTGTATGACAACCCAGTGATAAGGACGCCTGCAGCGGCAGCACAATGTGATGACGTCACGCGCGCCTACCTGATCTGATCACGGCGGAGAGGAAGTCAAAACGTCGGCGGTGTGGACTTTTTTAGTTGAGGATGTCGGATTCCGAAGATTCATGGACTACGTTGAGCCTCGCTGCATCGTCTCCAGTCAGAGATGTTTGTCTGACGTAGCCTTACCCAAGTTACAAGCCGTCATTTCCGACATTATTGAGAAGCAAATAGCCGATAGCACTTGGATGAGTTTTACCACAGACATTTGGACGTTGTGTTAGCCCCGTTAGCATGATTAGTCTCGCGGCACAATCGATGGACAAAATCTTTGAACTTAAAAAGTCTGTCCTTCATGCACAAGAGTGCAGAGGATCCCACACTGCAGCTAGGAACCTGGAACAAACCTCCACAAGTGAGACAACATCGCAAGTGACTAATACTAATAAATAACATTTAACACTTTTCATTTAATATAAGTTAAAGTGCTATGCATATCATATGACTCTTACAGCTGTTACACCATTTTTGTAGCAAATAAGCCTAAATAAGAGGAATATGTTCTGACAAAGGAAAGTATATAAAATATCGGTATGGGTTATCGACCAAATAAGTTTTAACATATCGGATATCAGCCAAATATCCAATATCATCCATCCCTAAAAGTATGGCTTTTGTCTGTGAAAGTGATATAAATGAACTTTTATTCACCGACTTAGTTGTGCGATCCGTTAGTTCTCATTGTGTGTGTTGGAGATCAGTCTCAGTTACTACCACACCAAATTGTGGCTCAACATTTGCACAAGTGGCTGTGTTACAGCCAATTTTGTGTTTGCAAATGTTGGTCAGCTGTAGCAGCCATTTTGCACGAGGTTGACTCCAAACTGTTAACAGCTGTAGATGTTCATCCAAAGATTACTCTCTCAAAGCCTCATTAAAACCTGTCTGGTAGCTCATGAGACATTTTGCTAACAGACACGTGGTCGGTGGGCGATAATAGTTTCATTAACCTCAGTAAGTTTAACAAGCTCATCTAAAACGATCTCTTTCAGGTTACAACTAAAAGGGCCCATAACTGGCTAAATTTATCAAAGTAAATTCAGAAAAGTTGGGATTATCAGGCTGAATATTTTGTATAATCTAGGAATTAAGAATGTCAAACTTGTTGACAAAGAAACAAGCCATCACATGTATCTCATCTTTAAACCTTGTAATGTCAAATCTGCTGTGCGTCTCGTTTCTTCGGCTCGGTTTGTAGGTCAGTGCTCCGACACTGAGCTCACTGCAGAGGGATGCATCTTCAGCAACGCTCCCTGGGGACGAGGCCTCGGTCCTGGGAAGCAGTGGCCGAGGATCAAGCAGAGCGTCGCATCTTCAGGTCCCAGCAGCACTGGGAATCTACTTGTTTCCCAGCGTGGTCTGCCGGTTGACATTTGAGCAACCACTAGGATTAGCTCTGTTCCTCCCAGAGTTTCGGTGGGAAGAACTGCAGTTTCTCTTCAGGATAACGTTTTCTTTTGGGTAGTAGCTATTATTAACTAGGGGAGAAAAAAAAATGCATTTTTGAGATTTAAATGAGCAAAACCTTAGCTAAAAGGTATTACTGATAACTGCTGAAGTTTGTTGAAGAAGCTGTAACTGATTTGTTAACGTTTAAACAACAGAACAGAAGCAAAAATGAGCAAAAACGTATCTTAATGCTAAAATCAGAAAAGCCGCAACCAGCCGAACAGCAGCTAAAAGAAGACGTAGAGCAAGTATGCCAAAGATGACTTCTGAGAGCAAGGTTTTTGAAGGAATTGAAGAGATTGCATTTCTATGAGACAAACACTAAAAGTAAATGTTTTTGATATAAGAATGAATAAAACGGCTCGAAGTAGGTGGAAGTAATTTGATTGCAAGAACATTCTGAAGGAATTATAAACATGGAAACAATGGTTTTAATGCTGACTCGACATTCGCACAAAGAGCCTGATGAACTGCTAAACAAGGCAGTCCTTGTGGGAACGTTTAGTTGATCCAAATATCCTGTTTCCAAGGGTGTGAAATGAATTTTCTTTTAGTTATAGCTTGTTGTATCATGATCGGTCTGATCCACCTCTTGTAGCTTGGGGGGTAACAAAACCTTGGAATCTGGTTCTGTAAGCTTGTTATTTGATTAGGACTAATCTCCTGGTTTAGCTTTCAACTGGTTTTGTTTAGGGTGGAAGTCTGTCTTTTTTTATGGTTTAATTTTTTAAAAACTTTTTGTGTTAATGAACTGCCTGCTAAACTGGATTTTGATTTTTCTGACTTGAAAAGAACTGCACACAAAGTGGTATTTAAAGAGGTTAAGCTGAAATGATTCAAACTGCACAAAGAAACACCGGAAAATGGCAAATTAAAAACAATTGTAGAGACATTGAAATTTCGGAATAAATGGATCTTCCTTTTTTGTTAGTATAAGTTGTATTTGTTGCATTTGAGATGCAGATTAGCCTAGCATAAAATCTGGAAAGATATGCCCTCCATGGTTTCGTATTTGTGAACATGGAAATCATGATCACAAACTCAAAGTATTATGTGGTTGTAGTATTTGCAGCCGATTTAAGATGGCCACTACAGCTAATTAAGCTTTGCAAACACAAAAATGTCTCAAAGTCAGCTTTGTAGACTTTGAGCCAGTGGTGATTTTAACCACCTTTGGGTGGTGTTCAAGCATCCCTAAATTTTAGCTCCGCACCCCTGAAAAATAAAGAAACCATTAGGAATTTGTAAGGAAACTCATTTCTCAAACCTTAGTCACCAAAATATTAAATACATTTGGAATAAATATGAAATAAATGATGACACTCTTCAACAGGCCAGTAAAATCTTTTTTTTTTTTTTGCACGAGTCGGATCCTCAACGCCACCTGTCAAATCAACTCAGGAGGCTCATTGACCAATCAGCGATCTCGATTTGTCTCGAAGTGAAACGCCCCTTACCTGCAGGAGCTCCACCCCCTTTTCCTCCAACAATATTGTCAGGGTTTAGCATTTCAAACTCTTTGCAGATTTCTTGAAAAATCGTCAGAAAAAAATGGTTAAACATTGTCAGTGGAGAACATGTAATTCAGACTGTCACCCTGAGTGGTTAGAGGGTTGAATAGTTTATTCAATTTCAAAACCTAAACCAAGTTTGGGAAAATGTAAAAGATGGTAAATGCCGGCGATAAATGACCTCATGATCAGCTGAACACAACAGTTATAAACAGGAAGTACCACATGTTCATTTGTACGAAGGGAACTTCAGGTAAATCCTCCATTTGTTTTTGTCATAATTACATTGTATGCTTAATGATTAAATCAAAGATTAATGGGTAAAGCTAGGTGCGCGTTGTTTTGTGTGTTTTAAACGTAGATATATGTTGTAACTTCTACTTGCAAAAGTTTAGTATTTATGACCAGTTAACACTAAACTTATTTTGTACAAAATGTTTATTAGGTTGTGTAATGTAAAGTGGGGCGCTATGTCTGTAGCATCTTAGCTAGCACGTCTGTGTTGTGTGCCACTAGCTTAGCGCTACTTCTTGTTGTGCCATGCTCTCTAAAATAGTTCTTGAATCAAGTGTTTACTTATGAAGGCAAGCGTAGATGTACAAAAAAAAAAAAAAAAAAACAGAATGCAGGAAATGACATCTACTTTATTCAAAATTTTCTGGACCAACCCCCCCCCCCCCCACACACACACACACACACACACACACACATACACAAACGCGTTGTTCATGCCAAGAGCCATTGTCAACACTGGGGGCTGAGTACCCCTAAAGATAAGATTCTAGAATCGCCCCTGCTTTGAGCTAAAACTTGGTGTGTTATTAGATGACACTGACAACCTTGTTTTAACTCTACTGCTGGAGTCAACTCTGTTAACAAAATATCTCCACTACTTGATAGATTTTAATGATGGTCGTAGTGATCCTTAAAACTGTGGCAGTGAAGGCGTTACGTGATATACAATCTTTTGAGGAATATAAGGCCTTTAAATTATTATTATTTCTATTATGAACAAGTTATAGTTGGTATTCATCCAGGTTGCAGGACATTGTGTTACATACAAAATTATCCTTCATTAAAACTGGATACACCTGCTAAAACTTGGCAGTAACTCCCATGAACGTTGCCACTTCAGTTACTGACGCTTTAATTCCTGTTGTCGGGGTCTTACCTGAAGGCAACAACAGGAACAGATGGCTTTTAACAAAAAGTTTGTAATAAATTAGTTTGTTCGCTCTGCGTTGGTGGAAGGAAATACTATCTGCTGTCAGAGCTGTCTCGTCTTTTCTTTTTCCCCTGGAAAAAAGGGGTTTTTATCGGCTTCCGAGCCTCGGTTTAAAAGTCTGTGATTGCTAAATGTTTTCTTAGCTAAAAGTTTTGGTGGTGGGCTAATTTTTCAACCCAGATTCTCGTGTTTATTTTACTGCCAATCAGAAATGGTGTTTATGCTACTTGATTAAAGAGTCATTTGTGTGATTGAGTGCCAGTTGTGCCCTTTTGCCATTGAAGACAAAAGCCAGATGTTTGTAGGTTTCAGGGTATTGCTGTGCAGAGAGTGATTATCACAAATATTTATCCTGTCTATCTAAATCTACTTTGGTTCAGTGAGGCACTTTTTTTCTCATTTACTAGCCTATTTTTTATATGAATCTTGAGCAGTTATCTGTGTTTTTAACGTTTTCCAGTTCCTTCTCTTTTTATGCTCCTGAGGGGTGGTTTTGGTTTGATTTATTGGCAGAACAGAGGCAGAATTAACGCTAAGCCAATCCGACCTGGTGCTCTTTTATAGTGAACTCATAGGTTGATCCATACCAGTGATTTTTTATTAAAATTAACTGAAGTCTGCCTAAATACATTGTTTTCTCAAGCATGTGTTTAGATTTCAAATTTGAATATGTGTACAAGTAATAATACATGCATTGCCGATCAATTTATTGGTACCCTTTTCATGTTAAACAAACAAAAAGCAAACAAACAAAAAAAAATTCACAATTGATGTGACTGACCATAAAGCTCCAGTTTTGTCTCTATTATATATTTCTCCCAGAAAATTTGTGGATTGTAAATATGCATTTTGGCACATCTGCACCAAACATGGAGTTGCATTGCTTCTTGCATCCATGTCCTGGGAGATTGGCTACAATCACACGAACTACAAACTTTTTAATAACTTCAACAGTTGTATTCAGAGGAGCCTCAAGCTGCTTGGAGATGGTGTTGTAGCATTTACCTTTAATGTTGACATCTAAAATCATTTTTCTGAGCTCATACTGTTCTTTTTCTGCTCCATGGTCAGTTTGTTGACACAAAAATACCAAACCACCCTGTCTGGCACATTTATTCCCTGTAAATTGGCTGAATATCTGATGAAAAGCTTCATGCCTGTGGTACTAATGAACGTCAAACGGTTTGTAATAGTGATGCACGATGTTATCGGCATGGTATCAGTATTAGCCGATATTAGCGATAAATTTAAATATTGGACATGGGCCATTCCATCAAAATAACTCACCGATATAAAAGGCACTGTTTTAAAAAATATATATATTATATACGTATTTATATAGTGTTGCATCATTTTCAGCCCCCTTTTTGGTATCTGCATTTGGTACCAGGCCAAACTGACAAAAACCATGCAGAATAATGTATTTTAATTTCACAGCAGAGAAAGCTATGTAGTCTCTGTAAGTAGGTCTAGGGGAAATAACATTGGGTATCGGTTATCGGCCAAATAAGTTTCAACATATCGGCATATCGGATATCAGCCAAAAATCCAATATCGTGCATCCTTAGTTGGTAACATGACTGTAATGCAAAGAATAATCATCCATTAAGTGTACCAACAAATATGTACATACTATTTTTTGCATATCTTTAAAAAAAATGTTTATCACATACTAAAGACATGTAAATATATATTGGATAATTGATTTAACCTGAATATTTTTCACAGAAATAGGAGCCATTGTTTCAATGAGGTGTAAAAGTACGAACAAATGTATCCACATCTGTATCTATTGGAAAAAATAATGTCAAATCTACTAAAATTAATGTACTTTAAAGAGTTTGTGCTCACTGTGTTGTCTGCTGATCTTGCACTTTAATCAGATTAAATTATTAGAGTAGATTATGAAATCGCTTGGCATGATCAGAGACAGGAACACCCTGATAGACTCGTGCTTGGTCTGTGTGCCGGACGTCAGATTGGCTCCGCACTGTTCCGCTGGACCTTCAGTGTACCGCTACTGGACCTCCGCTGGACTCCCAACACCCCACCCATTGCAGGATCAAAGCCCAGCTTGATGCCATGGGACCGAAGGAGAATGATGCTGTCGTCCACCCTTGACCACATCATGATCATACTAACTCATATCATGGCATTTCCTGCAGATAGGCCTGGTATGCCTCTGTTTGTCTTGTTTTTTTTATTCTCCGTCACTCTGGAATGCCAAATTACACAACACGCAAGAGGAAATATTGGACTTGGCCATCACCAAGTGTTTATTTGTTGGGGTTGCATGGCTAAGTCTGGTGGTTTGCTGAATGCAGACTGGAGGTGGACCAAACGATTGCTCTGTGGTCGAATCTTTTTTTACATCACTGAGTTCTGCATTTCAAGCACCCTTCTCTTTCTCTTCCGTGCACAACTGGATGAAAGTTTCTGCTCAACTAAGCTCAGTCAGCCATACCGGAATGGCTTCAATTGCAGGATGAAACCCTTGCAAGAATAGTTACCTCATAGAAACAATATTTCCCACCCCCGCTTGGATCTTTTAAACTGCCGGTTTGTATCAGTATGTCTGGTGCAGATGCAGTTTATAGCCTGTTTCTCCTTTTTGAGGTTTCATCTTTTGTGCTGTTAAGCTGATTTTGGTTCATCTGTCTAAATGCAAATTGTCTGTGTCCCCCTGAATTTAATTAAGCAGCAAGACTGATGAGGTGAATTAGGATTTTTGCAGAGCCTGTGTTACAGAGGTCTCTTTATACCTCTGTCAAAGTCAAAGAGGCCCAAGGTTAGCATGCATCACACATAGGAAAACACCAGGCAGCCCCAAGACAGTCCAGACCAGAGCAGTCTGCCTCTGAAACGCTCCCCGCTCCTCGTTTATAAGGACCTCACTGCCTCTTTCAAAGGGTTTTCTCCACATTGTGAGGCCCCCCATTTCCTCCTCTTTCTCAGGAGGGAAACGTAAGTGTGGAGGAGTGGAAATGTTGCAAAGTTGAAGGGAAATGAATGGATGAAGAAAGCAATGTTATTTGTGGAACTGGGAGGCCCATATGCTTAAAATAAACTTACACAAAATGACTTACTGGAAACTTCAGCGTCGTCTGTTGCTGATTATTGTTTCTTGTTTTTTTCTGCAGGCACTACCCCTGGGATCTGTCTTCCTATTGGACATCCTGCATTTGATGAATTGTCACTCTTTTCATTTAAGAAGAGGAAGCGAGCAAACCCATCCGACCTCAGTGGCCAATAAGATCCCTCCAATTGTCCAGCATCCTTGCACTAAAAGAGCACCACAGCTGCCACAGGAGCTTGTCTGCTACAGTTTGTGTGTGTGTGTGTGTGTGTGGGTGTGGGTGTGTGTCCTTCCTTTCCATAATCTCCGACCACACACACTTGTTCGCTTGCGACAGGCAGCCGCTGCCTCTTGGCCCGGTTCCAGTCCTTCCCACCGGTCTCTTGCACTGCCCTGAGACATCTGTGTGTTTTGAGGCAAACGAGCAGGAAAAGTCGGGGGAACTTGAGAGGCAACTGTTTGAACAGAACAAGCAGAGTTATATAACATAAAACTAGCTGTATGCACACATGAAGAGCATCACTGCCTCTTTTACAGTCTCCACATATAGAAAAGCTACTTGTCTTGCAGATATCTTAAAAATGTCTTAATTCTTCCTTTCATTGTAAACTGGAGAGGATCATGATGTTTGTGAGTGAATCCAGGCTAGTTTGTGTAAAATGTCCATTTGTAAGGAAATATATGATCTCTGGATTTTGGCTTGGATGTGGTCTATTTATACTGAATGTAATAAAGATAAAGGTTTTTTAATATTCCAAATTGAGCACACTTGCCATGTTCATAAATGAACATTTGTTATTTGGAGAACGTTACTGCCGTCTAATAAAAGGCCAAGTATTCCTTAAAGAAATGCATATCGCCCGCTGCCTTTCATGCAAATGTTTTAGACTATGATCATCCTTTACAGAGAAATGATCAGTCAGGTCAAATATTGAAAACAACATTATGCACAGTTTAATGCGGTTTCTGCACATTCAGATCATGTGTTGCAAATAGGTCTGTCACGGTGACAAATTTTGCTGGGCGATTAAAATCGTCTCAGAAATTATTGTGATAAACGATAATATTGTTTGAAATTTGACAATAATTAGTAATTATTGTCAAATTTAAGAAGGAATGTTGGTTAATTTGTGTGTAGTACCTTTTTTCACCATGGGATGGCAGGATAAGACTGTTTGAACCAAAGGATGGATAGTGAGGGAGCAGCAGCGAGTCTCTTTAAGAAAAATGGGAGGGAGGCCCCTTGACGTGACATGGGCTGTCTCTCATTCCTTTTTTTTTCATTCCTCAAAATGGCGGACGCTCGATGTAGTTTGAGCTCTTTAGCATAGCATTTTTCACATAAAGCTTTTAATTTAAAAATCAGTAAAGTTCTCAGCTTCTTATTGCAGAGAAAAACTTTTTACACAAAGGCACGGGTTTCAACCGTACATTTTTGAGCTTTGACAAGACGGAGGTTTTTTTTTTTCCAGAGGTCGGCCTGTTAGCTTAGTTTGTAGCTTAGCTTCTCAGCTTAGCTACTTTTAACGATCCAAAAATGTGATTTTGGACGATTAAAACAGATTTTAAAGAGAAGGGAGGGGTCAGTGAAGAGCACCGGAGTTGAGCCTTTTGTCATCCAGTGTCTTCAGTAGAAAGAGAGACATGAAGGAACGATAAAGCCGATAAATGAAAATGAGGTCGATAATTTTAATTTATTATGCGATTAATTGATTTATTGTTTATTGCGACAGGCCTAGTTGCAAATGACTCTCAGCTACTACCACATGAAATTTTAGTTTAACATCTGTAAATTTGACTGACTTGCAGCCAGTTTTGTGTATTCGAAGGCCAGTTGACTGTGGCAGCCATCTTGAATTGGCTTGACTCCAAAACTTTATCTGTTATAAAGTTACTTTCTGCAAGGCTCAGTAAAGTTTGTCCAAGGCACATGAACACACAAAGGCATGAGCAAAACATTATCGCCCACTCTCAGCTTTTAGTGGCCGGTGATAATTACTGTCCGTTGTCACTTTATAGACTGATTGCTTAATGATCTGAAGTGACAGGAAGTTATTACCTGGTTGTGCACATCTATTCTCTTCTTGAACTTTTATCTCAGATCCTCACTTTTACTGCTTCACTCTCATCACTACAACTTTTTTTGATATAAACGCTGCTTATTTACACATGCTGTGCATCAGTGATGCATTTACAACATCAGTATAATTGTTTCACAAATATCAAATACATTTAAAATAATTGCCATAAAAGTAAATAACACATTGTTGGTCTTTTTTGCACATGTGGATTTTGTGGATTGTTTAAATATTAGAGAAATCAGAAGTTCTATTGTTTAGGTGCAATATTGAATTTGAAATACAATTTGTTATATTCTCAAAGAAGTCGTCTTCCTGTTTTAATGTAATGATTAAAAAAGATGAACTGTTGATGGTTTTTTAGAGTTTCCAGAATTGGACAACTTCTGGCCACAGAAAAATAAAAACAAATGATCAAATAAAATCCCAACAAGAAGTAAACCGTAAAATAAGTATTCTGGTTAGTTGTTGTTCACTTATCTTGATTTATGCTCAATAATCCAGGTAGAAAAATCCTACAAAGTTAAGTCAGGTCCTCTGAACAGATTCTTATTATTCAAACATTTCGTCTTTCATCCAAAAGACTTCACCAGTCTGAGGAGCTGCAACAAACTCAGTCTTATAAATAGCACCTTCACATAGTGAGTCAACCAGTTTGATGGTGTTCCGATGGTTTGGTTTATTGTTCACTTAATTCGTTTTAAAGTTAAACGCCTGCCAATGAGTTTTTTCCCCCCTCTGTTAGGAATAAATAAATAAAAATTCAGTCCCTTTCAGTGTATCCCTTTGTTTCCAAAAAAATGGTTACCGTTTTTTTCCGATTATAAGGCGCATTAAGTGAAACAAAACAGTCAGATAAGTCAAACTTTATTCAACATTCACAATAACTACATAAAATTGGTTTGTCAGTAAGCACAACCAGAATTAATAGATAAGGCACACACTGTCGATTTTTGAGAAAACTTAAAGGATTTTAAGTGTGCCTTATAGTCCGAAAAATACGGTAAATACAAAAACAACTGGACTTCTGTTCAGTAGCTGAAGACGATTCGCTTCTCATCTGAGGAGCTTTCTTATTTCAAAGAACAGGGAGTGTGAGGTTTGAGATGTAAAGCTGAGGTGTTCTGTAAGCTAGATTCACATGTAGACACATTCACATTGCCCTCTCACTCCTCACAGTAGAGGTCCGTTAAGGTCTGACTCATTGATGAGCCACTCTGGACACATGAATGAAGGTCTTGATTTGAGTGAAAGGCCTAAAGCTACATTATATGTTTTTAAAAGCTAAAATCTGAGACCTCCTCTGTTTAAAGTTGGTTTCTCTTTTTTTTACATAAATTGCTTCCTTCACCCCCCCACCCCAAACCAGCTGTCTTCTCAGTACAAAATGTGAACGTTTTGGTCCTCAAAAAAATGTGTCTCTTATCCTTGAGGTGTAGATGGACCAGTTTTGGACACTCTTTTAGAGATTTACTCTTTTAGCTGATGATACTGTCCATCTGCCCAAAGAACAAAGTTCCAAAGTTTTATGGTTCATTCAGATGCAAGTAATAAAACCCTAGAGTTTAAAGAGGGTATACTTTCTTTTTCCCATGACCGTATCCCCTAATGTCTCCTTTAATGGATTCAAGATTTATATTAATGATCTGAGTTTTTGCACCTTAAACTCAACCATAAAGTACTTTTTATTGTTGACTATTTTACAGCACAAGTCTAAGTGTCTTGTTCTGAAACATTATAGACTGTCTTTTGTATGAAGTGAGCACTGTCCTTTTCCCTTCTTCTGTCTGCTGTTTCTCCTAAGTTCATTGAGAATAGGATAATGTTCCCAGAGGCCCTTGTTGGAGTGAAGGATGCAAGCTGCCGGACATCAGACTTGTACACAGACGTAATGAAGTAAGGAGGGGATTCAGCAGTGACCCAGGACCAAATTGAAGAATAGAAACCCCTTTTGTGCTCGGGGATGCAGACCAGGCCCGGATATTGCCAACTATCTCTTCATTGTCTCGTCAAATGTTGGCATTTGAGTTTGAATGACGGCTTTCAGTTTAGCCAAACATTCCTGACACAGAGGGGGAAACACCCTTCTTTTCCTGCCCCCATTTGTTTTCTCATCTTGCGTCGTAGCTGAGCGCAAATAAGCTGGTTCCACCACAGTTTTCAATCAGATCTGAAGGATTCATGGTGGGAGTTACTCAGGCATTAAGGAAGACGGATTTATGCATCCAGAAAATATAATTATGAGATGCCGGGTGAAGAAAACCACTGCAATTGTCGGGCGCAGCTTCAAACAGTTAAATCTCCAACTAGCTTTACTGGAGTTCTCCTGGAAATCACCCTCTCTGCAAAGATAAGGAGGCTTTGATGTGCGACACCTTTGCTGGGTGTCTGACACCCCTCGCTGCTGATAACATGACCAGAATAGCATGTGAAAGAGCAACATTTTTGCAGCCTTCTTTTCATGTTGAAGAGTTTGGTCCACTTCCAGCGGCGTGTAATCATTTGAGGTGAAAACTTCCAGCGTGACCGAAAGAAGCCACTTCATCTTCACTCCTGGCTGAGTGGCAGCAGTCAGCTCTGGGAGGAGGGTTCACCGCTGATCACACCATCGCTTTCCAGCCATAGCATCCTCTTCCCTGCTGTCAGTAAACCCAAACAGCCGGTTTCACTCTGAGCACATGAGCAACCTGTAATCAGGCTTGGCCCTGAAAATGGAACGTAAAAGTAAATCTTGTGTTTATATTCGAGTGTGGCCTCCCTCGTGGAGCGACTTCCTTAATTGTGTACAAGAAACAGCGATGAAAGTTTTAAATGACCTTTGATTATTGCCCTCTGCCGTTCACGTGTCTTCATTTGGCAGTCTGTTAGCGAAACATCTTAAAAGATCTCTCAGAAGATGTTAATGAAACTCTTAGAAAGTAATGTACTTCTACAGTTGACTATCTTTTGAATTCGTTTCAATTCATAAAGACTTTATTAATCCCAAAAGGAAATTAATTGTTGATGTATTTCATCCTGGTTTCATTTAGAGTTGTTCTAGATGCTGATGGCTTTGGGCAGGAAGGATCTCTTGCAGTCCTTTCCATAGCAGATCTGAAGAAACTGGCTCCAGATGCTGATCCGTCCACCCAGACCCAGCAGAACTTTTGGTCCTCTTGAGCAGCAGGACTGCCTGATTGTCGGGCAGAACTCCTCCCAGAGCGGTGACCATTTCTCCCAGCACCCTACCAAGCCCCTTGTCACCGTGGACTTAACTGCAGGTGTCAAGGGACGATCTTGGTCCTCCCACTGTCACAAGCCGTGTTTCCCGCTATAGATCTTGGCGGCCAGGCACTCGAGCACCACTTCCAGGTAGACAGCGATGCATCCACGGCACCTCCTTTTCAACTCATTTGGGTTTTGCTGCTCATATTATTTGAGCCTTTGATGTGTTAATAAGCAGCTCCCAGTTGTAGAAAACTACCTTGTTGTTATGGTTACGCATCATAACAAACGTCTAACAGTAAAGAAGTTTGTAGTGAAATCCTTCCAGCAGCACAGCATCAGATACCAGAGGAAGTAATCATCTGAAAAAAGTGATTTATATTCAGAACAAACAGTAATTAAAGTTTTCAAAAGCAAAATCTCAGAATGAATGTAACAGATACTCCAACATGCTGCCACCGTGAGCAGCGCAATTCTAGAAAAAAAAAAGAAATTGGTTTGAAATCAACCCAGTCTAAGATGACCTCCCCAGCTCATTGACCTGAACAAACACAAGAAGTCTACAACTCAGTTTTACAAAAACTGAGCTAAAATTTGATGTGGCAGTGGCAGAGTCCTTCTCAACACGTACTTTTGGAGTAAACATATCTCACAAAATATTGCATGAGATTGTGCATAATGTAACATTTACAAGGTTTGAGCAAAACCTCTACAACTCTCCCTTTTCAGCAGAATGTAGTCTTAGTCTAAAACTCACAGGTGGTGTGCACTCTGTCCAATTTTCAGAGGAATGTTTTGTTTTGTATTTTAATAGCAACATAACTACTTTAATGCCTCTTATGATAGGGAGGGTGGCAGTGTTGTATAAAGTACCTAAACGTGATACTTCAGGGAAAATACAAGTATCTTAACATAAAATTACTTTGGTAGAGGTTAAAATCTCCTTTAAAATTATTACTTAATTAAAAGTCCTAAAGTATCAGACATTTAATGTACTTAAGTATCAAAAGTAAATTTCTCATATAAAATGTACTTAAAGTAAGAGTACTAAGTAAAAGTGAATGGTTAGAATTTCCAAAACAACATTTATTGGGTGCAATACTCAATGACAAAAACTTGGATAGTTTGAACTGAACAATGAAAGGTTGCTCTTTAAAAAGTCTGATTCTAATGAAGTATATTCATTCAACATTTATTAACCTTTATTATGAAAGCTGTTAGAAAGTACACATTGTCGTGAAGTTGGCTTCTTTACTGAGCTTGGTTCTGTTTGGTTATGGCTTGTTTCTTTCTGAATATAATAGTTCCTATGCTCTTGAATGCACCGTGTCTGTTCCAACATTGCCAGTAAACGCACCACTCTGTGTAAAGTGCAGAGCTCAGTTGGAGGTTTTTTTTTTCTCTCCCGACATGGATGGAGCCTTGTTGTTCAAGCTTGTTTGTGCTTTACTAGTTTTCTGCTGTGTGTAAATACCAGCAGAAACACAGCAAATAAATCACCCAAACTGGATATATGTCTCCATGTTTTTTAATGGGAAGACTAGTGGCCCAACAACTTTACCTTGCTGCACTAAAGCAGTTTTGCAGCTACCGTCATTTTCACACCTATCATGAATTTACAGTGACTCCACTGAGTTAACAAAGACTTACTGTAACGATTGATATCTGCATATACATCTAGCTTGTCCACAGCTGGAACCGCAGTTTTCACACAAGCAGTGGGGGAGGGGCTGGGTTTGTGAGTGAGTGTCAGTGAGGGAGAGGAGAAGGGGCTGCATGAAGGCTCAAACAAACAGGCATTGCCCAATCAGATTTCTTCTAATTTTATAAGCTATGTTTACATGGACATAAGTAATCGGATTAAACGGCCGTTCGGAATAAAAGTGTGTCGTGTAAACGCCCCGTTCGGGTTATTTTTTGTTTATTCAGCGCGATCCAAAATAATTTGTGATCAGAACGAAATGGGTGGTTTACGCCGATTCATAATCCGAACGGTGCACATGTAAAGGCTCAATCTGCTCATTTATTTCTGATCGTGAAAAACTGACCTGACTACTCGTGTGCGACCTAAGTCATTTCTGTCGGGCTAATGCTAATAATATTAACGTGTTGGGGAAGCAAAACTGGTCGGTGAGCGACACAACATTTAAACTTTGAAAGAGCTCAAAATGATCTGTATCACCTGTAGCTCAGTCAGGGAGTGCAGTAACGTCTCCACCGTCATTAAAACCTGTCGCGAGTCCATTTTGGGCGCTCAGGTTTGTTTACGTTCATCCCGGAAGTAAACCGGAAGTAGACCTTCTTCTGTGGTTTTTTTTAAAGAGAGTTTACCACTCTGCACATGTCAGTACTTCAGTTCAGAACAAATTACGCTGCATGTAAACGCTCGTCATGAATAGATTGTGCCCATGTAAACGATGCATTTGGATTATTTAATCTGAAAACATTTCAATCCGGTCAAAGACTTTTGCTCATGCAAACATAGTGATATTGTAGGAACGAGTAACTAAGATGGTCAAGGGAAATGTATTGAAGTAAAAGTACACATTTTATTGAGGAAATGTAGAGTAAAAGTGAAAGTCGCTAGAAATGTAAATAACGAAGTAAAGTAAAGATACGTCGAACTTCTGCTTAAAGTATTTCTACTTTGTTATAACACTGGAGGGTGGTGTGTGAGTTGCAAATGCAAGTTCAGCTCACATAAACGAAGCGACTCGCTACAGTTTTTAATTTCGTAACAGTTTGAATTGACAGCTCCTCAGATGAGCAGCGAAACGTCTTCAGCAAACAAAGGCAGCCCATCAGGATCCAAATCAAAACTCCAGGATTACAGATCACGACTTGTCACCCTTCACCTCTTCTGTTTTCCTTCGTCTCGCTCTCTCTCTCTCGCTCTGTGGCTGTCTGCCTATCTGCAGGCCCCATGCGCTCTGGTGGGTTCAGTAGGCTGGTATGCAGCAGGAATCTTTGGATCAAGGTGATTTCACGCTGCTCCACGTTTTCCCAGGACTCGGAGCCCTCTCTTACCTCTGTGCAGCTTGTAATGTGTGATAGCAGCTGACGTGTTATCACAGGACACATGAACAAACAGCAGAATCTGGGTAAGGCTGTTTTATCTAACTAACACCTCTGTTTCCCTCAAGTGTCTGTGCTTTGACTGGCTCTATGGCAGGCTTCCTTGGCCTCTTACACCGTGACCCCCTCCACCAGAAACCCTTGACCCCCGGGGTTTGTCATAGCAAAGACAAGTCAATAACACAACATTAAATCTCAACTAATTGTTTCAAAGACACCCCTTCTTTTGAAGCAGAACTAATCTTGCTAACTCTGACGTTCTCTCAGACAGTTCCTGTTCTCACTTCAGTCTGTTCTCATAATAGCTCTGCAGCGTTGTTGTGTTTTTCTCAATGAAACTCCATCTCCCATTCAGCTCTTTGGTGGCAGCTGGGAAAAAAAAAACGGGAAGTTTGCGATGTGACTCAGTTCAACTTCTTTCATTTAATTAGACTCAAGTATGAAATAATGTATTAAAAAAGCCAAATGGTGCAGTTGAAGTTTACTCCAGTCGTTTTCCAGTTGTATTGATATGCAGTTCTGAAATGCAGGTGCGCGATCAATGTAAACAAAGCAGCTCGACTGAATCTTCTGAAAATCAGGCTTGAGTTGCATGATTCCTATTACTGTCTTTAAGTCAAGAGCTGCTTGAACAGATAGTGAAGTGGTGCGAAGAGCTGGGAGAGATGCATGAACTCACAATCCCTGGACTCCAGGCAGGTATAGATGTGTGGATCCATTTTAAAAAGTGTCTCATGAGCTGCTCTGCGAGTTCCAGCCCCTTCCATCAGGCCAGAGATACTCAAAAAACAGCTGTCATCAGTCTATTAAATATGTCTTAGATTGAGTTTAGTTTTTAATCATTTTTATTTAGTCTTATTTTGTCAAATTTTGTTCTTGTTTCATATTTTTATCATATTTTGTTATATATTGTTTTTAAAGGTAGGGGCATTTTATTTATTTTATTACTATTAACTGGTCATTATTTTTATTATATTAATGGTCATTAAGCTTGTTTTATGGTTTAAAATCTAGTTTTATTTAAAAATGAACACATTGGTGGGTCGAACGGAGCTCACCCGTGGGCCCGATTTGGCCCCCGGGCCACCAGTTGAAAAGCCCTGGTCTATTGTTATGTGTACATCAAATGGTGTGGAAAGAGAAGATGACTCACTTCACTGTAATCAAATCTTACTACCAGTACAAATAAAGTTGACTGGTTGATTAATTGATTCATTTACATTATGCTGGCCTTAAATAAATATGTACAGTAAGTTTAATTTAATAATTTTCAGTGACTTTTCGAACTATAAGGTGCATTAAGCAAAACAAAACCGTGAGATAAGTCAAACTTTATTCAACACATTCACAATGACCACATAAAATTGATTTGAGGTCAGTAAGTGCAACCAGAATTAATTCAGTTCAATACTTTATTAATCCAAAAGGGAAATTAATTGTTGTTGTAGCTCATCATCCTGGTTTCATTAGTTGTTCTAGATGCTGATGGATTTGAGCAGGTAGGATCTCTTGTAGCAGTCCGTCCCCACAGCGGATCCAAAGAAACTGGCTGCAGATGCTGATCCATCCACCCAGACCCAGCAGACGTCTCGGTCCTCTTGAGTAGCAGGACTGCCTGAATGCCGGGCAGAGCTCCCCCCAAGCGATAGCCATTTCTCCCAGCAGCCTGCTGAGCCCCTCATCGCCACAGACTTAACTGCAGGTGCTGGGGAACGATCTCGGACCTCCCGCTGTCACGAGCCACGTTTCCCGCTACCTCCAAGAGCTCGGTGATCAGGAACTCGAGCACCGCCTCCAGATAGACGGGAATGCATCCATGGCACCTCCTTTTCAACTCATTTGGGTTTTGGGACTGTAGTTGAGGTATTATGTGAGCTTTTGAAATGTTAATCATCTGCTCCCAGTTGTATAAAACTGCCTTGTTGTTATGGTTACGCATCATAACAAATGTCCAAAAGTCAAAAAGGTTTCATTAAAAATCCTTCCAGTGGCACAGCATTTGATACAAGAGGAAGTAATCATCAGAAAAAAAGGCAATTTACATCCAGAAAAAGAAGAATTAAAGTTTTCAAAAGCAAAAGAGCTACTCCAACATGCAGCCACCTTGAGCGGCGCAATTCTAGAATACATAAGGCTTACTGTCAATTTTGAGAAAATTTAAGGATTTTATGTGTGCCTTATAGTCCGAAAAATATGGTCAATAAACATAGATTGTAGCTAGTATTCGGTTTAACATAACAATTTTTTTTAAGACACATTAACCTTTGATGTGAAGAAATAAATAATGTGTGGATTTTCTGAATTCAAATTTTTTATGACTTTGCAAAGAGTTCCTTTTAAAAAGTCAATTAAATTGATCAAAGGTGGTAAATTTAGATTCAGAAAAATAAACTGTGCGTGCGTGTGCTGGGAGGCCTTTTTATGATGTTGCGTTTGCAGGACTGAAACGACCTTCATGACTTCCTCTTCCATTATATTCTTATTATGTTAAAAAAAAAAAACCCTGCTTTTAGACATCTATCCATGCAGCTTTGCAGACATATCCTTGTATCTGCCGTCAAGCCAAAGGACTTCCTTTGTGGAAAACTTTTCTCTGGAAAGAGATCATCATGCTGTCCACACCCAAAGACATAAGGATGTCAACAATATCACACTGTGTGGACTGCTGCTCATAACATCACTTTGTCAAATCAGATGGCACAAATCTGATTCTGTGTTACAGGCCTTTAAGAAAATGACACATATTGTAACAAGTGCACATATTTTGTTTGTTTGCCCATGTTCATGTTAATGAAACTTACAGAAAGTCATTAATGGATGCATGGCTACAACTGATTAACTTTTGATGGCTACTGACTAAAATAACAAAAAAATGGCTGTAACTCTGCCATTTTTACAGGAATTGTTCTAAAATTTGATGTGAAATAGCTGAGGTGTATTCACAGCGCATGATCCGAGCGTGACATGATCATTAAATTATTAGTATAGAAGCATAATGCCACGTTTAGTTAAAATGTATTGTTTGAAAAATAGTTTTATTCTTGAGCAGAAGACTTTCTGAAAATTATCTTCAAGCTATAGCTTATATTTCGAGCACACGTGTCATAAGGAATTAAATTAAATGTAAACTTAATTATCCCCTTTTTTTTTTCCCCTTTTAAGTCCAGTTTTCAATGTCGTGTTAAAAAGGACATAAATGTCTGCCAGAGCAAAGCACATTAAATAGAAATGCAGTGGAGCTGCATATTTTTTCTAAACCCTGAAGAAGAAAATCATTAGTGGATGAAGTAAATGAAAATGTCAGCCTGGAATTTAAAAGCAGACAAACTTCAACATTTCTGATCTAAAGCCTCGCAGCACTTAAAGTCACAGCTTGCTTTTTCCAAGTAAAATATTTAATAATGAGCTCTTGTCATTTTTTACACGCGGTCCTCTGATTTATTGGAGCGGTGTCAAATACGTTGGGCCAGCTGTGTTGGAGATTTATGAGCCTAATGACAGACGGTGCAAAGTACTCATTGAAAACATAAATTGCATATTGTATTGTAAATTCAATTGTTTGTGCGTCTGTGATTAATTTTCCTTTACCATAGAAATGATGTTAGAAACTCAAATGTTTCCTTCAATCAAGTTATTTTTATGATTTTATTTCTGTAGCATTTGCGTTTTATTTCTTAGGTGGGCATTTTATTTCCAGTTGTGGATCCATTGTCGTTATTGCATGGCTAACTTTATTACGAGACGAAAGCTGGGATTGATTAGTCGAACTTTTTCAGAGCATCCTGGCTTCACTGTTTTTATAAACACCAAGTTGGGTCAAGCAGGAAGAGCAAATTCAGTTACAGTAACCACTGCTGCGACGCAGACCGTTTAGATGTTTAATATCAATACGAGCAACAATTGTGTCTTTTATTACAACTCAGCTGTCCCTGTGATCGTACTGATTACATGTCTATTACACAGTTTACCTGATAGAAATTCACATGATTTGACTTTATTTACAGATATTCTTAACACAGTATGATTTGATTTTGAATGTCATTGTTTCTGTGTTATGTTTTTATTTTGATGCTTTTAATTGCATCTTGTCATTATTATCTTTCTTTAATTTAATAAGCCCATATGCATGATATCTGAGTCGAACTGAGCAGGTTAATGCGGAATAAATCCACAAGGCGATTTACACGCTGCTGTTTTTGCAAAACCAAATTGTTTGGTTTGAACGTATGCATATTGTTAATACTCCAGTTTGGAACAATAGGTATCTTTTATGGAATAGAAAATAGTTCTGTTTAGAGAACTAATTTTCTAAAGGTATCTGGGCTATATCACACTTCATGAATGATAATGGTGATATTTTATTGTTCAGCGAGTTTTGTTTGAAGTTTAATATTGTTTGTGATGTCAAGATTTACAACAGGCTGATGAAAGCATTACCAACACCTCTTAAATCTATGGTTAGATAAGATTTGATTCACTCCAAAACATCCCCTGCTCTGAGTCAACTGTACATAGAAAACATAGACTTTAGAGATAAAATGATGACAAACAAGCTCATGAGGAGAGTTTTACAGAAAGAATTGTACCCTGGTCAAATCAAACGTCACTATATTCTTAAAGATCTCCGAATGGATATAATTTCTAAATTTAGGACAAAATATATCTCTTTTCCACTTCCTCCAAAAGTAAAGGAAGTCCATTTTAAAATACTAAATCACATCTACCCAACAAATGCCTTTATCAGATCTAGATTTAATTTTGATACTGCTGGTTGTACATTTTGTGATAATGAAGAGGAGGATTTAGATCTTTTTTCAACTGTAGTGTCTCTCAAGACTTTTGGAGCAGGATGTGGGATTGGCTTCAGGCCCAGGGAATGGAATTGCCAGATCTGACCTTAACAATAATAAAAGTTGGAGTTTATTTTCAAAATTCTTAAATATAAATTTAATTAATAACCTTAATATTACTAGGAAAGTTTTTTGATCATAAATGTAGATTTTTTTTTCAGGTGAATCCAAATTTATGTCATTGGGGAAATGACCTGAAATCTTTTTGTGAGTCTCTTAAGTTGGTTAAAAGTATCTGCTCAACAGCTTTATACTTTGATTAATAACTTTAATTTGATATACATTTGTTCCTTGTTTTTTTTTTTTATATATATATATTTTTTTTTTATGTATATAACTCAACCTGTGAAAGTTAACTGATCCTTTGTATTACTTTTTTTTTTTTTTTTCCTTGATTTGTTTGTAAATTGTTATTCATAATAAAAAAAAAGTTTTGTTGTATTGTGGAACCGGAAGTCATGTTATCACGCCGGCTTTTACTTTGAAAAGCATTTTAAGTATTGACCGGATGTTCCTTTCTGCTGCGGCCGCTTCATCATCAGGCAGACTGGAAGGAGCAGCAGCAGGACAGGAGCAAACCTTGTTTCCTCAGCCTCATGCTTCGTCCTGCGGATTTCTGCTCCTTCTGTCCGCTGCCGAAACTATTGTGACCATAATTCTCAAGTTTTATTTATCATTTTATTTGCAAAATCAGCAGGAAAGTGGGGAAGAAGTGGCCCGAGCCATGGAGCTTTATTGCCTGGAGTCGGACATAACCGTGAAAGCCCAGCGTGACCCAAACATCCTCTATGATAACAGAGTGCTGCAAAGTTTATTGACAATCGAGGACAGTTTTTTACCACAATGTTCATATTTTCAGCGGGTTCAGAAGGATATTCAGCCGTATATGAGACGAATGGTTGCAGGTTGGATGCATGAGGTTTGTGGAAACTTACGCATTAATAAGCTAACTGCTTGAGCTAATGCGCATTTTATTCAAGTTTCGCCGCTATCGTAGGGCTAAACGTGGCTTCAGAATGTGTTTTAGTTCAAAATGAGTTGTTCTGGTGCATTTTAATTGTGTGAGAATGACTCACTAAAGTAAAGGCGTGGGGGAGTCGGAAATAAGGCGAAAACTCAATGAACCTAGCTAGTTATTTATCGCTTTACAGCTAAAGTGGTGGCTTTTTTTTTGTTTTTTTGCTAATTAGCTAGCTCAAACGACAGCGGAAGATCTGAGCTTAATTTACATGATGTAAAACTCGACATGTATTAAACCCAATAATTGTTATTAATTTTTAAAGGTGAGCACAGCTCAGGCAGCGTGCTGCAAAGAAAGAGCTTTCAGTTTTAACATCTCGAAAGTTCAAACTTTTTTGTGGCGACTGTCGGAAACGAATCGATAACGTTTTTTTTTTTTTGTTGTTGTTGTTTTTCTCACACTTTGTAAAGTTTTACAAGTGTTTGAGCATGAGGCAGAGCCCAACGAGGAAGAGGATTTGAAATACGAGAGGGGGGGTTGCAGAACGACTTCCTATTGAACTAATTTGTTTCTGCTTTGACTTGGATTTTAAGCCTTTTGTTGTTTTGAAGAGTCGGACAATTAAAACTGTTGCACCTTTTTTTAAGAATGATTGGTTATTCTACATGCAAGAATCTCATCTGCTTTAAAACTTTCTCCAACTTGATAGAACTGTGCTGATATTTTTCAATGTCTGTGCTTCTTTTTCCAGGTTTGTGAAGAGGAAAGCAGTAACGAAGACGTTTTCCCTTTAGCCATTAATTATTTGGACAGAGTTTTAGCAGTGATGCCCACAAGAAAGAGTTATTTGCAGCTGCTGGGAGCTGTGTGCATGTTCCTGGCCTCCAAGTTAAAAGACTGCAGGCCCATATCAGCAGAGAAACTCTGCATGTACACAGACAACTCTATCTCACCACGAGATCTGCTGGTAAGAGCTGGGATTTCAAACACCCCATTCATTCATTCATTTTTTTTTCTCATGCATTCTGCGAGAGCATGAAGACACATTTTTGGGGGTTATTTTATAAAGCTGAGAGCTGAATTAGTCTCACAGGAAGAATCCCATTTTCCTTTATAAGTGAAACTCTTCAAAGCACATGCAGAGCTCTGCTGTGGATCCATGTGGACTGTGGAGTGGTCTGATGCCATCTAGTGCCAACAATGCAGTACAAGGCATGGATATCCTGCAGATTTAAGGATTTTCAGTTACATGTGGGTTTCTTTAAGGGCTAAAAGGTGGCTTTCGTTTTATCAAAAAGTCTGACTTTACAGTTAATCGTTTACCAGATGACTTACAAGGCAGGAGCAGTAAAGTTTCAGTATGCATAAGCATTTGAGGATATAATGCAGGAAGATTAATTATGAGACGTTCTTTAGAGTAGCATGTTTGGATTTAATCATTTATGTTCAATTGTTAGTTTTCTTGACACAAGAATTACCCAAAACATACTGTACCTGGGACTGACTATATCGATCACAAAGTTCCAGTTCAGCATGGGAAACAAATGTTTAATTTAGTTTTAAATAAATGAATATATTTTATTTTGAACCTTAGTAGCACAAGCATGGTCATTTGTACTGTTTGCTAGTTAGCGAAATATAATTTAGTTCAGAACTGTAGTTCAACAAATTTAGATGTGACCCTTAAAACAAAACTCATAAGAATTCAATATTAGTAATTGTTTTTAGCTGTTGAACATCAATTGATCCCACAAGCTAGAAATTGAAATGTTTTAATGCTATTTTCATAAAGGTAACAAAAAGAAATGCGTTGGGATTTTCAAGGCAGCTGTTCAGAAAGTGAACACACGGTCAGCTCAGCTCCACCCTGCTCATCTTACAATCGTTGTTTTCCATGTCTGAAACTGGTTTTTAGCATAAGCAAGTTAGTGATGGGTTATGTGCAGGAAACCAGCGCGGATGAGAATGATGGCGAACATTTCAGATGTCAAGGGTGCTTTTTATGACAGTGGGGACTGCCCCTGTGTGGCGTTGGGGTTTTACTGCTTACTACATTTGTTTTAGGGGGTTTGCTTTACTGTAGAGCGAATGACAAGTTTTATGAAGTGGTTTTTTTTAATGTCATCTGTTTTAAATGCTCGTTAGTTTTAATTTTAACTAGCTTAATTCTTTTTCTAAGTAACATTTTAGCTTTCCAATTATTTGGACTTAACCTAAAATATCTAGAAATATGTTCCTTTTGATTTGAGTCATTTTGCCATCCGTATTTAATGTTGGTTGTTGAGTTTTAGAAACATCAGTGGAAAATCTGTCTGCCATTTTCCCAGTAAATGGAACTACTTGGTGCTTAGTTTTTGGCCCTCAAAGACCCAAATAAAAAATAAAAATATTACACTGGAAAATACTATTTAAATCTTAAATGCATATTCAAAAAAATCACCCATTTCTACCCAGCCCCAATCAAAATAACTTATTTTGTCTTTTTGTTTCTCACACCAGATTATACGCAAGTCGCTTCATTTGACGCAAGTCGCTTCATTTGACGCAAGTCGCTTCATTTGACGCAAGTCGCTTCATTTGACGCAAGTCGCTTCATTTGACGCAAGTCGCTTCATTTGACGCAAGTCGCTTCATTAGACGCAAGTCGCTTCATTAGACGCAAGTCGCTTCATTAGACGCAAGTTGCTTCCCTAAATTTTGTTTCACAGGAAGCTGTCATGCTGAAGCAAACTGTACTGGCATAAATTCAAGTCATATCTATTTAATGCTTGAAAATCAGAATGTGTGTTTAAAAAAAAATTGTAAGAAATAAACTAGTTACAATTTTTATTTTTTTCTTAAGGTCTGTTTTCAGATGCAAAGCAAAACTGTGTAAAACTGTACTCAAGTTCCTTAACTTGCGTGTTCGTTTCAACTTGCTAGTACGGATTACGACAGGATGTTTCTTCCTCTCAGCTGATTTATGGTTTATTGGAACAAAAGCAAAATCATTGTCCAAATATGAATTTTTTTTTTAAATCATGTTCGGTAGTGCTGGCACCATCCTCCAAATTGTGAAAGACATTTGCAAGAGAGTTTCAAAAATAATTACCTCGCGCATGTTGTGGGCCTTGCTTTTGTGTTGCAGGACTTTTGGATGAGTTGAAACATTTGTAAAACAAATTATAAAGGGCTATCTCACTGAGCTGTGATTGCTGGAAGACTAGGTGTCTACTCCAAATTGTGGTAAAATACGTTGAATCTTTATTGAAGTGTCCCTGAACTGAGTTTTTGCGAACAATGAGTCTGCATCTTGAGAATGTAGTTTTTTTTTTTCCCAAAAAAATTTGACTATTTTTGTATGTGCTGCTTGCAAAACCAAATTCTTGGCCATGTACAGTATTTTGTTATCCACCTTTGCTCTCCACAAAAACATCACCTTAATGTGGGGGTGGGGTTTGAGTTCCCCCGTGATTCTGGAGGCTTATTATCTTCCAAGACTTAAACCTCCAGAGAGGTGACGTTTCACATCGTCAAGTCTACGCTGCCAGTAGTCAGTCTGACCAGGGACATTTCATCGTCTGCCACCCAGCTCACTTCACACCCGACCTTAAAATCCTCCTCACAGGTGGTGGACCCATATGGAGGTGGCCTTTTATCACTTTTCTGGACTTGAACTAGCCAAGCCCCAAGAGTCTAGGCTCAGTCACAAGGTGTTCGCCAGCAAGCTCCTACAAATGTCTGGCTCCAGGGGGGTGCTCTGGTTTTTCTTTTATGGGTGAGGTATACTGACAAGTTGGACGTTTATTATTGAGGTTTTGTCCAATCGCTTTTAGTACAACTCCTCCCTTGAGACCAATTTGCCATGGGAGACCCTACGGAGGGATGGGAAAATAAAAACGGGCATGGGAGGAAGTCTGAGAGTCCAAAGAGAATGGCTTTTAGTTTTATATTTTTGACCAATTCAAGAGAAAATTTGTTGCATAGATTCTTGGAACACGTTTTAAACTTGAGCGAAGAGGACTTTGCATTTCATCCAAGGAAATTAACATACTTCAAAACATTGGCTTCACTTTTCAGACTTGGATTGTTTTCAAATTTTATTTACACCAGCTCGACTTTCTTGGAAAGAAAAAAAAACACCTTGCACAGAAACAGTTCTATGTCATATAAGCTTCGCCCTTTAAGGCCTTCGCTTTAGTGGGTTTATCCCGTTATGCAGAGCATAAGCACTGAAAAAAAATTAGTCCACGCCCACCTGCTGTGTGGGCCCTACCCGGTCCGTATAAATTACGTTAAGAGCGGGAAATCGGCTCCCATTTTTTCTTCAGCGAGCTAATATAGCACTGTCAGAAGAACAAAGAAGATAAGTTGTGTAAATGACCAACCTTGTGAAGGATGCTGGGCCCGGCAGTCGACCTCCGGTCGTCCGGTGAGTTCTCCTCCCCGAGGAGAAGATGACAGCAGTCTTATTCCAAGGTAAGCGTCGTGGAACATTTCCCAGTGACAGGTCACTACACGCTGGACAACGCCATCTTGTGTTTTTTCCTCTTATCGCCGACCCTCGGGGCGAACCGGATGGTTCCTCCGGGGCAAGGCGTGCTCAGCTGCAGCCCCCGCTGCTCATTCCCTCCCGGGTAGCGTAGTGTAGGTGGAGGGGGGCTGAGTGAATGCTCACCCCATCCCACCTCGTTTCGCATCGGCGATCACACCGCTCCCGGCCGACGGCGCCCTCAGGGGTTGCCCGGCGGAACCCGGGAGGAGGCTGACATGAAGGGACCCCTTTTTTCTACGTCCCTCGCCTTTTCCCGCCAGTTCGGATGATCGGCGGGAAGGTTGTTTTTCACTGGGCTCCACTGTGGCTCACCGTCTTGATCCATACGGCCTCACGTTCCAACAGGACGTTCCACGGGCGAGGCCGCAGACGGTTCTTTCCTGGTAGATTAGAGGAGTCGGTCCCCAGTCCGCTCCCATCACCAGAGTTGAGGGATTCACCGAGCGGGGCTATTCCTCGGTAACCCCTCCTGGAGCCAAGCCTCGCGGAAGCTTCCGGAGCGAAGCTGCCCAGGCCGGAGCAGCGTCCCGTCCCTCCGGAGGAACACGAACCAGACGGCGAACACGCTCTCGAATCGAGCCCACCAATGTGTTTTTCAGGCAGCCGCAGTTAGCAACAACGCGCGCTGCTAGCACATAGCATGTCCAAGGGATTGAAGGCCGCAGACCTGCCTTGGAGACAAAGAACTCCCTCTGTCAGGCAGCTGACGCCAGCTCAACATGTGTGCCTCTCCCACGGTTTGCCTGTCGAGGACTGCAGCGCGGAGGACGACGACCCAACGACCCACCTGGTTTCGTTACTCCCCTCGCTGCCGGAGAATCTGCACAAGACCTGATGAAACATCGCGGACGCGCTGTTCAGAGCAGCTTCAAACCATGCTGGCGAAGTGAAACAGTCGGAGGAGGTGCCAGAGGCTGTGCACCACCTCATCAAGCCGCGCGGCCCACCCTGTCCCGCTGGAGGGACCGTCGCGAGCAAGCTTCGACTTTTCCACGGCCGCGGCTCTCGCTGAGTTCCACCACCAGCCCCGCCCGTCAGAATCCAGCCCTCTGCACTCCGGCAGCCTGCAGCTCAGCGTTTCCCCAGAGTTCGCCTGCAAGACAGCGCTCTGGGCAAACAATCGCAGAGCTCATGAGAGAGAAAGCTCTCAAAATGACGGTCTCCGGAGGGTGTGTGTAAAAGTGACACGAAAGTTGAAATAAATCATCATTAATGATCAAGTGTCTGTTTTTTAGCCAGTCTGTAAGCCCGGATGAGCTCACAGCGGCCGCACACATAAGAGCCGGTGTCCTTTATAAGGCTTTTTAAACTCACCGCCGCTCCAAGACATTATTAATCGCTTACAGGGCACGATGGTAAGTGAAAATAACTCGTTATAATCCCGGGCTGCACGTTTTTCACCCAAGTGATGTCAACTCGTACCCGTGGGATGAAACAGCCCCACACACGAGCCGGTGTCCTTAAATAAAGGTTTTTTAACTCACCGTCGCTCTAAGACATGACGAGTCGATCACAGAACAGCCTCCACACATGAGCCGGTGTCCTTAATTAAAGGTTTTTAAACTCACCGTCGCTCTAGACATGACGAGTCGATCACGGCACAACGGTAAGCGAAAATAACTCATTACCAACTAGAACTGCACGATCCTCACTCAAGCGGTGTCAACTCGCACTCGTGGGATGGAACAGCCTCCACATGAGCCGGTGTCCTTAAACAGGTTTTTAACTCACCGCCGCTCTGACATGACGAGTCGATCACTAAGATGGACAGCCTCCATCCAACGGCGCTGCGTTGATGCTGGCGCACACACACAGCTGCCGGCGCTAACCAGCTCACATCGGTATGAATGTGGTCCGCAGGCTGGTCCGGGTGGGGGTCCTTCTCTCTCAGCTTTCGGCAGCTCACCGCAGCTTAAACGTGAAGCAGCCGAAGAATCCGGTAATGAGTCCCACCTCCCTCTAGCGCGCGCCCCTCCAGCGAGAGCGGCGCGCGTCCCTCCAGAGAACAACGTGTGCTCCCGCGGGGCTAAGCAGCCTTCACTCCAACAGCACGGTGTAAATGAAGTCACGCCCTCCGCCTTTCAACGTTCGCACAGCGACGTCAAACGCGCAGCCCCACCGCGTCATTAGCTGTCACACGCTTCGCCTTCAGCTCAAGTCTCGCCCGGGGTCACACAGAAAACATTCCCGCGACGCATGACGGCGGTTGAGGGACGGACTGCTGACAGCCGTACAAAACATGACGCATCATTAACGCACGTTCATCCACGAACGTTACGTAGAGTGGCAAAACATGCTCGCCGTTTTTCAGATGGATGGACAGGGTTTATGCAAATGGTACAAGTTACAGTTTGCAACCCGAACCCCTCCATTCAGAGGAGTTATATAAACGGTCCCGTCATCATCATCAGACTGATTCTCTTCCCTAAATGCAGAAATCCAAGTGTTTTCTGATAAAAGTAATCTACAGAGTTCCCCAAGGGAGAGAAAACACGAGGGTTTTTACTCACGGATCGGAGGGGTGAGACCGTTCTTGGATCTGTTGTTTTAACATCCAGAGAACGCATACCGATCATCCTAAAACACAGAGACGAGAGTTTTTTGTTTTTACCTGGATGATCTGCGGATCCTGTCACTTCAGACAGGAGGCGCTGATGCAGGATCAGGTGTTGACATCACACCTGTTAATCTGGGCTTCGCCATAAGTGGAAGGAAGCTCGATTTTCCCGGCCCAGACATTTGTTTTTCTGGAGTGGAATTAAATTCAACCACCATGAAAACTCATTTATCACATGAGACGCCTCTAGAGGTGTTTTTTGCACGTCTGCATGTGGATCCAGTAAAACAACGACGGATGATCATTGTCTTTTCCTCTGTGGAAGCAGACCTCCGACTCTGGGGAAACACCTTGTTTTTCTATCAGAGGGAGTCCCCCTCAGCAGACCCACGTCATGGGTCAGTCTTCACGGACACGTTGCTGTCAGGCTGGGGGGGGGACATACCTATCTCAAGCAGTAGGGGCGCTGTGGCCCCACTACACATCAGCCCACATCAATGTTTTGGAGTGTCGCACAGTACTGAATGTGATTCAACACCTTGCTCCTGTGCTACAGAATCAACACGTGTTGATTCACACAGACATCATGATGACTGCTGCATACATAACCATCAGGGTGTGCGTTCAGCCAGATGTTACACATTGTGCGAAAGCTACTGAGTTGGGTTCATCAAAACCTGCTTTTATTAGAGCGGTTTACATATCCGGTGTTCTGATGTGACGTCCAAGGGCGGCCCACGTTACGTGGACCGGATCCTCCATCCGGATCTGATGTTTTTCAGACGCAGCAGAAGTTGGCAAAGCAGCTGTGGACCTGTTTGCGATGCGAGAAGAACGCTCAATGTCAACTACGGTTTTCCCTGAGCCCGCGAGACGATCCATCGCTGGGGGGGGACGCATTTGCTCACAGTCGGTGGCCCAAAACGCTTTTTACGCGTTTCTTTCCCCCCCACCTCCTCTGTTTTTTTACGGTCCATGAACCGAGTTCAAGAGGAGGGATTGACAGCCCTCCTTGGTGGCTCCCGGCGTGTGAACGCACTATGGTTCCCAGGCCTGCAACGTCTGTTGTTGGGTCGCCGTGGAACTGTCATGGAGGAAGGATGCTCTCCTTCAGGCAGGAGGAGCGACCAAGAGTTACCCAGAAATAGGTCAACACCGGTGGGTCTGACCGCTGAGCGGTTCCACTTAGAGGATGGGTCTCCCTCAGGAGATAGTGTGCACAATTCAAGATTCACGTGCTGCATCTACCACAGTTCTGTACACATCAAGGGGACGGCTTTTCAGCGCTGGTGCACAGAGAAGGTTTAGAGACCACCTCATGCCTTTTAAGCGGCGTGTTGTTTTTCTACAACAGCTGATGGATAGGGAGTTGGCTTTCAGTACGCTTTAACGTACGATTGCAGCCATCTCTTCCTGCCACAAAGGGTTTGGAGACAGAACAGCTTTTATCACCCGCTGATGAAGCGGTTTCTAAAAGGTGTACAGAGATGTAGGCCTGTTTTTCACGCCCACTTGTTTTCCACAGTGGGTTTAACGCTGGTCCTGCGAGCCCTGATCAAAGCTTCAATTGAGCCTCTGGATCAGGTTTCATTTAAATTCTTGTCTCTTTTAACAGCCCTGTTGCTGGTTTTAACACCCGCTAAGAGGGTAAGTATTTATCTGCCCTCTCTGTTGCTTCGTCATGCCTTAGAATTAGGCTGACGGGCAGCTCAGCTGATTTAAGACCAACCCAGCTTTTATGCCTAAAACATCACGAGCTCTTTTAAATCAAGAGTGATATCGTTGGAGGGGTCTTTTCCCCCCCACAGATCAGAAGAGGAAGCATCTTTTCATCTTCTCTGCCCGGTGCGGGCGTTGACGTGTTACATAACGCACACAGCTGCAATGCGTTTCAAACTCAACAATGGTTTGTGCATTATAGAGATGCTTCTACAGGTCGCCGTTATCCATCCAGCGCTTGTCACACTGGCTGTGTGAGGCCTTTTCTGAAGCCTACAGAGCATCAGATTTAGAGCCTCCTGTCAACCTCTAAGCACACTCGACCAGGGGTATCGCATCTTCGACTGCTCTGCATAATGGTATGTCAATGCAGGACATCTGCACTGCGGCTGCATGGTCAACACCCTGCTCATTTATTCGCTTTTACCTACGTGATGTAACGGCTCGTTCCATGACACATTCTGTCCTTAGTGCTCTAACAGAATGAATATTATTGTTCTCATGGAACTCTGTTTAAACTCACTTCTGTCTGCATGCATTACAGTGTGAGATGTTGTTATCAGTCACAAGTCGTGTCTGTGATTTTGGTTATATTGTCACTAATCAGTTCATGATTATTGTTACCAATCAGTTCAATTGATTTATAATCAATTTATGGACATTAATCTGTTTATACTGTTCAGCCATGAACCAGTTGGTTCATGCCCCCCCCCCCCCCCCCTCTTTTCAACTTCTTCTTCCCGTTGAAAGTTTTCCGGGGTATTCATGCTTTGTCAGAACGCATAGCTACACAACATGCGTCTGTGCATGGCACATAATTACACGATGCGTAGTTATGCACATGGGGAGCTGAGTGACAAGACGTTTTTTGGGCAAGCTTCCGCTTCTTACTGTGTTCGAATGGACCCAGTGAGGCGAGGACCACATCGGCTTCGCCCTTTACCCACTAAAGCGAAGGCCTTAAAGGGCGAAGCTTATATGACATAGAACGTTGGTTACGTACTGTAACCCCAGATTCTATGAATATAAGCGTAGCCCTTTAAGCGTCGGGCCTCACTGGCTCCTAAATGGCTGAAGAAAAAAGCTATTTTGGGAGCCGATTTCCCGCTCTTAACGTAATTTATACGGACCGGGTAGGGCCCACACAGCAGGTGGGCGTGGACTAATTTTTTTTCAGTGCTTATGCTCTGCATAACGGGATAAACCCACTAAAGCGAAGGCCTTAAAGGGCTACGCTTATATTCATAGAATCTGGGGTTACAGTACGTAACCAACGTTTGTCTTAAAACTTTTATTATTTTAATAAATCAAATGGGTATTGTTCTCTTGTAAGATTCACCTAATTTTTTAAGCTGACGTTATTTCTTATAGTTAACATTGTAACTAAATATTTGCTTAAATATTCAATAAATAGGGGTACCTTTTAGGGATGCACGATATTATCGGCATGGTATCGTATCGGCCATATTAGTGATAAAGTTAAATATCGGATATTGACCATTCATCAAAATAACTCACTGATATGAAAGGCTTCTGTTTTAAGTTAAGTTTTTAATTTAAGAAGCTGTCAAGTATATATATTAATGCACTACTACTTATGTGCTTTCCACTTGTCGCTTGTGAACAGGTTAGATTTGTGAAAATTTACAAATTTGCACTGTTCGTATTGTCATTGTGTTATAGAGTAAATTTCATGAATAAATTTGACATTAAACATAATCCAAGTTCAAGTGTTGCATCATTTTCAGCCCCTGTATTTTGTAGCAGGCCAAATTGACAAAGACCATGCTGAGTAATGTAGTATTTTAATTCCACAGCAGAGAAAACTGTTCTCTGTAAGTAGATCCAGGGGAAAATATCGGTATCTATATCGGTTATCGGCCAAATAAGTTTTAACATATCGGCCAAAAATCCAATATTGTGCATTCCTAGTACCTTTGCTTTAATGTATTTTACATGATTTTTTTTTAATTAATATTCCAAACTTAAAAAAAACAAAACTTTAGTGTCCTGAAAATGAGTATGTCTCTTAACAGAAGCAGTTTTTATACCCGTGTACATTCTTTGCTATGTTGACCTCTTCAGAGATGCATTAGTTACAGTATGTCATCACTTTAAATCTAGTTATTATACAGAAAGATGAAAAAGTTAAAAGATAAGGGTGTTTGATGCTTTCATATACAAAATAACAGAAAGCACTGTGAAGTGAAATGTGTACAGGTTTTGTTTGTGTAAAGATTGAATGAAAGTCATTTTTGTGCTGCTGCTCTTGCACTGCAAACTCGCTGTAGCTGTTTGAGGCTTGTGACAGGAAGGAAGGGGCTTGCTGTCTCATTGGCAGGCCCTCTAAGTAGGGCAAGGCTTGTCACATGCCGGCGATATGAACACAAAGGATGCGAGGAATGAGAGAGGCATGCAGATAATAAGATACAGTGAGGAAAGATAGAATGAAGAAATGCTACTCTTCTTACAAAGCTGTTTCCTCTGGGAAAAGGGACAGACTGGGATCTTTTTCACGGTCAATGAAGGCATGGCAGCATGCCAATTAACCCCCTGACTGAGTAGATTTTACTAGGAATTACAGTTTGAACTGACTCATTCATGTTTTTCTCAACTTTTTTTTGTGCTTTAGGAGTGGGAGCTAGTGGTGCTTGGGAAGTTGAAGTGGAACATCGCCTCGGTTATCCCCAATGATTTTATAGAGCACATCATGCGCAGGCTGCCCCTTCCCAAAGACAAGATGGCGATGGTCCGCAAGCACACGCTGACATTCATTGCCCTTTGTGCCACAGGTAACTCAACCGCATAACATTAAAGGTACTTTTTTGTACTAGTTTGCTGTCTTCTTTTCCCCCCTACATCCACTATGTTCCCACACACACAAACATTCTCTCATTGTGAGTCATCTGTGATGTCTTTTATTTCTGCAGACTGCTTTAAGCACTTTCTTGTCTTTCCAAAGCCTCTAGTAAACTTCTTTTTTTCTGCACAGCTGCTACAGCGAAGTGCCTGGGGAAACTCCGTATCAGTTCTGTGTTTAGATTTGTCACATTCACTTGTAATCATTGTATCATGCTGCAAGCTGTGCTCGTGCAGACGCACCGCTGAATGAGTGAAGTGCAGCTGAACTCCTGTACCGCTCGCCCTGCATTGTTTGTTGACAGGGAACCTTCCAGGTTTAAAGAGTCGGAGCAGTGATCTTCCTTCCTCCTCCCATCCTGGCCTCGCGTCCAAAATAAACTCTAGAGACTCTGAAAAAAGCAAAGGGGAAAAGCACAACTCGTGCCCCCTCAGGCCTTTGCTTTAGCAGCATTTTCATGTCATTCCTCTATGTACACAAGGAATCCTTTAATATGTTCATATCCCGAACAAAAACAGTATTGCAGGATCACCTAATGCACGTGAGACTTTGTCACGATGCTGCTTTTTATCTCCCAACACTTCTCAGCTAATACAGTGAAGGAAATGAAACAAAGGAGGTCATTTGGGTGTGATTAAAATTCCTCGCTAACGTCAGCGTGGTCAGATCTGGCCAATTGGTGCTTGTTTACTCGAGAAAACAAGATTCCCCTAATGAGTTTCCTGCCCTGTTCAGCACAGTTTTACTGTCACTTATTTAAATTATATATATATATATATATATATATATTTGGGTGTGTTTCAGTGGTTGCTTCTGCTATTCATAAGCAGCTGCTTGTATCAAAGCACAAAGCAACCACAGTAGGGAGGGAAAAAAAATGGAAGCCTGCTGTGGTTTAAGCAGTAATGTAAATGTTTGGAGTTTTATGCAGAGTTGAGAAGTTATTCTTATATTGGGGAGCTCCTCCTTTGGACAGATGGTTTCCTGGGTGCAGTCAACTAGGCTCTTCTTCAGGATTCTATCAAAGCTATCAGGCCACCAGGACTTGCTTGCATTGTGTTGAGAAAAACCCAGTTTAACGCTTAACAAGTGTGTGTCAATTCCTTTTCATGTGTATCTGCTGAAATCCAGAACAAGCCTGTTTAATTTTATTGCCGCAAGTAATTGACGCTTGTCATTGAAGTATGCAGAAACTTTTCAAAGTGTATTTCAATGGAAAATAAACAGAAGAAAAATAATCAAAATGTCAAAAAGGGAGTGAAATGTGCATATCTGGTCCATTTTTATCCAAAATCAAATGTTGTTCCGCTACCATTAAAATCATTTGCTTTGGACTCGGTTTCAGGCAGTGCTTTCTGCAAAGTATTTATGGTGTGTGGAGCTTTTTAATTTATCATGTTAACTCACTAAAGTAGAACTTGATAAGAAACGAGAACAAGAAGCTTGTGCCTGCAGAGCTGTCGGTGCATAATGATACAAAAGTGGAAGAAGAATTTAACGCTATCGTGAAGAAACATGTTACCAGTTTTTGTCATTGAGAAAAGTCCCAGCTTTTCGGTATTACCGTATTTTTCGGCCTATAAGTCGCTGTTCTTTGCATAATTTACATGCCCTGTGACGTATAGGCCGAAGCGACGTATTCATGGATTTTTCCACATATTTATAAACCAGTTTTTGCCTGAGATATGTCCGTTTTCATTCATTCTGATTGAAAAAAAAATGAACAGTATCATTTTCAGCCACTAGATAGAAGCAGAGTGGTAGTAGAAGTAAGGCATGCCGTTGAATCATGTAATAGGTAAAAGTGGCTATTAATGACAAATTCAAAAAAGTTCAAGACAAAAACAACTGGACTTTATTTAGAATACTTTATTGTTTTTGTCTTGAACTTGTTTGAATTTACCTTGTCCTGGATAACTGAGAATCTTCACCAGCTATTAATGACACAATCAGCTTGCCATAACCTGCCACCTTTTATTCTGCTCGCTGCTTGGAGCAACCGTCAAAACCAGCTGCACCGTCCCGGCGAAATGCAGCTAATTTGACCACTAAAGTGCATTTATTAAGGAAAAGTTCAACTGAGACACACCTTTTACTATAATTTTGAGCAAACAAATAATTGTTTTTAGGTGTTTATCTTGTTAAATTTCTAAGACATGCAGAGGCTCGACCCCCTGAATCCCCGCAAATCGGGTTTTGAAAAACAGATTTGAACGTCAAAGTTAATTTATTAAGCAAAAGTTAGATTAAGACACACCTTTACTATGATTTCGAGCAAACCATTATTTTTAAGTGTTAATCTTGTTAAATTCTTGTTAAAGTCCTCCTGTGTACGCTCCCGCTGTTGCTATTTGGAAGCCCATCGATTTTTGGCACAACACCGGCCCACATTTCTGGGTTGTCACCGCTGACTCGTAACAAACGCAACGCATCGGCGATGACTCATAATAGATGTGACGTATACGGCAAAGCGACATATTTATGGATTTTTCCACCTTATTAAACATATTTGGACTGATGCGACTTATAGGGCGGTGTGACGTGTACGCCGGACGGTGCGGTATGCTGTATTGAATACAGTGTATTCGATGAAGTTACTTCAGTCCTTCTTGGATCCAGACCTGCTGTTGCTTTGGTCTTTCAGACTTGGATATGGACTCAGGGGAGTCATGCATGGAGCTCATTGCTCCATGAGTAGGAGGATTCCTTCTCTGCTTTTGTAATCAGATCTGAGATTTCTAAGAAGAAAACCACTGAGGTTCAAAACGGATACAGTACTTCTGCTGGTGTCCAGACTGTGGGAAAATCAGGATCAACTGTGTGAAGTATGCACACAAGATGATTCAGTCTTTTTCATCTGCCAGGCATCTTGCACACTCCCTCTGAACTGATGCTGCTGATATCGTTAAAATGTGATTTTCTGTTTATCACTACGACTTAAAGCAGCTGCTTGACTAGTTGTTGTTTTTATTTCTTCGGCAGATGACCGTCTTGCCATGAACCCTCCTTCTATGATCGCCACGGGCAGCATGGGAGCAGCTGTCTGTGGCCTGCAGCTGGACCACAACGACCAAAGGCTCAGTCGGGACAACTTGACAGACCTGCTGGCCAAGATCACCAACACTGAAGTGGTGAGTGTCAAAGACAACGGAAGTAATCCGTCAAAACAATACAGTTACTGGCCAGGATTGTTGTATTGCACGTGAGCAGCATAAAACTTCTAGTAAACAACAAGGATGACTTGAGTAGTGGCAGACTGAAACTATTTACTTTTCATGGAGAAGGGGGAGAGCTAGCTCTTGGTTCTTGGCCGAAGAGCCAGACTGCTGCTATAAAGAGCAGCGGCAGAGGGAATGTCTTCTTAAAACTCAGAGCCCACATTCTTGTGGTGGGACGCATGCAGTTTCTGTGAATGCCTCCCACTTTTTCTGTGTACCCCTCCTGCTGGAGGAATATGTTTGCAATAAAGACGAGAAATATCTTTGTCTGTAGACACGTGAAGAAGCAAAGAGTTGTCGTCAAACCAGCAGAAAACAAGCCCCTGAAGTCATCTTTAAAATATATGTTGACACTGACTCCAACTGAATGTTACCATCTTATCATCATGTATTATAAATGTATACTAAAAGTGTGGTTGGACGTTAATAGTTTTATGGAAATGCATTGCTATTAACGTTCCTACAAAGTGACGCAAGTGCTGTTTGTCTTTGTGCAGTAATTTAATTGGCTTCTTTTTTTTTTCCTTTTAACTTCAGTTCTGGGTGCTGCAGACATTTTATGAATTTGCTCTGTGAAGGCACTTCCTGAGTCCTTATATTAAAGTAATATTTTTTGTTTTAAAGTGTGCAGTCAGCATTATTATTATATGACTAGATCTTTTCCTGCACATATAATGGAAGTGGACGGGTTTCTGCAACGATGTATTGTCTAAGCGTCATAAAGTATTTTAGGAGTTTAAATGCAAATTACGCAAAAAAAAAAGTCTAATCCAGCAATTTTTTTTTGATGTACATTAATTGTTTGGTTTTGTCCATAGAAATCCATAGAAACACTGTTGCGTTTTAGTTTGTGGTTTTGTTGCCATAGCGACCTACGTGGCCCCCTCAACATCACCGTCACAACAGGCACTCAGACAGCAGCCCATCAGGTTCCAATTATTGGTGTATTTTAAAGGAATGCTGGCCTTTTGCGAGCTTCGTCTCATTCTTTAAGGGTCCTGCAGTTGGCTCAGGGAGGCAGACCTCCCACATGTTCAACGCACAGACCTGCAGGGGTGGGGGGTGGGGGGGTTGATGGAGACAGAGAGAGAATTGCCTTTCATTAAAAAAAAAAAAGTTTTTCAAAAACATCCGGTCCCACTGTTCTGTGTTCTGTTTTACACCCAAATTCAGAGGGTCGGTGCAGTAGGTCAAAGCTATTTCCTCCAGACCTCCACATGAGGCTGACCGTGCCGTAAACCCAAGCTGGGGGGTGGGGGAAAGAATCCAGTGTTTCAGATGTGCGTATCTGTAGCCTGGTGGATCCCAGAGCCTTTTTAGGAACCCTGACTCCCTCGTGTGAACCTTTGCTCATTCGACAGTAATCAGCGGGTCTCATGTCAGACAATTCCTGTACCCACTGTGCCGCCTGCTGCTGTTGTTGGTGTTGGGAGTGTGCTTGGTACTTATTGTTCTGGTCATGATGCAGACTGGACCACCTACCTTCAAGACTTGTAATCCCCTGCTGGTATGCCAAGCATGTGAATAAAACTGAACAACTTTCATGTCAATTGCAGCAAATAATACCAGTGTTTTACACGCTAGAGTCTACATAAAGATGTAATTGAAATTCATCTTGCAATTGACTAGCAGCTTTTATTGTAAAACGCCTGGGAAAATAATTGTAAATAACATTGTTGGTCTCGAATAAAGTTAAGACCGCTTAAAATGAGCACAGTTTGTTCTAGCGCTTGTGTATAAAGTGAAGCATTCAGTTTAAAACTTTAAACGGATGCATTTTTAAGGATTTTTTTTTTTTTTTTTTTAACATTTCGTGTGCCTTTATTTCAAGTCAAGTTTAGTTATTCACATCACATAAGGTATATGAGGTGGAATGAAATTATGTACACAGGGTCCCAGTTGCATCCAAAAATAGCAAAATATACAGTGTAAAAATAAACGGTATATAAGGATCTAAGATCGACACTCAAGATATACACCAAACCCTAATAATGTAAATCAATACGGCGTATCAACAGCAGCCCAAACATGAGTCTGTGGTGAACAGATGGGTATGAATTTATACAGCAGCATGACATAATCAGCAGCATGGATAATCAGCAGCACAAATAAGTCGCATATCACCAATTAAAGTGGCATTACAGTGATTTCTTAACTTTTTTTAAGTTTTAGAATTCAGTCAGTTCAAACTAAAATACAACTACAGTAGTCCCTCGATACATCGCGGTTCGTTTATCGCGGTTTTTCAAAATAAGATTGGACATGACACACAATTGGCTGACTGATGGATGAGCCACACGATTGGCGTGAAATCTTTATTTAAACTGAATTATTTTAAAATGTTTAGCACCTGATGCACATTTTGTGCAGCCCATACTGCAGGATCAACTTCCTGCTGCAGCTGATCAGCTGTTCTCCATGCAGGGTGGGGTGGCCAAGAGTGCTTGCATGTGGACAAAAGCAGAGGAGGCAGGGAGCTGAAATCATGACATTGTGTGCTCTTTTAGAGCATTTAGAGTTTAGAAACATTGTTTAGAATATTGCAAGAATGTGGTAAGTGGGACTATTGTATTTCTATGTGGGTTCAGTTGAAATAAACTTAAATTTATGCTTAATAAAGGCAAATGTGAACAAAGAGACTTCCAATATGAGCATAAAGCACATTAGAAAGAAATTACAAATTTGCTGTAGAATGCGTTTGATGGAAGTTTATGTTTAATTACTAATTAACCTCTTTTTTTTTTTTTTTGGGTCTTGTCCCAGGACTGCTTGAGGGCGTGCCAGGAGCAAATAGAGCGCGTGTTGGCCTCTAGCCTGCAGCAGGGCCAGCAGTACCGGCAGGAGAGCAGCATCAGAGCCGGCAACAAGGCAAGGGAGCAACAAGACCAGTCAAGCACCCCGACAGATGTTCGTGATGTCAACTTATGAGCTCCCATCATCATCAGTTACACAGCACTCTTGCCTGCCGACCAATGAACTGACAGGAGTGAGGGGGGCGCAAGCTGCCAGTATCCACGTTAAGTTGTCCCACGAGTGATGGTGTGACAATCTATGAACTTTTAGATATTAAGAAATTTATAGTTTTTCACATTTTTTGCCCCATTTATGCCTTGTTTTATGGCGCATTTTCACCTTTTGTACAGGTCACATGTAATCGAACTATTTAAAAAGATGGTTAATCCTTGAAAGCTTGGGTTCCTAGAAAGGCAACCTAAAATATTTTCATACTTGAAAAAAAAAACCTATATGAAATATTCATATTTCTTTTGATAAAATTTAGCAAAATAATAAAATGATATATATGTAGCTAGCATTTCTTTAGTTTAACAATGTTTAGTGAACATTTATCGATTTTTTTTTTTTTCCTTCCATTGTTTGAAAGTGATTTTCTTCATCTGAAAATCCACACAGCAGCAATTTAACTGCTGATAATTCATTATATAGCATTCAAACAGAACTGATGTCCAGCTAGAGGATGCTTACTATTTATGAAGCGGAGTGGTGGCTCGGAGTGGGCTGGGCCCGCTCGCAGGAGGACCTGAAACATGTCTGAGGAGTAAAGCAGTAGCTACTGTTTCTAAAGCTACGGATTCCCCTGCCAACAGACCGGAGCGTTGAAAGGACCGTGTTGATGTGTTTGAATTAACCAGAGCTACATTGTTGTGCTGTTTTCCTGTGGCTCATACAAGTTCGAGCGCAGATAATTTTAGGAAAGGATTTTTGGCTTAGTCTGGTATTTTTAATGCAGTGTTTAAGAAGTGAGTTCTGGCAAGTTATTTTCACAAGGTTTTAGAGGAAACGAACAGGTTAGATGGTTTTCTTGAAGTGTTTTGATACAGAAAGCATGAGGAAAGTGTTTAAAAATGGAAAGTCTGGGTTGATGAATGATTGCAAACAGCAGTGAGGGCGGTATAACTTTAAGCTTTAAATTTCTGCAGTTGCACATGACAAGATTGATAAGAGGAGAAATGATCCCTAACAAGATTAATTTGGGTGTTTTGCAGTTCTTCCTTAAAAAAAAATAAAATAAGAATACCATGGAACTTGTGACGAGGGTGACATGGGCTAATGATGCACTTTGAAAACACTCCTTAAAATTGGTAAGGGGATGGTGGTTGATTTAAAATAAAATCAGTTTTGTTTTGATGGAGGTGTTTTGTTCTAGCTTTTCCTTTTTGTAAGTTATGTAGTTTTTTTTCTGGGCTGGATTCCCGTGGAACGATGCATGTTGTCTCAAAAGCTCTGCCTTGACCAAAGAGTAGTAGTCGTATCGGCGTTGTATCATATAAACCAAGGCAAGCCACATGTAGACTTCATTGTGTTTATTTAACCCTAAACTTGAATTTTATTTTATTTTTTCATTTCTTTTCGCTTCCTAACGATCCCATTCCAGTGGGTCTAAGAGTTGCGTACTTCAAATAATCTTTTTTTTTTTTTTGCTTCTGAACTGCAGTTTTAAAACAAGCCCCTGGTTGTTTTAACATGTACATAACCAGTTACCAAAATTTTTCAAAATCCAGACTTTGTTTTAGAATCTAAATGTAGTTTCTAAATTGTGTTGACGCTTGTTCGGTTGTGCTGAAAGCCAAATGTCCCCCCCCCCCCACCCCCCAAAAAAACAAAAAGAAAGCTTTGAACTGAAAAAAATGTCTACGGCTTTTAAATGTTGTGTTTGTACATTTCCAAAGTAAGAAAGATAATCTACAACAGTTTCTTGCTGCTATTAAGCTTTTTTTTTTCTAGTCTTACACAAAAATGCCTTTGTGTCACTTGTGTGCTGCTATAATGTTTTATATGTAACAAGTCAGCTTTTTTGTTTGTGAGAGGGAACGTAACAAAAAAAATGGATGCGGGACTGGAAGTTAATGTTTGCAGTCATATTTGATTAGCATGTTTTACTCATATATTTTTGAAGTTGTATTTTTTTGTCTTTTTTTGTTGTTTTGTTCTATCATATTCTTGCTGCTTCTTGTGTACCTCAGGATATTTAAATTGGATTGATAGAGCAAGAACCCATCTCACCAATACCTCATCACTTCACAATCACATTGTCTTCACTTTGATTTCTTGGACGGGTTTTATTTTTTGTTAAATGTCCTCTGCCAGATTCCTTTAAAAGAAAGGAAAAAAAAAGTGCCTGCAGCCTACATTTAAAAAAAGGCTAATTTCACATATCTGGTGCTATTTTAAAATACGATCAGCCCTCGTCTGTTTAAGCATTTATCAGAAAAAAAAAAGTTTTCTATTAAAACGTGTTGAAATCGATTCATTTTATTGAAATGAAATGTTTATTTTTGAGGTACCCTTTTACACAAAAGTTTGCAAATGTTCTGTGAGGTTGTTGGACTTCAAATCATTCTCCCACTGTCCCGTGCAACCACACTGTGTACCTCAACAATTTGTTCTCAATAAATTGGCTTTAATCACTTCTTGTTTTGTCTTTTGTGTTGCTTTACTTGTGTAATTTAAAAATAGTTTAAGAACAACTATTCAAATTATTTTATGATCCAAAATTTTCTAAAAAATCTCATTTACACTAGTATATCTAGACACTAATTTGTTTATTTTGCTCAAAGGGAAGGGTATTTTGCAAAGTTACGCTGCAGTGCGTCATGACGTAATGCATTACGTATGATTGCTGTTAACGTAACCAGGAAGTAGACTCCTTGAGAGTACGGTGAAAATGCTTAGGTTTTGTTTAACGTTCGTACGACAGTAAGTAGATTTTTTTTTAATATTTATTGATTCATTTGTTGTTTGTTTTAAATAAACAGTGTTTTGTCAGTTGGTGAACCATGTTGGCTAAGATAATATAATATATAATAATAATTTGCCGGCTAACTTGGCTAAAGTCGAGCTGAATTTGTCACCGTTTTAAACTATCTGCTGCCTGAAATAGTTTATTTTATTTTATTTTTTCGTCTAAATGTTGGAAATTAATGTAACTCTGACTATTTGTAAACAGTGGGGAGACACAGTACAACAGAGAAAAGCTGCTGCAAGGTAAGCCTCGATCACTGAATGAATGAAATGAATGTACGAATACTTTATTTATCCTTGAAGGAAAATCATTTGGAAAAATAAAGTTATTGAATTTATTTAAAAATGTTTAGAGAAACTTATTCAAAATAAAAAGCAGTTTTGAATGAAAGTAGCAGTATTTTTAGGGTTTAACTGCATTTTGTACGTTTTTTCCACAAATTGCAGTTTATTTATAGAAGTTTTTTGGGGTAATATGTAATTATTACTTTAAGTTTTTTTTTTACAAAATGGAAATGTACAATATAAGAGCCACAGAAAATAATGTATTAAGTAAATTAAAGTCGTGTGTATCTCTATACATGGAGGAAAACATTAAAATAATGATTTATAAAAATATATATATTTTAGTTCAAATATATTTAATTTAAGACAGGCTATATGGAAAGGACATGTAAAATCCATCCATTATCTTCCGCTTATTCATTATAATTTATTCTCATTTCTTTTTGATATTTGTACATTTATTGCTGAAATAATTAAATTCTGGTCAATAGAGGAACACAAAGGATTTGGATAATATTTAAAAAATTGAGATAGGCAAATAATTGGTCGTCTTTTTACCTTTAAATGCAAAGTTTGTCACTTTTTTTCTGTTTACACAGCAGTATATGATAACTCTAGGTTTGTTTGTTTTAGCTAAACTTTGTCTGTGTTCAAAAATATCCACGATTACAATTCAAATCTTTTAGGTCAAGGAGTGGACACTCCTCTGTCAGAAACGGGCATGCAGCAGGGGGAAGCGGTTGGTCAATACCTCAAAGACACCAAATTCAGCAAAGTGTTTGTCAGTAACCTACAACGAGCTGTGCAGGTAAGATATTTACCGGCACATACAAGGCATGACATCAACTGTGAATCTGTGCCTATTCAAAGCCCTTAAAATATTGTAAGTGTGCACTGAGCCAAAAAGCTACGTGATGGGTGAACGGTGTTCCAGTTAGAGCTTTTGACCTCGCTATTAACAAATACATGGAAAGTCAGTGGAAAAATGAGAATGTGTTGGCTTTTAAGAGAGACAAAAACATGATGCATGATGGGAATTATGGTCACATAAGAAATATTTGTATGAGCATTCATGTCTTTGTGGTCTTTGACTCACTGCTGCTGGTAAGTTATTACTGAGTTTGTCCAGAAACAATTAGGTGTTTGCAAACTCATTGAGTCAATAATCCCCAACTGGATTATCTTCTGCAGACAGCTGAAATAATTCTGAGGAACAACACCCACTGCTCTGGCATGGAGATGGTTTTGGAGCCTTTACTCAGAGAACGGGTAAGATCTGATGGATTTGCCCTTCTACTAAAAACAAAAGTTGCACATACTGTACAACGCTGCAGTGTATGTACGTTTGTCAGGTCTGAACTGTAGTTTTGTTGCTAACGAAGGGTTTTGGGATTGCCGAAGGCCGTCACAAAAGCGATCTGAAGAACATGGCCAACGCTGCTGGTCAGTCATGTCGTGATTACACACCGCCAGGAGGAGAAACTTTAGACCAGGTGAGTGGGATGGAGTCAGGGCTCATTAGAACACAAAGGGTGAGGTCGAGGAGCGTCTCCTTTATAATGGCACCACGTAGTGGCCAGTTTATGTCATTACACTTTAAAAAAATATATAAAGAGACAATTGAATCAACAGATTTTTTTTTACATAACACTAAAATACTGGCAACTTATTTCTGTCATTTTTGCTCATAGAAGTGCACATGCTGGTTCTTTGACTTTACTGATATTATTTTGCGTAGTTCTTGCTTGCGTAGTGTTTTTGTAAACAACTATTGAAATATGCCTTTTTTAATCCAGCAGATAAGAGTAAAGAGCAGAAAAAAGCTTTCATCACTTGAATGTAATTTTCAATTGGAGATTTCACTTTTTATGTTTTTAACTCGTTTTCAGAAGCAACACAAAAAAATGAAGAAACTATTCATCTTTTGCATATTTTCTGAAACAAATATCATAAACCAAACTAGTTTAAATTACATACATTATAGCTTGCTAATTTGGAAAGAAAGCTTTATTTAATAATAAAAAAAATATGGCACCGCTTCAGTTTGAAGCCTTCATTGTTTATTATTGTAGTCTAAAATCTAAGGCAACGTCTGCAACACATAGATCAGCATTTAATCAACTTGTTTCTGAAAACCATCAAATATACAAGAAGGTACGCTTTTCCTTTTAATACTGCAACTTTTATTTTTACGTATCGGTGCAGCTGGCAAATGTTTTCCTGTGTGTAAAATTCATTACGTTTCAGAAACTGTGAAAAGTATAAATTATCAGCACTTTTGCTTGTGTATAAGATCACAAGAAGTGTGATCATACGCCCCTTTAACAACACAAACACGTTTCATTTTTAGGTTGCTTTACTTGAGGGAGGGCTATCCTCTGTTGCCATGGCAACTTAGCTGCACCTATCACCCCAAAGGGAGAACGATGGCTCTTTAATTTTGTTGTTTGTTGGAACAATTAAAGGTTTTAAAGCTGACATTTTGCACTTATGGTTTGTTTGATGCGGCTAATGTACTTGTAGCTTTTTTTTCTCCTTGAGACAGATGAGAATTAAACAACTTTGTTTAGGGAATTCGGTTAAACCTTTTGTTAAGTTTGTACCATAAAAGCCTGAAAAATGTGAAATGAAAAAACAGCCAGCTACTCTACACTTGAAGACCTAAGTGACAGTGTTTTGTTGTTGGTTTTCTGCTTTAAAAATTGTTGCTGAATAATGGATAAATAACTCAGGTACATAGACAAAGACTATGACAAATGGTTCTCTGCTCGAACTTATGAAGACCAGGAATCCTGTTAATCTTTCAGCTTCACTGTCGCCCTGATTTCAGGTGAAGCTGAGATTCAAAAAATTCCTCAAAGTCCTTTTTGACCAAATGCTGGATGAGTACAGATCATCAGCACCGGATGCCTCCTCAGTAGCACAAGCGCCCGTCCCTGCTGCCCCCGACAGCTCAGCCGACGATGGCCTCCACGGAGTACCCGTTCACGTTTTGGTGGTGAGCCACGGAGCTTACATCCGCGTGGTCGTCAGGCACCTTGTGGAGGATTTGATGTGTGAACTACCTGCAGGTGTGAAGATGTCGCATCTGTTTTCACCCTGCCCCAACACGGGAATCAGCCGCTTTGTGCTCGGTCTGAGCTGGACCCATTCAGGGCCGGTGCTCTCTGCTGCCCGCTGTGTTTTCACCAACAGGAAGGACCACCTGGAAAACCTTCCAGCTGCTGAATAGACTGCTGTGTGTGTTTGAAGGATATTGAAACTGTCATGAACATGAAAATGAAAGACCACATTGTGGTACACATCAGCATGTTTTACTGTTCATCAGTAAATATATTTAATGCACTGTACTGTATTACTTTAGGAACGTAAGCCTCTAATGAAGGACACGTGCATTCGTTTAAATAATTTCTCCTTTTGTCCTTTAATACCAAAGTTCAAACTATTTATTTTAGCACTGATCTCTGTCAGTATCGTTGCATACTGATGTGTCTCCTGTGGCGGAGAGGAGCTGCTGCTTGTTTGACTCGTGCAATAAGACACAAAAACACTGAGCTGTAAAGTGTCTTCATAAAGGTTGTATTAAAGAAAACATGACTGTAAATACAAGTTGTACATGTGACGACTGTGGGTGGATTTCTGGTAAGGTGCATGCAATCTTTGTTTAACTTACCGTATTTTCCTCCGTAAATGTCGCTTTGCCGTATAAGCCGCATCTATTATGCTTCGCCACTGACAGCCCGGAAACGTTGGCCGGTGTTGTGCCAAAAATTGATTGGCTGCCAAATGGCAGCTGCAGGAGCGTGCACGGGAGGACTTTAACAAGAATTTAACAAGATTAACACTTAAAAACAATTATTTGTTTGCTTGAAATCATATCAAAAGGTGTGTCTCAGTCTAACTTTTCCTTAATAAATGCTTTTTAATGGTCAAATCAGCTACATTTTCAAAAGCTGATACGCGGAAACATGAACGCGTAGAGGGCGACTCGTCCATTTCTTCAAAATCTAACAAGATAACCACCTACAAACAATTACAGGTATTTGTTTGCTGAACTTTATAGTAAATGTGTGTATCAGTTGAACTTTTGCATAATAAATGCACTTCGACAGTCAAATCAGCTGCATTTCACCGGGATGGCAGCAAAATGAAGCTGATTTGACGGTTACTCCAGGCAGACGACGGTGGCAGACTATGGCAAGCCGTTTGTGTCATTAATAGCCACTTTTACCGATTACATGATAAAACGGCGTGCTATACTGCTCGAGTGCCATCTAGTGGCTGAAAATGGTAGTGTTCAATATTTTCAGTCAGAATGAATGAAAAGGGTTACACCTCAGCCAAAAATTGGTTTATAAATATCAGAAAAAAAATCCATAAATACGTCACTTCGGCATATAAATCACAGGGCATACAAATTATGCAAAAAAAAAACAACCTTGACTTATACAGTGAAAAATTATACGGTTACTATTTTTAAACTGAATGACAGAAATCTCCCGCCAATGAAATGATCTGATCATAAACTGCCAGCCTTTGAACAAAACAATTAAAAATCATTCGTTAAAGGAATGCCCTTTCATGCAAGAGTTTTAAACTGATATGTTGAAGAATGACAGAGTTCGAGTCCGTTTGATCAAACCTTCAAAACAGCACACAGTTTCATGCAATTTTACGAGATGTCATGCTGCTAATGACTGAGATACTGCCACATCAAATAGCTCAACATCTGTAAAAGCAACTGATTTGTAGCCATTTTCATATTGGCTAAGGTCAACTATGTGTGGTGCCAAACAGTAAATCAGTTGCAGATTATTCAGTGAACATTTGCAAGTTTAAATCAAATTCGTCCATTGGTTCTTGAGATATTTTGCTAATGCTACAGACAGCAACCATGGGTAAAAACATTATTGTCTTAGGTGGCGGGGGATAAAAATAAATTTCTGGAAAGTTCCTATTTAAGTAGTTTTCAATCTTGCTGTAAAGCATTTTGAGTATCTTGATTAGATAGAAAGGCGCTATACAAGTACAGTCCATTTACTTAATACTTTTAACTGCAGTCTCAGCTCTAGAGTCCGATCCATCGACTAAACATTTCAACAAAGAAGAATCCGTCCAGAAGACCTGACTCAACCTTGTTAGATTTATCTACCTGGATTATTGAGCATGCATCAAGGTATGCAGTCTGTTATTTTATTTTTTATTAACTTTTGACATTTAATAGTATTTAAAACATTCATATACTGTAGCTCCCTTTTAGGAGACTGAAGGACAGTTTGTGTAGAGGACTAGAATAAAAACTAACACTAGAATTGTGTTAAATGTTAAACTGAATGTTTTAATGGACAAATAGTTTTTGTAAAAAAAAAAAAAAACATGAATAAAGTGTTTGAATGTCACAATGTAGAACTATCTGGGAGGTCAAAATTATTCCTGTCACTGAAAGTTTGCACCACCTCCAAACCAATAAGAACATTTTGTTGTTGTTAAATCTACAAAAACGACTAATTTGAGTTTGTCATATTTGCACTGGACCGATTGTGACTGAACTATCAACCAAACACACTTTCATAAATATGAACGTTTTCTAATCAACGTTGACTTTAATTGTGAGGCGTTCAGGTGTAGATAAAATGATTTCAGCTGCTGCATCTGATTATTATTCAGGAAGGGTTCGACAAGTCTTTACTGCCTTTAAAGTTCCTCGCACAAATTGATTTGATTTGCCAGATCTTAGCACAAAACAACACACAGACACTTGTGGTTTTTATCAATTTTATTTAGCCCCACACTCAAATACCACTCCTTCCACAACAACTTCAGCTCATACATTCAAAGTAGACTCATGTTTTGGTACACTTTAACTGTAAAACATCCTCATAAATACCATAAATAACAAGCAAGGAATGGATTTAAATAAATAAATAGTCTTCGGGACAGTTTTTGTGTTTGCTGATGGTGCACAGCACCTGATAATTTCATAGATTCTACATTTAATTTACCCTGTAATTTTCTTCAAGTCATCTACTGGATGGTGTCATTTGTGGACAATTGTAATTAAAACTGCTTATTTGGTAAACACTTAAAATAGAATACTTAATACTAAAGGACTAATTTCTACTCCTATAAACATATTTATGTGGATATAGTTATAATTAGTGACGCCTGCCTGGTTCCACACCAGACAGGCTGTCCAGTCCTCCAGAGGTAGGATAAGTTCTGTCTTGGAAACGTTGTCAGACCAGCTGTTAAAACATTAATGACGTGATATTCCTGCAGGAAGTGACTACATCCATACTTTAAAGAACTTGATGCGTGTTCATAAATAAGTCAGCTGATGCTCAGTGTGAGAAGATGATAAGATGCGTGATTTATCTCCCCGTTTAAGATTGTCTTTGCAATGTAAATAAAATGATCTTAAGAGGGAAGCTGGTAACTTTAAGACTGTGCAGAAGAGGTTGTATACTTTACATTCAGTGTAGAAACACTGTTTTTTTTTTATTTATGACTAAAGATATAAGAAGTCGGTGAAAAATGAAGCAACTAAATTGCTCTATTATATAAAGTCTAATCATGAAGCTGACTGCATGAATTGTAAAGTGGTCCCTTGCAGGCTGGAGTCAGCCCATTCTGGTCCCAGTGGTCCACTCATTTGGAAGAGTGCACGTTCCAGGGGTCGTCAGAGGATGGAGCCAGCTGCGTCTCCCTGGAGACGTTGCGTCCATCGTCCCCAGCCTCTGTCTCTGTCTCCACCTCCACATCCAGGTCGGTGTCGTCCTCGGGAACCGCCCGGGAGTCAATGCCGTCCTCGGTCTGCAGGTAGACGTTGTGTGGGTCTGAAGGGTCCACGACCCGGTTCCTCTTCTCCCTGTGCAGCAGAAGGCGCTCCAGCGGCACCGTGTTCTTCTTAGGCAGGAAGAGAGAGGTCTGTGGCAGGTTCTGACCCACTGAGAACACCTGCCGGGAGCCCTCCAGGTTGAGCAGGATCCCAGTCCGGAGAGAGTAGTACACGTCCCGGTTGTTCTCCAGGAGCTTGTGGTTGAACAGACAGTCGTCTCTGAGACAGATGGGCTGAAAGAAGGAAATAAGAGCGTGACAAGAATCTGATCAGAACTGCTGTCAATCAACCAGACCAGAAAACGTGGAAATCAAAAACTGCCACACAAAAGGTGTTTCTTTTAAAACCAGTTCTACTTCCACACGTTTTTACTGGTGTATTATGTAAATGTGATGTTTATACATCACTAAATATAAAAAAGTGGTTTAAAATATATACGAAAACTGCGTTGTTGCAGAAAAAGAGGCGGAATTAGTTCTGCAAGTCATGCGTAAAAGTCCAGATTGGTGCCAAAGGTTCAAAAATCGATTAAAACTAAATGTGACCATTTTTGAGTCATTAAACAAAACGTAAACATTAAGATGAGATGGTACAATAAACGTGCGTACATGTGCTGCAGTGAGTTTCTGCGTAAAAGTACTGGACAACTGGTGCGTAAAAGCGCACCGGAAGCGTAAATAAGTTCAGTTTTTCGCAAAGAAGGTAATATTTAGTTTGTCGTCATGGTTAAAATAAAATAAAAAATTTACAAGTTGCTTACCGAGCTGAACGGGTTGCCCTCCAAATCCATACACAAATAACGGTTGCTTTTGACACCGAAGATCGCCACGCGCTCCCTTGTTTCAGCTTTCAGTAGAATTACACCTGCGTGGAAGAAAAAACACTTATCACTAAAGAACTAAAGAGAGATGCTACCTTTAAATAAATAAATAAAGTCTTACTATATGAAGATCTGGCTGTAGTTTTGCGCACAGTGCCGTCTAATTTGATTTCCAAGTAGAAGTTGTTGAGGTCTGTGGATGTCTGCAGGTGAACCAGTCGCCTCGGGTTCCCCCAGTTTGATCCAACCAGCGGTGACGGGTTAGGTGCCGCTTCCCAGACTGGAAAGCCCTGCAGGACAGCGAGCAGGAGCGCCAGCATGGTGTCCTTCATCCCCAGTCGCTTGTTGACGTCCTTCCTTGGTCAGCGCGGTGGTTTTCACTGCTGAAAGTTCTGGGATGCTCTGTTGTGCCAAGATTTGGTGACTATTTAAAGCCCCCGGAGTGCCACTCCTGCACACATCCTTTGCGTAAAAAAAAAAAAAAAGAAACTCGCCCCCAAAGCAGAGGTGCGGGTTGTTGTAACGGAAGGGCCACTTCCACCTCTGTCTGTTTATGCCAGTGCTGTTGGTCAAACAACAAGACTCTTATTTTTGGTTAGACCTCTTGACTCATCCATCTTAAATGGTTTCCTAATAATCATCTGGTTTAATTTGGAGCCGGAAGCTGCATTTGGCAAAACTGCATAATAAACAAAAAGTTTGGCTGTGAATCTGCAACGGTTTGTAATCAAGTCATGGATTTTATCCCAAAGCTAAAATTACAGTTCTATAATTTAGATAAATGTGGTAAAAAGAACCGTTTCTGAAGAAAATATTTGCAACTTTTGTTTAACACAAAAGACTGGACGTTTGCTCATGAGTTGCTGCAGTTGCGCACCTGCACAGATCCACATGTTCATTTTTTAACCAGCAGATGGAGACACTCTCTTATGTAGAATCAGGCCATCCGGGACCCTACATCAACAAACTTTTTACTGATAAAAATGCAGAAGAAACACCCCAAGGGAAACATGTACAGTAAATCCAAATAAAATTAGCCCATAGATGGATCCTTGAGGAACTTCACCATTAAAATGGACCGTAAAAGAAGATAAATTTCCCAATTTTAGGACGATTTTTAAAGATCAAATATTTATGTTTTGGGGAACCAGTGCTTTCCACCACAGAAATGTTGGAGGAGTGTTTATAAAGTAATCAGCCGGTTAAGTAAGAAGCAGTTCTTGATGTCGGATCGACACAAGTGATATGAGGAACCTGAATCGGTACTCTTACAATCACTTGCACTACAGTGCCTTGCAAAAGTATTCTGCCCCCTTGAACTTTTCAACCTTTTGCCACATTTCAGGCTTCAAACATAAAGATATAAAATTTTAATTTTTTGTGAAGAATCAACAACAAGTGGGACACAATCGTGAAGTGGAATGAAGTTTATTGGATGTGTCAAACTTTTTTAACAAATATAAAACTGAAAAGTGGGGCGTGCAATATTATTTGGCTCCCTTGCGTTAATACTTTGTAGTGTCGCCTTTTGCTGCAGTTCCAGCTGCAAGTCTCTTGGGGTATGTCTCTCTCTCAGTTTTACACATGGAGACACTGAAATTCTTGCCCGTTCTTCTTTGTAAAACAGCTCGAGCTCAGTGAGGTTGGATGGAGAGCGTTTGTGAACAGCAGTCTTCAGCTCTTTCCACAGATTCTCGATTGGATTCAGGTCTGGACTTTGACTTGGCCATTCCAACACCTGGATACGTTTATTTGTGAACCATTCCATTGTAGATTTGACTTTATGTTTTGGATCATTGTCTTGTTGGAAGATAAATCTCCGTCCCAGTCTCAGGTCTCTTGCAGACTCAAACAGGTTTTCTTCCAGAATGGTCCTGTATTTGGCCCCATCCATCTTCCCATCAATTCTGACCATCTTCCCTGTCCCTGCTGACGAAAAGCAGGCCCAAACCATGATGCTGCCACCACCATGTTTGACAGTGGGGATGGTGTGTTCAGGGTGATGAACTGTGTTGCTTTTACGTCAAACATATCGTTTTGCATTGTGGCCAAACAGTTCGATTTTGGTTTCATGTGACCAGAGCACCTTCTTCCACGTTTGGTGTGTCTCCCAGGTGCTTGTGACAAACTTTAAACAACACTTTTTATGGATATCTTTGAGAAATGGCTTTCTTCTTGCCACTCTTCCATAAAGGCCAGATTTGTGCAGTGTACGACTGATTGTTGTCCTATGGACAGACTCTCCCACCTCAGCTGTAGATCTCTGCAGTTCATCCAGAGTGATCATGGGCCTCTTGGCTGCATCTCTGATCAGTCTTCTCCTTGTTCGAGATGAAAGTTTAGAGGGACGGCCGGGTCTTGGTAGATTTGCAGTGGTCTGATACTCCTTCCATTTCAATATGATTGCTTGCACAGTGCTCCTTGGGATGTTTAAAGCTTGGGAAATCTTTTTGTATCCAAATCCGGCTTTAAACTTCTCCACAACAGTATCTCGGACTTGCCTGGTGTGTTCCTTGGTCTTCATGATGCTCTCTGCGCTTTGAACAGAACCCTGAGACTATCACAGAGCAGGTGCATTTATACGGAGACTTGATTACACACAGGTGGATTCTATTTATCATCATCAGTCATTTGGGACAACATTGGATCATTCATAGATCCTCACTGAACTTCTGGAGTGAGTTTGCTGCACTGAAAGTAAAGGGGCCGAATAATATTGCACGCCCCACTTTTCAGTTTTTTATTTGTTAAAAAAGTTTGACACATCCAATAAATTTCATTCCACTTCACGATTGTGTCCCACTTGTTGATTCTTCACAAAAAATTAAAATTTTATTTCTTTATGTTTGAAGCCTGAAATGTGGCAAAAGGTTGAAAAGTTCAAGGGGGCCGAATACTTTCGCAAGGCACTGTAAATCATGGCACACTTTCAACAGCCAGTTAAAAAAAGCAAAACAAACTTTTATTGTTTAGTATCTCAGGAATACAATAAACTGCTGTGCACAGCACATACGTACAAAAATAAAAGGAAAAAACTTTACTCAGCATCTCTGTTATCAGAAACAAATAGCTAAACTTTGTTTCTCGTCATTTTACAGTGATCAGCAAACCAAAAAGTATAAGGCAGAAGGTGAGGTATATGATAACGGAGGAGAGGAATTGAGTGGAGGCTCAGTCCAACAAATAAAAATAACACATGAAGCGCACACCCCTTCGTCAAACTCCGGACTCAGGCATGCTAATATACATTCAAACATTAAAGGAGATTATCCTCACCTTAACTTATTCAAACCTGAGCTCCAGTGGAAAGAAAATAAAGAATCAAGACATCCTTGTTAAGGTGCAAAAACAAACATCTTGATGAAATCCTCATTGCTGTGCATGCACAACATTTACTTCCACGCCTTCCTCAGTTAAACTCAATGAAAATTAGGATTATTTTCATGTTACTCCTGACAAGAAATGTACATCAGTGCATCGACATGCAGCTTCATCTACAGCGGCAACTACGTTCTTTTTTAAATTTGGCTCTTCTGTGTTTCTGTCTGTGCTTGCAACAGTGGAAACAAATATGAGATTTATGTGAATTATAATACGGTCGTGAATTGATGTGTGTGTTGTGGACAAGTCGAGCACATACTCTGTCAGCATGTGGCGACTGGGGGGTCGTTTAGGGTCAGAACAGGAGCTAGATGCAGGGGAGTCCTCGCAGCAGCCGAGGTGGCTTAGCTACATCATCTCCGCAGATGTCTCCATGGAAATATTCCAACAACAGGACTTGGAAGAAAAAAAAAGGAGTGAATAGCATCTTCAAGTCCTGCATTGTTCACAGGTTGGGTTTGAAATCTCTGGAAGCAAACTGGTCTGAGGAAGAAAAACTTACAAATGTGCTGCGTTGAAACACGAATGAATGTTGAACCCACGTCAAAAAGATATTTTAAATTCCTCTTTCAGACTAGGGATCACTCCGGCCACAGAGGTTGAGGCAAAGGCTGATCAATGACTCTGACCTTGAACTAAAAAAGGCTGAAATAAGAGGAGGAAGCTCGCAGGTTACAGCTGGAATCCAAAAGGGTGAGTTGTGGGGGTGAAGGTTGGGGGGTATACGCACAAGCAGAGATGGGTAGCCGAGCATTTTATAGTTCAGGGAAGCTGCCTGTCATCCTGGCAGATTCACATTCCTACAGGGGGGTTTGATGAACAACATCCGTGCCGACTCTGTTGCATACGCTTTTTTTTTTTTTTCTTCCACTCACAGGAATGGATGGCTGATGGTGAGACCAGCCTCGGTTTTTTGGTATTTTTTTTTAAGTCAACAGCTGCAGAAACTACACCAGGAGATGCACTCTAAAGGACTTTTGGGAATTCAAAGAATGAGACTAGAAAAGCATCTTTGGAATATGTAACAAGATATTTGAACATACTAACAGTGAGTCTTTGAAGCACCTTCGACTTTGTGAACAAACTGCTTCTTTGTTAAACTTTGCTGAAGTTTTCATGTTTAAACTGAAGCCTTAAGGTAGAAATGTAGACGCTAAGTGAGAAATTCTTATTCTGTGCTTCCAGGCTACCAATTATATTGTAATTTAGTCCTTCCAGGTACAAAACACTCATCCGTAATTGCATTTTAAACCATTTGCCTCCCTAACGATTGCAGTGCTGCTTCAGAAAAGATAGACAGACAGGGTAATCCAGCATCCTTCAACAAACATCAATCTGAAGATAAAATGAAGGAAGACAAAAAAAAAAACGCTGATGAGAACAGAAATGATTTTGTGATTTTGCTGGTTCATTGTGCAGCTCCAGCTCTTTTGTGCTAAAAAGCTCTTGAAGCCTCTTTATTTCCCCGTTTGTAGCTATTTACATAGTTTTCCGTTCATTTTATTAATTTAGTAAACAGCAGCTAAAGCTTTGCATTTCAAAAACAGCAGCAACCCACTTTACTGTGGGGGCTCTTTCTTTCAGAGACAGAGTGCAGGAACTGCTTGCTTTAACCGCCCAGGCGATACTTGTGCGTTTCTCCATGCTGCAGCAGATTAGTATTCCACCCAGGTCTCAACCACAGATTGTTTATTACTTAATCTGTCTAATTAGAGGAAAGAAAATAAACCAAAAATAGTTGACCCCCCCCCCCCCCCCTCCTCTTCCAAGGACCTCTCTGGAGTGTCAGCCCTATTTCTGACTCCTCCGGGTGTCTCTTACACGGAGGTTTTAAAAGGGCCACAAGTGAGAACACCAAGGCACCTTTAACTCGTGCAGGAAAGGTAGTGCATTGAAGTTTCCCCCCCAGCTGCAGGACGTCAATAATCGACTGGGGAACCATGAAGCATTTCAGAGGGTTTTGAACAAAATGGTCAACTTAACAGACATTTCAGCAGAGGTCCATGCATCCCTTCATCTAGTAAAGTGAGGTAATAAAAAGTATTCATTTCACCCTTTAAACGCACAATATAGCTCATCCTCCAACTCAGAGATGTAACGTGTAGTTCAGTTACAGCAAGCACCGAGGTCAAAGACAGGCAAAGGCTTCAGCTCTCCCATCTATAAAAACAATAAGCAGCACATATACAAAGACAGCTATCCAAATATACACACATATATATTTATATATGTATAACAGAATAAATATTTGTGTTCTTTTGCAGTCCATGGGTGCTAATGTCATGACATTGCATTTCTATATTACCTGGAAGAACATCCACATGTGCAAATTATTCGGTAATTGTCTTTTTCTCTCATAGCCGCGGGAGGAAATGTGTGACAGTCATGGCGGTGCTAGCCTTGTTGCCTCTCTTTACACGGCCATGCTTGCTGAGGGCGATGTAGAAGCCCTTGTAAACAAAAGACTCGTAGGCGTTGTAGTTGTTGGGCAGCAAAGTCTCCTTGAACTTGCATTCATCCCTGAAGGCTCTCTGGAAAGACAAAAAAAGGAAGTCAGTAACTTTCTCTTTGTTTAAACAACCTGACAGAGCATCGCGCTTTGAAGGGGACAATAGAAAGTGGAAATGTTGCTGCAAAAAGGGCTCTTTTCAAATGCAGCCGCTAGAGTTATGCTTTTATGTCTGTACATATTGAAAATCCCAGGTAATCTGGTTGGAAAACCAAATTAAGTCTAATCCAAAGGAGTGATGAATGATCAAAAGATGTCACAGTCCGGTCAAATCAAAGTACTGTATTTTTCAGATTATAAGGAACACTTAAAATCCTTAAATTTTCTCAAAAATCAACAGTGAGCCTTATAATCCGGTGCATTTTATGTATTAATTCTGGTTGTGCTTACTGACCTTGAACCAATTTTATGTGGTACACGGCGCTCAAAAATGTGTCAAAATGTTTTAGTTTCACTTAATGCCCCTTATAATCCGGTGCGCCTTATAGTCCAAAAAATCGGTAAACAACGCTGATGCAGATTTAAACCTAATATTTTACATCCTGGTTATTTCAATCTGTTGTTGAAGTGCCAGTGTTTTCTTCAATACATAACTGATCAAAGTAAAATACTTGAAATAAGGAATCAGTACGAGACTGTGATGTACAATATTTAGGGATTTGTTGATGACATTACGAGTGACTATAGGCCTGTCACGATAACAAATTTTGCTGGGCGATTAATTGTCTCAGAAATTATTGCGATAAACGATAATATTGTTTGAAATTTGACAATAATTACTAATTATTGCCAAATTTAAGAAGAAATGTTGGTTAATTTTTGTGTATAGTACTTTTTTGACCACCAGATGGCAGTATAAAACTATTTGAACCGAAGGATGGATAGTGAGAGAGTGAGCAGCGTGTTTCTTTAAGAAAAATGGGAGGGAGGCCCCTTGACGTGACATGGGCTGTCTCTCTTTACTTTTTTCGGTTCTCAAAATGGCGGACGATCTGTGTGGTTTGAGCTCTTTAGCATAGCATTTGTCACACAAAGCTTTTAATTAAAAATCAGTAAACAAGTTCTCAGCTTCTTTTTACAGAAAAAAAACCTTTTTACACAAAGGCACGGGTTTCAACCATGAATTTTGGAGCTTCGACAAGACAGAAGTTTTTTTCCCCAAGGTTGGCCTGTTAGCTTAGCTTGTAGCTTAGCTTTTCAGCTTAGCTGATTTCAACGATCCAGAAACACAATTTTGGACGGTTAAAACAGATTTTAAAGAGAAAAGAGGAAGGGAGGGGTCAGTGAAGAGCACCGGAGTTGAGCCTTTTGTCTTCAGTTGAAAGAGAGAGAGACATGAAGAAACGATAAAGCCGATAAATGAAAATGAGGTCGATAATTTTCATTTATCGTGATTAATTGATTTATTGTTTATTACGACAGGCCTAAGTGACGATATTTATCACCTGCAGCCTAAAGACCAATCTGAGGGTGATGATTTTCAACACTTTAGTTTGTTTTACCCTGTCCTCACTGATGGTTGGTCTATGTATCTATTACAAATAACCTTTGTAAAAACTGAGTACATGTTTTTCTATCTGGTGTAGTGTTCATTCTTTACTTATCCAGTCTTCATACATGTTTGAAAAGATCTTTTTTTATATATAAATTAGGGATTTTATATTTCTTTAAAGCCCCTGTTAATTGAGTGTGTCTGACTTTTGGAAACACAAAGTTCATTTTACAGATACCATGCCTAAATTTAGAGTGGTTGAAGCAGAGTCAAACTCATTGTGTGTGGTCTTTGCTTAAAATGTTAGCATTAAGTTTTGGAGTCAATCCTTGAACCGAAGGACGGACTTTAATGAAACTTTCAAGAAGTAATCATTAAATGTACATCAACAACTGATTTTTTTTATTTATTTTATAATCAGTCCAGTTCAAGTTGGTCACCACAACTAAATGACATCATCCAACACAAAACTGACTATTGTCTAACTCTGCCCCTATTATAAATATTGAGCTAAAACTGAACATTTTAGCGCCTGATAGCTGTCCCCAGCATATTTTCTCAATGTGACATCTTGCAATATCACAAGGTTACATTGAACATTTCCAAGGTTTGACAAAAATGGCCCCAACTCAGTCATTTCTCGACATAAGCTGATTTTAGTCTAAAATTCTGGCATAAAAGACGGCACATCCTTCAATGGCTTTAATTTGTATTGTTTATGAATATCAATAAAAATAATTATTGAACTATACTGTATAAATATAAGAACTATAGAACAATTGGGGGGGGGGGGGGGTTAAAACTAATGCATGCTCACTAATCCAAGAATTAGTCAGAACCTCTGGATGAATTTTTGTTTTGTTGAAATGTTTCGTCTTTTGTCCAGAAGACTTCTTCAGTCTGAAACCCTGCAAGAAACAGTCTTATAAATAAATAGCACCTTGAATCAACCAGTTTGCTGCTGACAGCCAGAACAAAAACAAACAAACAAAAAACACTTTTGCATGTGAACAACTAGTTCTGGCTGTCAGCATCAAACTGGTTGATCCAAGGTGCTATTTATAAGACTGAGTTTGTTGCAGGGTTTCAGACTGAAGAAGTCTTCTGGATAAAAGACAAAACGTTTCAATAAAGAAGAATCCATCCAGAGGACCTGACTTAACCTTGTTAAGCAGTTTAAACTATATGTTATGGCTATTTTAACTTGTATAACCTAAATTCTTAATATAGAATCAAACCATTTTAGTTTCACTGCTCTTAGCTAATCTATGCGCTTCGGTTTCTGTTTGATCAAATCAACTAAAACAACAACAAATGAACGGTTTTTTAAGCATTGCTAAAATGTTTTACTCGGGAGCAGTATTGGAAAAAACACATGCTCTGAGTTTTAAGGGGATTAGACTTGATTCAGTAGTATTTAAGTTTTATTATGATAGGGAATCCAATAATGCTGCAAAATGTTATTGGGTGTGAGATTAACATTGGACTGAGATGATCAATGGCAGAAGTTTTCCTTTTAATTGTTATATATTAATAGATCAGGGCTCAGCAGAAGATCTGAGCTCCCCCCTCCTATCATCAGAGCATATTAATAACAAAGCATCCTGTATAAAAGTGGATGCAGCAGCTCGTGAACTTCCAGTCAGCAGGATGTGTGACAGGAGCTGCACTGTAAGCCTACCGTTCCATATAACCTTCCTCTGCTGTTCATTGCGACAAACAGCTCACTCTTCACCCCGAACAGGCTGATCACCCCTCGGTCCACAGTGGAGATCTCTATTAGACCTGCAGGAGACACAAGGGGGGACAAAAAAAGTCAGTGTGCTCCTCCAGCACTGGCCTCTGCAGCAGTGATGGGTGGAACCTTGCAGGTGCACTGCGACTTGGATGATGCTCAATGTGCAATAATCAGCTGTATTATGTGCATGCTGGACAGCGTGCGTGAAGTTTAAGAGCGTGCTGAGTGGGACATGAGTGTGTCCTGCTGCAGGGGACGCAGGGTAAAAATAAGTCAAGCATTCATGTCATGTTTTTGGCACGAGGAGTGGGGTGGGGGGATTCTTTGCACAGCACGGATGCAAAGCTCTGTGCACTGCTTTTAATGTGGGAAACTTTCATGCACGCCGACGCTGCTGATTAAATATCACGCACAGAAAAGCGAGGCTCCAACTTTCATGCGAGTTCATGCAACTTACTGTAAGGGTTCTCACTGTGCACACCGCTTATCCTGCCATCCGGGAGCACCTGCAGGTGAAACCCAATGCCCACGTTGCAGTACAGCCGCCGCACTCTTTTGATGCCCTGCAAATAGTCGCTCTCCCAGTTCAGCTCCGATTTGCCCCCGTTTATACCCAGATAGGAGCGGGAGAAGAGGCTCTCCCACTTCCTCTCCAACAAAGTAGCATTAGTCCTGCTCGGAATCGGATAGGATGAGGCGATCCCCCACAGAGAAGTCCACAGAACAAGGACTGCTGGCAGCGGCCAGTGCGTCCCGGCCCCGTTGCGCATGCTGTTGTGACACCTTTGCGCAGTGACCATCCAGCTTACCTTCCGGGCGCAAAGTTACCTGCCCTGAAAACGCAACTCTTCTTATTCCCTGTCCTTTAGCATGGTGGCGGCAAAGGCTTATTTCGGGATCAAGGCCATAGCCCAGAATCTGAGCAGGAGGTGAAGGACAGAACGCGTCGGAGCTTGAGTTGGTGCCGGTGGCGATGACCATCTTTCGCCGCTCCGCTGTCCGTGGAGGTGGGGTGGGGGTGGGGGTAGGGGGGGAGACACCACTCAACGCAAAACCAGCACACCTTGCTCCCCAATTCTCTCACATCCTGTGTGACATCACTGTGACTTCACCGCTGCATGCAGCTCCCATTCAAAGCAGGAGATGGGAGGAGGAGAGAGCTCGAAGACCTCAGCAGCGGATCTGACACCAGTGATGGGGGTGGGTGGGGGGGGCTGCACCTTCACTCCAGCCTCAGACAAGCAGCAAGGAATGAGAAGAGGAGTTTCCTGCTGCGCCTTTCAAAATAAAAACCGTATGAGCTGTGCAAATCTGATCAACCTATAAGCCAAAAGCAACTTTTGGTGTATTTTACTTTAACAAAAAATAGCACTACAGTTGCATCCTTAATGTGTCAGGTAAACTATTTATTTAGCTTTAAAGAAAACCATCATAAGCAATTACACAAAGTGTTGCGAAAACAGCATTCACCTCCTTAGAGATTTCTTCTGCTTTTGTTCTCACCTTCATGTTTTAGATGATCAGACAAAAATAACCAGAGAAAATACAAATCAACGTTTTTAAAATGACAATTTCTTTTACAAAGGAAAACTTGACCATCCTCCACATCAAGAGGAGCCAGTAAAAGGGTATCTGATGCTCCCTGCACCTCCTTAGGGAGGTGCTTTCGGGCATGTCCAACTGGGAGGAGACCCCAGGGAAGACATGCTGGAGAGACTACGTCTCTTGGTTGTCCTGGGAACGCCTTGGAATCTTCCCAGAAGAGCTGGAAGAGGTGGCCGTGGACAGAGATGTCTGGACCTCCCTGCTCAAACTGCTGCCCCCGAGACCCGACTTTGGAACAAGCAGAAGATGATGGATGGATGGATGGATGGATGGATGGATGGATGGATGGATGGATGGATGGATGGATGGATGGATGGCAGTCTTTTACAAGGCAGAATGATGATGTTCTCATTGTTCTCCTTCAGAACCCAGAAGAGTTTAGATGCTCAGTTTAAATTTTATAGCAGAAAGGAGAATTCATGGTTCCATCAATTACAGCAAGTCATCCGAGTCCTAATGCAGCAAAACAGCCCCAGACCATCACACTTCCACCCTCGTGCTTCACTGTCAGTATGTCCTTTTTCTGTAATGCAGTGTTGGTTTTACATCAGCGGTAACAGGACGCACATTTGAAAAAGTTTGACTTCTATCTTGTCAGGCCACAGAATACTTTCCTAAAAGTCTTGGGGATCATTTGGATGCTATTATTATTTTAATTATTATCATTAAGCAACTATGAGATGGGCTTACGTGTTGTTTTTGCTCAGCAGTAGTTTTTGTGCCATTTTCATTTCTTTTTATTAGTAAATCGTGAACTAAGGCCTGCAGCGCTTTAGATGTTGTTCTGAGTTCTTTAGGAAACTTATGGTTGAGTCATCTATGCACTTTTAGAAATATTATATAGGTCGTCCAATCCTGGGAAGGTTCAGCACTGTTCACGTTATGTCATTTGTGGATGTTGGCTAGATTTAAGGGATTTCTTTGTTCTTACAGGTCGTGGCAGTCACAGTTAATTCACAGTCTAACAAGGGGGATGATCAGTTTTTTAATGACTTTTTAAAATTGTTTTCAAATTTTATTTATTAATTAAATCATCGTTTAAAAAATGCATTTTGTATTCACTCAGAATATCTATGTCTGAAATAAAAATAAATTTGCTGAAACGTTTATTTGTGATAACAAAAAGCTCAAATAATCTGTAAGGGTGAAAGACTTTTTAATACCACTTTATAATCTTGGGAAAAATAAACATTTTATCTTTATATTACAGTACTTAAGCTAATTCAAAACAGAAATCCCACATTTAATGCATTGCAGCAGAAAACTTTCAGTTTTGCATCACATTTTGTTTCAAATTAATGATTTTCTCACATTTTAATAATTAACGTTCTGCTTTGTGATATTATTTTGAAAGTGAACTAACCTATTTTTTAGTCTTCCTTTTAATAAATAGACCAACTTAACCTGACTCTTCCTCACATGGGAGACCTGAGATGGGGAGGGTGTGTGAGAGAGAGAGAGTTTGAGCCATCACAGGATGGATGGATGGATACTGTGTCCAGAACCCAAATCGGGGACGGCGGTCATATGTCCTGGCAGCCTGCGGCCTTATTTAGAAGGAAGGTGTAAAAACAGTCTGAGCAGAGCAAATGGCAGTCCTGTCTGACACTTCCTTAGCTGTTTGTCCAGGAAGTTTACCCAGCCAAATATTCTGCCAGGTCAGATTGCGCATCATTGTTGCAACTAACACACCGCAGCATCAAAAGATAACTGGCATGAATCAAATTTATTAGCCTTCAAGTACAGAAGGATTACAAAATAGAATGTAAATAGAGCCGGGTGAATGACTGTAAAACACATTCATAAGTATAGACAAAAATATTTTAAAGTAACAAAAACAATGCTTGATGATTTGTATTTGTATTAAGATGTATTGAGACCTGTAAGTGCAGCGTGTTTAATAAAGTGGACAACTGCAGGACAAAAGAAAACGTGTTGGTCAACAGAAATATAAAAACAAGCCTAAAATACTAAAAATATCCAATAGTTATATCTGTAGGGAAAAAAAAAAAAAACATCAAAAATCGGACACAGATGCATCATCTTTCAATTTATCATCTACATCATATGTGTCAAACTCAAGGCCCAGGGGCCAAACGTGGCCCTCGTTGACATCTTATCTGGCCCTCAACATGATATGTGAAATGTAAAATACTTCTATCTTTTGAATTTTTTTCAGTAATCTTTGATTGTGATGTCGAAAGCACAACAGGGAACATCAAATGAGACCAATCAAACTATTGTTGAGGAACCTGTGACCAAGAAAAGATGCTGGGTATCTGATTTGAGTTCATGTAGATTCTGAAATTGGCCCTTAGTTTGAAAAAAGGTTTTAATTTTGGCCCCCTGACACCCCTGATCTACATGCATGTCATGTTTTTAGCGTGTTGGTGATAAAATGCTATTTATCTTTGATGTTTGTCATAGATTCAGCTTAATTCAAGTTCACGTGTCTTTATTGTCATTCACATGACATGTGGTGCATGAGGTGGAACGGAATTGTGTACTCAAGGGCCCAGTGTAGCTGTTTTTGTTTCGTTTTTTTTTTAATATAATTTTCTTTCATTAATTTTTTTTCCCCAATTTATATGCTTTATTTTACTGTTGTCATCACTCTTCGGTAAAATCAGGTCCCTCTTGAACCTGTATAAATAAAGGCTGAATGGAAAGTTACACCCAAAAATAGCAAAAATATAAAAAGTATATAAGGATCTAAGATATACACTAATATATGCGCTAAATAAGCACTAAACAATACGTTAAAAGATCTAAGATATGCCCTAAACACTAATAATGTAGAATAATATGGTATATTAAACAGCAGCCCGAACATGAGTCTGTAGTGAGCAGACAGCAGCATATCACTAATTAAAGTGTCATTACAGTAATTTCTTTTTTTTTTTCTTACAGTGATTATCCTGGTTAGATATTCATGAGTCTAACAGCTGCAGGGTAGAAGCTGTTCCTCAGTCTAATGGTTCTACACTTAATGCTCCTCAACCTTCTACCTGAGGGGAGCATTTGAGTTTAGGAGCCTTTTTATGTCTGAGTCATTCATAGGTCAGAGTTAAATGGCTCAAAGCAGCATTTCTCTGAAAATGATCACGTGCTGGACATAAAAACATTGAAAAAGTAGCCAAAGAAGTCCAAGAAAAACTTTAAAACACCTTCAGAAAGCCTGGAGAACTGTACTGATCAAGACCACATAAATGGAGGATGTCTCAATACTTTTGATACAACACATACAAAGCATTTAAATATAAATCACCATTACTGAAGCAGTTTATACACCTGGAATTAAAATTGTTTTTCTTAAAAAATACATAATTTTTGGTCTTTTTTTAATTCTTGATCGGCAATTTGGATCTTTCTGAATGTCAAATTAATGAGACAGGCTCCTGGTTTGCTGTGTAAGCACACAGCCATGCAAACCAAGACAACCAATAGCCTGAATAGACAGAACTACTGGGTTATTGACAGAGCGGAACAAAAATCAATGAGAAGTTGGCTCGTTAATGAGATAGTGCTGAGCTCTTCAGATTAACTCAGCTAATAGTGTTACACTGGTATGATGCTGAGGCTGCTCTTCAGTAATGACTACTTTCTAAAATTAAAACACAAAAAAATCAAAGGCAAATTGACCTTTTTGCTGGAACTGCACAAAAATATATCTTATTTACATATTGTTTACATTTTAATGAAGCCGTTTTAAACCAGAAATCAATAGGATTTTACAAACCTGTGGATAAATCATTATTATTTATTGTTTTGTTGGCTAAATTCGGTATCCCAATTCAGATATCTTTGTTCAGCCATGTTTGAAGGATAACTCAAACGGTTGTTAGATTTTATTGTAATAATTTATTTGCCTGCGCGTTTACAATAATTGGTTTTAGGCGGCACATCTTTTTATAGACGTTACAAAAATTCCCATGCCGGCTTCTACGTCATTCTTTCTCTCTGCAGAGAAAAGTCAAATTGCTAACAGGTAGACTGAGAAAACAATACCTGATTGAAAAAACAAATTAGCAGGGCTTTTACAAGCTAAAATTGTGAAAAAGCCTTATGAGAGCACAAACAACGATGGAAGAATCTACCGGTATTTTCATTTCAGTCACTGAAAACTTTTATGTTTTCTTTTTAAATGCCTGGTTATTCAATATTAAACCCTTTTAAAAGTCAAAACTCTTATAGAATGCATGCCTTAAAATTAGTGTATGCCTGTTTTCTACTTGCATTTAAATCAAAATAAAGAGCATTTGTCAAAAAAAAAAAAAGTAGCATTTGTCTTTTGGTTAAGAAACACTTCTTGCTAAATTTGAATTCAAAACCTCAGTTTGCTATCATCAAGTCAGCTGCTTTGAATTTATTTTTAATTTGTACACAGTTATAAGATCTTTATATGATCACACTTACTGTAAATGAGTCAAGAAAACTGGCAAAAGAACTTGTGTAGTGCAAACTACCCAAGTGTAAGAGCAGGGCCGGCCCAAGCCTCCATGGGGCCCTAAGCGAAATTTGATTTGGGGCCCCCTATTTCTGCTAATAATGTGGATTACTGCAATCATCAGTCAGATGATCAGATCATTCACTCACCTACATAAACTTATTGCAGCTCTGACGGCCCTGTTTACATTATCCTATATGTAAATGTATATCATCTGGTACTAAAAGTAACAAAAGGAGAGACACCGGTATGCAATGTATTTAACACCAAAAGTGTCATCTTGTTTATTATCTTTGGTTCCAAAGAACTGCAACAGTAATGTTCAAAATAATTTGTAATGCAACATCAACAACTAATAACAGATAAAATAATGTAGATGCATAAAAATAAATAAAGTTGTGCAAAAACAGACACAATAAAATCAAATAAAACATCAAGGAAATACTTAAATAATGTAAATTAACACATACTCGAAACCACGTAATAAAACCACGTTTAAAAAAAAAAGAAATTTAAAGTTGAATTATTAGTTCTTAAAACTATATAAATGTATGCAACAATTTGCAAAAGATAAACTTAAAATATTAAATAGAATCATAATCATTACTAACAAACAAACAAACAAACAAACAAAATAAAAATCAATTCCACTTAGGGGGGCCCCTAGTGGCCCCGGGGGCCCTAGTTTGCTTATGTCTTGGGCCGGCCCTGTGTAACAGGATACTGGAGAGTATCAGTTCCTTCAATCACGGGGTTTAAAATACAAAATTGAAACAACAGCTGCAGATAAAGAAACAATTTCTTTGGCTTGACATCAACATCACCAGCTCAGACCCTCAATAATACTCGGCGTACACACTGCTAAGCACAGACATTAACATGAAGAATAAAAAGTTTGAATGTCCTTGTTGTTGCAGCGAGTAATGTCAATTAAAACCATAATTATTTTTTTAGATCTTCAAAAATTATTTAATAGAAATCCTGTCCTTATTCAAATAAAACAAAATCATGGCTGGTGAGTCTAAGAGAAATTAATGATTTCTTTATCCATAAAATGTGAAAATCTTTTACACAAAAATGTGTGGGATGCCACAAGCAGAGAAGCAGGATCAGATAAGTCTTTAGGAATGTGAGAGTAAGTGGAAAAAAACAACAACTTTGCAGTCCAGATGTGAAGATATTTTGCTACACTTGTGGAACAACATAAATAAATTACGAGGCACCGTTTTTACTTTTGTTTTGTCCTTTTGGATTTCAGGAATACACATTTTACAGCAACTCTAATTAAAACAACTTGTCTCCTTTGTTCAAATGAAAACTTTAGCTGGAGATTGATCCAAAGGATCCGGGGCTTGTAAAACACAAAAGTACCATCCTGAAAAGAGCTTGGGGTTCACATTTTTGCTGAACTAGCTAATAAATAATTCAACAGCCAAAAAAAATCACGCTTACTGCTTTGTAAACCTGTGACGCCGGATGAAGCAGCAAACTAACGGACATGCAATAGTTATAAACTTAACGCCTGAAATGTTTAAGAAATCTGCTTCTGCTTGTCAAATTAGAGAGAGTGGTTGCCACAGGGCAGTGTTTCAGTAAAAATACATCGTCACGGGTACAGCTTGTGCACCTTGCAGAGAAAGATGTGCCTGCTGCTACACTGGGCAGAGTGACTAAGGGAAAAAGAGGCTGGCAGAGGTGACTTCAGCTGGTTACAAATCTCAGCCAGTGATACAGCTTATTTTTATGCTCTAGTCAGAACTGTCATTGAAAAAACGGTCATTGAACTGTTTAAATTACTTTAAAGTAGCCAGCAAAATAGAACTAAAGTAGCACCTATAAACACACAACACCAACATGGTCAACAGTTCTATTAGCAACATTCAAATCTGTAATATTTTATAATTTCACTCTTTCCTGGTTGCTTTTTTATGGAAAGTTTATCCTTTTCAATTCTGATTAGGGAATTACAAAATAAATTTAAACTGTAATCCCACTGAACACTCACAGGTTGACGAGATAAAAAAAGAAATGTTTCAATATTTAAAAAGCTAGAAGAGTGGAAGAGTGGCAGAATTTAACTGCAGGCAGAACCTTCTATTCAATTCAATTCAGAAATACTTTATTAATCTTAAAGGGAAATTAAATGTTGTTGTAACTCGTTATCCTCATTTCATTAAGAGATGTTAAAGATACTGTAGATCCTGTAGACAGGAAGGATCTCTTGTAAAGGTCCATCCCACAGTGGATCTGAAGAAAATGGTTGCAAATGCCGTCTGCTCCATCCACCCAGACTCGGCTGGCCTCTCGGTTCCCCTGGACTGCAGGACCGCCCGAATGCCGGGCTGAACTCCTCCCAGAGCGATGGCCACTCCTCCCAGCAGCCTGCTGAGCTCCTTGTCGCTGTGGACAACCAGTTGAGGGACGATCCCAGTCCTTCTGCTGTCATGAGTCGCGTTTTCCTGCTAGTTCCAGGATCTCAATGGTCAGGCACTTGAGCACAGCTGGCAGGGAGACGGGAATGCATCCTTGGCACCTCCTTTTTAACTCATTTGAGGTTTGGAGCTGTAATTGAGATATAATTTGAGCTGTTGAAATGTTAATCAGCTGCTCCCAGTTGTAAAACAAAACAACCCACCTTGTTGCCATGGTTACGCATCATAACAAATGTCCACAACCAAAAGAAATTCAGTAAAAAGCCTTCTAGCTGCAAAGCATCCAATACCAGAGGAAACAACTATCCAAAATGTGATTTACATCCAGAAAAAGAGGAAGTAAAGTTTCCAAAAGCAAAATCTCAGAACGAAAGTAACAGCGCTGCTCCAACATGCAGCCACACCCGAGCGGCGCAATTCTAGAATCTATGTGGACGCAAACACGTTTGGAAATCATTGTTGTCAAATAATTAATTTTGCATGAAAGATTCTGTCATTTAAACCTTTTTTAATTCCTATTTAGATAACTATACTGATAAGTGTTCAAATATGATTTTTTTTCTAAATAAATCAATATTTTTATGAACAATTTGCATATTTAGGCCTTTAGGTCGTTTTAGTCTTACATTCACCTCCACTTCTTATTTCAGATCATCTCTGCTTCCTATTTATTTATTACTTTATGATGATCTTGGACTTAAATGTCACACCAATAAGATGCTTGTTACGAGTTAAAATGAGCAAGAGTCATTTTTACTGTTTTAAAAGTTCTAAAAAAAAATAAGTTTAAGTGAAAGCTAGAAATATTTCTCTTGTGTAAATGTGACAAACTTATTTTAAAAAGTGTACTTTTAGGGGTGCCAGTAATTTGCACCAGTTTTGTGCTGGCCTTCATTTTGTGTAATTATACTTATACTCTTAAATAATTTATTGTGGGAAAAAAGTAATATTGCATTATTTATCCTACTGTGAAAATTGCATTACATTCAGATAACATAACCAACAGTTCTATGTATAAAATCCCAACAGATGGGAGGAAAAACTGCTTGCACACTGAATCGTGTACAGTAGATTGCTTTACATCATGACCATTGATCTTCTCGGGAATCATTTGAGTCCCTTGAGAGCTGAAAGATGCGAACAGTCGTTTAAACAAGCTGTGATCAAACAAGCTTTCCACCGAGAAGTGTGAGCGCAGCATGATTAATGAAACCCTCAGCATGAAATTAATTAATATATTAATTTAAAATTGAGAGATAAGTATGCATTTAAGAGCACTAGAAACACTATTAGGTTAGAAACAACAGTCTTCCTGCCTGTTTTCATTTTTTTTTTTTTTTAAGTTAAGGGAAAGTAATTATAATCTAAAGAGGGACCTTTTATTTTTGAAGTAAGAACTAATCTTTGTTTCAGTTTTTTTATTTTTTTTTTATTAACCTTTGTTTAACCAGTTAAATCCCATTGAGATCATAAATCTCTTTTGCAAGAGAGGCCTGAAGGCAGACTAACATGCATGTTGTTGTTCTGTGGGAGAAAACCGGAGTACCCGGAGAAAACCCACGCACGAGAAAAACATGCAAACTCCACACAGACAGACCGCAGGTCCAACTGGGGATTGAACCCAGGACCTTCTTGCTGTGAGGCAACAGTGCTAACCACTGAGCTATCGTGCTGCCGTGTTAAGCTATAGAATAATTTAAGTGAGGAAATTAAGTTTAGTTGCTCTTTTTTAAAGTTTTCAAAATAAATTAAAATGCGAGTTAATGAAGAATTACAGTTTATAGAAATAAAAGTTGTGAGATGATGATAATGATAGTAAGAATACATGTAAATGTAATGCTTGCAATAATAATAGTAATGATAATATTAATGAAAAATAGTAATAATGATTCATATTTATATGTACCAGTATATAAATAAGCGTTTAAAGGGAGGACATCATTATTATTGTATTGTATATTGAATATTAATGTTCTGTTTGGTCTTTTTTATAGTTTTTTTTGTTTGTTTGTTTTTATGTTGTTGTTGTTTTTGTTTATTTTTGTGTTCAGGGGAATCCATGAGAAATTGAAAGGAGAGGCATAAAAAGCCTTTAACTTCTGCCTATTCCTTTTAGGTCGTAAATGGTTTGTTTGTTTATGTATACATGTGTGTGTGTGTGTGTGTGTGTGTGTGTGTGTGTGTGTGTGTGTGTGCATTTGTTTGTTTGTTGCTGTTCTTTTTAATATAACCAAATAAACCATTCATTCATTCATAATGGTCATAACAGGCTCTAATTGCCTGACTTAATTTAATGCAGAAAAGGGAATCTTTCATTTAGCTATACATAATATTCCATTTATAGCATTCCTGCAAAGAAAGCATGTAGCCAAATGTCATTTATGACAGAGTTTTAGCCCAAGATTATGTAATGTTGAGAAATGACAGAGTTGTCTTCATTTTGGTCAATTTTCTTCCGCTCATTCATGGTCTGGTCGCTGAGAAATAAGGTCCAGAAGAAAAAAGCTAGCATTCCTCTCCCCTGAGACACCGTCCTGCTTCTCTTGGTGGACCCCAAAGTGTTCCCAGGCCAGAGAGTTTATGTTATCCCTCCAACGTCCACCAGCTGGTCCTTCAGTTGCTGTTGTGACAGACACCAGTGATTTTAAGCCACAGCTCCTTGAAGCCATGTCTGGACTACAGGCCCTGAATATGTCCCGTTCAGATTGGTTTGGGTTTACCAGGTCTGTCCGGCAGCCCCCTCTGCCACTGGATCCAACACACCACCAGGTAGTGATCAGTTGACAGCTCTGCCCCCATTTTTCACCCAAGCATTCAAGACATGGAGCTGCAGGTTTGGTGATACAGCTACAAAATCAATCATCGGCTTTTGGCCTACAGTGACCGATACCAAGTCGCCTTTAATCTACCCTATGCTTAAACATGGTGTTTGTAATGGGTAGCCCATGCTTTGCACAGAATTCCAGTAAGGACGTCAGATTTAGTGCAGGAAGGCTATTTCTCACAATCACTCCTATCTAAAGTCCATCTATCCAGCTATGACTCAGCCATTACCTAGATGGCTATTGAAGTCACCCAGGAGAACATTAGAATCACCAGGTGGCACCCTTCCAAGACATCCATAAACTCCAAGGAGGGCGAGTAATCTGAACTCATGTTTGACACAAAAGCACAGTCAGAACCTTCCTTCCTGCAACTCAAAGCCACAGCGAGGAGACCCTCTCGTTCATTGGGGAGAACTCAGGCGCTCAGCTGGGGGCTTGTGAGTATCCCCTCACTCACCCGTTGTCTCACTTTCTAGACAATTCCAGGTATAAAGGAGTCCAGCACCACTGCAGGAGGAGGGTTCCAAAGCCCAAGCTATGTGTAGAGTTGACCCTAACTATATCAACTGATGGGTAAGATTAGGAATGAGATCATCAGAGGTACAGCACAGGTTGAACAACTGGGAGATAAAGTTAGAGAGGCCAGACTGAGATGGTTTGGACATGTCCAGAGGAGGGACAGTGGGTATATTGGTAGAAGGATGTTAGAAATGCAGCTACCAGGAAAAAGACAAAGAGGAGATCTATGGATGCAGTTAGAGAGGACATGGAGGTAGATGGAGTGAGGACAGAGATGGAGGAGGATGACTCCCTGAAGAGGGAAAAGACAAAAGAAGAAGAAGAAGTTGGTAATGTTCAACCTCACACACGAGCTCATGCTCCCACCAGCGAGGTGACATTCCATGTCCCTAGAACTAGTAGTTTATGCCACCTGGTGTCAGCATGGCCGTAGACTCTTTTTTTGTCTGCCAAATGACTCACTCTGCACCCAACCTCCATGATGTTGGGCATACGTAAAGGTGGCCTCTTATCACTCTTTCAGGCTTGGCCCAGCCGAACCCCGGAAGCCAAAGCTTAGACACCAGACACTCGCTGGCAAGCTCCGACCAGGCCTGGCTCCAGGAGGTTGCCCCGGTATTTTTATACATGGTGCGATCCTGATAAATTGGATGTTTATTCATCAAGGTTTTTCAATCGCTTTTAGTCTGACTTTTCCCCTGAGGCCAGTTTGCCATGGGGGACCCCACCAGGGGCTAATATCCAGGACAACATAGCCCTCAGGATCACAGGGATATTCAAATCCCTCCATCAAGTTAAGGTGGTGTTTTTCTTGTGTTTTTTGTTTTTTTCAAGGCTTGGGTCAAACCTTGATAATAATGGAAATTTGCAAGATATTACACACTTTCTTAGTGCTCAGAGTATGTTTTGTGAAATATTATTAATTGCTACTACAATAACAGTATAACGGCTTAGTGGTTAGCACTGTTGCCTCACAGCAAGAAAGTCCTGGGTTCGACCCCCAATTTGGAACTGGGGTCTTTCTGTGTGGAGTTTGCATGTTCTCCTGGGCTTCTTCCAGGTACTCCAGTTTCCTCCCACAGTCCAAAAACATGCATGTTAGATTGTCTTCAGGCCCAGGCCTCTCTTGCAAAACAGAGCTGCAATCTCAATGGGATTTGCCTGGTTAAATAAAGGTAAATAAATAAATAAATTAAACAATTTTAGCTCAATGTCTGTAAAACTGAATGAGCTGTGGCCTTCAGGTGGCTGTGGGGTCTATGGGGTCAACTCCAAAAATTAACCAGTTAAAAATGTCCTTTCAGTGCTTACTTTCAGAATGTTGTAAGTTATCAAATATTTTGCTAACAGACAGACAAGTGAACACACGCACACACGCAGACGCAAGCAAAAACATTGCCCTCCTTGCCTTTTAATAGTGGGGGATAATCAACGCCCAAGTACTGGGCTTTCAGTCCACAAGGGTCATATATTAAAAAAACTAATTGAATTAATCAAATTTGGCAAGAAAGTAGAGCATACAATTAAACCTATTTACATAATCAGATGTTTGAAAGGTAGAAATCCGATTTGAAAACTTCAGTACAATGGATTTTTAAGATCTAAATATTGTTTTTTCCAACTTGAGTTTGCTCCTCCTCAGCGCCGTACCACAACAAATTGCTCTTTCTCTTTACAAAGTTGTCATATGTTAATTGAGGCTCCAAATAAAGCTGTGTTTATGTGGTTGCCCTGCTGAAAAGTCCAACACTTTTGGTTTATGACTGTAGGAAGAGATAGCGATCAGAAGAGGTGTCAGCTGCTGAGTCGACTGACGTTTACCCCGGCTCCTCTTCCCTCTCTCCCAGGAACCCAACACCAAACCAGGCCACCAGGACGGAGCAAAGGAATGCAAGGAATCCTCTCAGCACATTTGCTCACCACTTTGCTTGTTCTCACCCCTGTGGGATGAAAACCATGCCGCCGATCCCTGAAGATGCGTCCACCTTGCTCAGCGCTGCGGGTGAATGTGAGGCCGCAACAGGAGGAGGATCGGGGCATTTTGGCCAATGTTTAGAGGAGAGTGTCAGGCATGGCAAGCTGCTGAGAGTGAGTCATCTTGGACAGAGCTGCTGTCATTCTGCCAACACAACAAAGATCAAATCATTTATTTTTGTCACGGCCCCTGCTGGATGAAATCTAAACCCATAAGGAGTCGATCAGAGGTTCTGGCATGCTGCCTGTCCTGGAGAGCAACTAATAACAAATGACATTCAAGAAAGATCCAGAAGAATCAAAGGTGCAATGGGTTTTACTTAGACCAATATTCCTTAACACACAAAATCATTAAGAATAACCAAGTTACTGGGTGTTCGGCGTAAAAAAAAAAAAATAACATAGCAAAATTAGCTAAATAGCTAATGAACCTCTTAACAAATTTTATTGCATAAAAATAATCACTGAATGTACATTTGCAACTGGATTCAAGATGTCTGCCACAACCAGGTGACCTAGAAAATGCAAAAAAACGAGCATTGCTTTGCAGCTTTTGAGCTAAAATTTGGTGGAGTAGTAGCTGAGAGTCGTATACCGTATTTTCCGGAGTATAAGTCGCACCAGTCTGAAAAAAGCACCCTAAAGAGGAAAAAAAACATATGTCGCTTTGGTGTATAAGTCACATTTATTATGTGTCACCGCTGACCCATCCTGTTTATTATGTGTTTATTTAATGGTTAAAACAGCTTCATTTTGCCTGGCCAGTGCCGTCCGTCCGTCCATCTATCCATCCATCCATCCATCCATCCATCCATCCATCCATCCATCCATTGTGGATGGAGCTGCTAGCGCTCCATCGTTCCTCCGCCTGCAGCAGCTGAGTGAAGCGAGCGTGCACGGGAGGTCTCGCCATTGCAGTGCTTCGAAATTTAAAGCGTCAGACAAAGATTGCGTTATGAATATGAAAAAAAAAAAACTTGTATAAGTCGCAGGACTGACAAATCTATGCAAAAAGTGCGACTTGTACGCCGGAAAATACGGTACATCACATACTCGGAGTGTGAAATCTTGTGATATTGTATAACCTTCTTTTCAAGGTTTGACCAAAACAGCTCAACAACTCAACCTACAGTAACTTTAGTATAAAACTCTGGCACGAAAGATGAAGGCGTTAATTCAAGGTGTTTTATCCCCTTCGTCTCTTGAATTTCTTCAAGGAAAATTAACTTTAAATTGCTGCCATTTTGTAGATTTTCTCATTATAGAACAAAAGATTAAAAAAAACAGCAAGATGTAAATGAAACTGCATCAGAACAGTTTAAAGCTTAAAAGGCAACAAGGTAAAAAAAAAAAAAAGAGCTGACAGGGAATGTTTGGTTGTTGAAGGAGAAAAAGGGATGAATGAGTCAGGTGATTGTAACACTCAGCAGTGACATCGTTGGGCAGGTTTGGAATGACACAAAATGGATTAAGATGACTATCCATCCATCCATTTTCTTTACCCGCTTATTCCATTTTGGGTCACGGGGGTCGCTGGTGCCCATGTCCAGCAATCACTGTGCGAGGGGCGGGGTACACCCTGGACAGGTCGCAAGTCCATCACAGGGACACATAGAGACAAACAACCATTCACTCTCTCACTCACACCTATGGACAATTTAGAGTTACCAATCAGCCTAACATGCAGGTTTTTGGTCTGTGGGAGGAAACCGGAGCACTCGGAGAAAACCCACGCATGCACGGAGAGAACATGCAAACTCCACCCAGAAGGGCCCCTGGACTGGGGTTTGAACAAGGGACCTGTTCGCTGAGAGGCAGCAGCTCTACCAGTTGCGCCACCGTGCTGCCCTCTTGACTTTCCCTCCTGAGCATTTTAGTCGAATAGCCCTGGACTCAACCTTCACATCAGTAGTTATCTGATACTATAAGTCAGTTCATAAAACTGCAAACAAAGTATATATATATATATATATATATATATATATATATATATATATATATATATATATATACACACCAAGTGAATTAAAGCAATATCAAATTAGGCATTTATGCAAGCTTAGTGATTTTGGTTCTGTGTAAGAGAGTTGTTGAAGCTTTGAAAGTTTACTCCTCCAATCCTACAGGAGGGCGTCGCCCTCTGGTGCCAAACAGATGTTAGAACATCCTTTCTGACTGCATTGCAGCATTTAGACACTGGTGATTTGAAGGTGATCAGTGGCAAAACTTGGACTAAAAGTTGGAAGAATTGCTTGGATTCTAAGTTTTTCTCATACTATATAAACAAAAACTTTGCCTGAGTAAAGACTAGGAGAAGAAGAATGGCACAAGGTGACTGACTAATCAAAACCATTTCAAACATGAATAAATGTTACATTTCCCCAACAGTATATGTCACATTACTAAGTGATTCTGATGTTTGCAGCCCCCTCTTGGTTATTAAAAAATGACTGTGAGCTTTGTTCACGTTGAGGGAGCAGCATATCTAGTTGGAAACACTCAACAGTCTCAGAGAGCTGATCTATCAGTGAATGAGGCTCCATTAATACCTTCACATCCCAGGCATGATGTGATAAAAGTCACAGAGAGAGCTGGTCCTTGTATCCTTTTTCCTGTGATCCATCTGTTAAACGTTTGTCCTAATGAGACCGCTCCCCCGGCACCCTCAAGCGTCACCACAGAAGCTATTTTGAAAGGTGTCAGAGTGTCGAGGTGCAAGGTTTGAATTATCGTCGGCACCTTGATCCTTTTTATAACTTGACCGTCTTGTCATCACATATAATCTTATTGAGTATTTCTCTTTATATTGCTGGAACTAGCCCAGTGATTCTGAAGTTAAACTGGTGTCTGTAGAAAAAACTGCAGGGACCACCAGATGACTAAAACTGCTCCTTTTATTGCATTAATTGATCAGGGTTGAATTTATGGAAGTGTTTAAAACCCCACTAGTTGTGACTCAAGTGGTACCTGAGTTTGGAGCTACAGATTTAGTTACCAATCGAAAGGTCAGGAATTCACGCATCTATACTGCCTAAATATGATTTTGGGCCTTTAGCGTGACCTTTAACCCTTCTTGCTGCTGGGGTCTTGACCCCATCTCCCTGACAAATAATCATGAGACCACTGAAGGCTTCATCTTCTCCAACAGACTTTGATGGCTAAAATAAAAGTCAGCATGTCCAGTACAAAATGGAAATAAGTGTTTCTGTTTTACACCATGATACAATAAAACTCAATATGATTAGATACAATATAAAATATGATGTAATAGCGTACAAGGTGATACAATACAATAAATGACGCAACATGATTCTATACATATGTACAATATGAAACAGTAAAGCATAATACAATAAGATAAAATAGAATACAAGAGAATATGACACCATTTGTTATGATACAGTAGAAAACAATCAAATACGTGTTGTGATATGCTTTATTCAAATTTCTCTTTTTTCTGAGAAAATTTATAGCATTGCTGTGTTATTTATTTATTTTTTATTTTTTTAGGCCTCTAAATCTAGTTCAAGTTAGATAAAGTTTAAAAGACCTCATTGTGTGTGTTCATAAATATGTTGGAGTTATTGCAATTACATGTTCGTATTTAGTCAAATTAAGTCGTATTCCTATTATTACTGGTAATAAGTGTAAGAATTATTTAAAGCATGTATAAAAATATTAGATTGACATGCAAAAAAGGTTGTGATTCCCCCTGAATGTAATGAATATGATGTATAATAATAACGTTGTGAACGCAAAACAATTTATTCTTTACAATAAGATAAGATAAGATGGCAGGAAATGATCATTTTTATAGTTTTCTGTCTGTTTAGTTTTTTATATAGTGCTAATTCATAACTTTCAGTGTACAAAAATATTCACATACATGATACAAGCCATTTCAAATTGGGCTGAATCTTCCCTTTGTTTGTTTGAATAACTAAATTAACTAAACTCCATTATTCTCCCATGTTAAAAGATTTTAAAGCCATAATGTCGTGAACAACCACATGTGGTTTTACCTTTTACAAAGTGGGCAAAGCAACAGATTTACATACTTAAACTAATCATTAAAGCAGAGGAAAACATCTGTATGCCTGATCTGAGCTTACATTTAATACTGAGGGTTCTTTCATGTCATTTTGTGCAATTGGAGGAACTGACTTGTTAAATTCTCCTCATGGTTGTTCCTTCCTTCAAAATACCTTTGTGGCTGCTCAGTATGTACTCTCAAAAACAAACAAAACAAAACAAAGTCAACGAAAGCATGTACTTAAGAAAACGAGTCCCACTGGAGGACAACAAACTCCGGAAGCCACTGATTGACAGATGTGTCTGCCCACTCTGGTTCAGCTGCGGCTGCTCCTGTGGTTTCCAGTGCTCCACGCATGAACACATCTGGCTTCGGACCATTTCTAGATTACAACAAAAACACGCTGCTGATCCAACACCGGATATCCAAAACATCCAACGCTAATCATGATATTCATCCTAAAGCTGACAACCGATGACTTTTCTCTCTGTGATGGAGTCGTTTGTCTTCATGAGCGAAAAGTATAATATGACACAAAAATCATGATCAATCATCAATATATTTTCCTCCATTTTTTGATGTTTTTGGAATGTAAATAACAACAGTGCAGTCCCCGCCTGCGGAACAACCATACAGGGGCATCGGCGCTGGACTTGTGGAACTCCACACAAACAAGCACTCTGAGATAATATACAACTGCATAATGATGGCATTCACATCAGTGGTTGGGAGGGGGGTAATGGCCTCCTGACCACTTCCACCTAACAAGCTCAAATTAAGACTACTGATGACCTCACCGAAGCCAAGCAAGCTAAACCAATCTGCTTTCAAAATAGTCAGGTATAAAGTGCCTGTTAGGCTAAATAAAACTTGGTGTAGGAAATGAATAGAAAGAATAAATGTGCCCCGTCACAAACGTGTATTATATGATAGCCTTTATGCATAATCAAATATTCACGGTAGCAAAGCTACGTGTTTTTTGTTGTATATTTTAGGACTGTATAAAATTAGAAAAACGTAATCTGCGACATTATTGTTCAATATTAAAATTGCAGGATCATTTGATTCAACAACATTTTCCTCATTTTATGTTGACGTCATTATAATCTAAACCAGGTTGGTTTAGATTAGATTAGGCCCTAAGAGTTCATTAGATAGACTGAATGTGATATTAATCTGCTGAATTTAAATGCAAAGTATATATTGGTCTATGATTTATTGCGGTCATAGCAGTTCTTTGCAATATGACATTGCACTCACTGATAATGCACAATACATTTTTATATTGTGTTTCCTATAATACAAAATATTAAATGTTAAAGGACGTCAACCAAAATTTATTGCTTTAAAACAATCAAATTTATGTTTTTACAGACTTGTTGGGTTCATTACACTCATGTTTATTACTATTATAAATGATAAACCTGCTATTAACTTGTAATTTAATATATATATTCTATTATTTAGGTATAAATGCTTATCTTTAAGGATGCCAGTGCAGAAGCACTGTTGTTTCTAATTGAATCACTTTAAAATAAAACATTAAACTGATCAAAACAGGCTGCTCGATCAGGAATGATGTCATCACTTTTGGTGGCAGTTTGCTGTACAATGGGACAAAATTAACTAAACAGATTCACCAAAGTTAATATAATTCTGCAACACAGAGAGAAACTCTCTTTGGAGCTTTATATCATATATCACATTCAAATTTTAAAGGGTGGTCCCAGAAAGTTGGACTTTGCACGTCTGAATAGGTTTTACACAGTTTATTTTTATTGTTTTACAGATTATTTCATTGTATATTTAGCCTAGAGTTGATGATGTCACAATAACTTTTGAAAACATTTTAAAATCATTGAAACCAAGTTTCAGTCATATTTTAGATTAAAATACTTTCTTCAAATCTGTAAGTGGGAGGTGTTTTTAACCCATTCTTCTCCACACAAAACAGAGTAGAAATATAAAATGTGACCATCAGCTGCTGCTTCAAGAATTTGTAAGACCCGGATGATAGTTTTCACTTAGTGACTGTTTCAGGCTTACTTTTCAGTCTGTTTCTGTCTGCTTCTCATTAAGTCGACAGTCAGGGAGCGAGAGACACTGGTTGTAGTTACCATGGTCACCCCAGTGAGTCTGGCTGCAGCTTTTTTTTAAACTTTTTTAAAGGAAAAACTTTTATTTTAATTTTATTTTTTCTCTTATTTCTTGCATTTAAAAGATATTCGACTTAATCAAGCGGTGCACGTGTCACCTATCTTTACTGCAGCTGTTGTGACATTGTCACAATTACAATGTAAACATCTATATGTGTGAACAGAGACGTGATGTAACCGCAGTGTTTGCATGACTCCAGGGGATATTTTGGTCCCCAATGTAGGCAGCGCTGGAGGAGTTTAGGAATGTGCGACCACAGGACCTTTTGGCCCCAGGCTCCATGTCTTCCTCCCTTGTCTGGGTCCAAAAACACGGACCATCATGTCCCCGAGAGTCCCTGCAGGTCCACCGTATGACAAAACCACAGCAGACAGCCACCCACTCAGAAAGTGGAAAATGACAACCCTCAGTGCAGCAGCTGCTTTCTTGGAATGCAGGCAAAAATGGAGAGATTTCAATTTCACTTCAGCGGGAGGTGTGATTGCTTCCGGCCCGGGTGTGGGCGACTGTGCAGCTGAGGATGTGTCAGCTTTATAGTTTTATGTAAATCAGCTGGTCACAGTGGACCTCTGTGGTGTGAGGCCTGTAGGTTTATGCTGCCATCTGCAGGACTGCCACACATTTTCACTGCTTATTTTTATTTGTATTGTAAAAAGAAGTCATTTATGTTAGTGGGTATGTAATCCAGATACACAACTGTTTTAAGTACTTCCTAAATGTAACATTAATAGGTCTTAAATCACAGTATGCAAACACGTATTTAAACACGTATTTAAATGTTTTATTAGTTTTTAACCACATTTTTATACATTTTTTTTCTTTTTAAATAGGAGGTGTTTACTTTTTTATTTTGGTGCTGCCACACACCCACACATGAGCTTGTGCAAACTTATTGTAGGTTTGGCAGCTGTGTGCTGTAGGTGTTTTAGACCGTATTATGGATGCTGTGTCTCAATGTTTCCTCGTTTAATCGCAACAGGAAAATAGATTACAACACTGACGACTTTTGTTTTAACCGTTAAATTAGATGATGATTTTAGGTGTGTATTAACTGATTATGTACGTACAAGAAATCCAAATGGATTTGAATGTAGCGTTCTGTTGGTTAAATCTGCTGGTGTTGTGCTTCTAATCCTCACTAATCTCTGCACTTCCTGGTTCACTACTTTTCCTCTATCTGTCCTTCTCTCATTTGCTTCATTCATCAGATCCTCAGAAGACTCCTTACATTTTCCATGCTCTCTCCACTTGTTAGCGTGAGACTTGTCTGATATTTCTCAAGAGGAAAATGTCGTTTCTAACCCAAATCACTGTAATCTGGTTTTTACTTTACCTTTGCTACTTCTCTCTGTGTTGTATGCCTGGCCTCCCAGTTCTGTCTTCATTTTATTGACTAGCCAGCTTTTTAAACCAAATTCTTTCTTTCTTTCTTTCTTTGGTTGCACTTCTTCATTCACTCCTCCATCAGTCTACAAGCCACCCCTAACTATAGGATTCATCAAAATGGAAAACTTAAACCTAGGGAACACAGTTTAAAAAAAAAAGCTCACATTAGATAACAGTTTTATTGGTGTTAGTTGATTGTTTCAAATCTGAGGAGCTCTAAACCAAAAGGAAACTGTCCAAATGATGATGTTACATGATTACCTCCACAAACTTATTGGTATCTTAACTTTTGAAAGAAAAATACTTTTTGCTTTTCTTATACTCACTTTTTTTTTACATAAATTGTTGCTCATCCTATAATAATTTAACCTCACAGAATTTTACTGGTATTCCAGTATCAACAAATTTATTAACAGATTAATGCATCTTTTTGCATAGTCACACCTGCTATAATGCTGAGTGAAGGAATCATCACTTGAAGATTTTATTCTAATTATCTTTTGTAGAGACGTAGTAGAGGCTGTATGAATATGCGTGTGGGTGAGAACTACTATATTATTGGGTTGGTACTATACTATTTTACACACATTTATTGAAAGATTTTAGCGTGCAAAACAGTTCACATGCTTCCTTCACAGTTAAATAAAAGCAGATTTTAAGATGCGTGAAAATCAATGTTTTTTATGATAGTTGTTACAAAAATGGTGTTTGTCAAACATGCACTTTCATGCAGTTCTCATATATTTTTTTGATGTTTTATTGTTTATATTTGATGAATCTTCAAGTCCACTTCTTTCTGCTGTTCCTTCTTCAGGAGTTGTCCCAGTGACTTATCCTCCTCCATCTCATTGCCCTCACTTCAGCTATCTTCATGTCCTCTCTAACTGCATCCATATATCTCATCTTTGTCTTTATCTTCAAGTCCACAAAGAAAAAAATATAGGGGTAAAAGTAAACAGCAGTTCAAGAAAACATAAAAATGACAATTGTTTTCCTAATACACAAGCGATGGGATGAACCTGTATAAATTGAATGAATGAACTCGATCCTAAATTTTACTTCTTGTCATAAAATTGGCTTAAAACTCACTTAAGCTAGAAATGTTTATTTTTCTCCATTTTTTTCCCCTGAAATAACAACTCAAAGATTTTGAACATTATTTACATTGTTAATCTCTTCACTTCAAGTAAAGCTTTGAGCTGAAAAAAAAAAAAAAAACCGAGCTGATTCGACAAAATATTTGGCACGTATTAAAAAAAAATCCTTAAAAAAAATGAAAATATAAATGATGAAACTTGTGTTTCTATAAAATTTAAAAAATCGATTACAGGTTTGGTTTATTTATTAAATACGAAAATAAATTATATACGGACGAATCAGCTTCCGGGTTTGTCAGGTTGTTCAACAAAACGTCACTTCCTGTCAGTTCAGGCGGGAAGGATAAACAGCGAGTTGACTCGGTTAACTTTTGCAACTAAAACGTCCCGAATTGGAAAGTTTAACGTTTTAGCTTAAATAAATACACCTTATTATTAGATTTTAGTATGTTTAACTAAGTCTTTGTCAGCTAACTATTAGTTAGCTTGGTTTGTAACAACCATCTAATGTTGCTGTTGTTAGCTAAAGCTCTTTATTTTTCCAAGTTATGGACCGACCATCACGGTGAGCAACCACTTCTGTCAGCGCCGGGTTATGTCCTCATTTCTTCAATAATTGTGTTGTTTGTTGTTTACATTCAGGAAGACAAAGGCTGTGAATTACTGTGAGTCCAAAGACTTGGACGACGGTGAGTTCACTCCTATGTTCAACCTTGATTTACATACATATCTATTCTAGTTTAATTATTGCTTTTGCTCATCACAGCTGACATATAAGCTGTCATTTAAAAATTAAAATAGAAAACTCTTCGTTTGCTTAAAGGTAAATGCAATTTAGTGTATGAATAAACAAACAGCACTAACGTCTGGTAATAATCTGGTGTGCATCTATTGAAACTTTCAGTGTTCCCTTGATGTGCAAGGAAAGTTTGTTGACAGTAATTTGAATAGCTCGTTGTTTTTATCTGTTTTGAACCAGTTTGTGCTACAAACTAAATCTGAATTAACTTTTGTTTTGATGAAATTTGAATTTTATAGTACAGATTAGACGTACAGAACCACAACTGTGCCGATCTTGACAAATAAAGACTCATTGTTGTGGTATAATCTCCCAATCTGTTATGGAGAGCACTAAGTCAGGGCATTTACATCCTTTTGTTTTGATTAAAATTTAAACTAATTATGCGCTTTTAAGTTTTATTTTGTTAGGGATTGCGTCATTATCAGCACTAAGAGTTTCTACATAATATGAGAGCAGTCAGTTTTCTCTTTAAACAGACTTGTATGTTTTCTGTCTTCATTTTGTTTCAGATGAGGATTTTGCCTGTGTGAAAGCACCACCGAGCAAAAAGGCCAAGGAGGGTGTGGGACAGGAGCAGAGGAGATCTTCAAGCAAGTCCTTCAGCCAGGAGACGAACTTCCAGCCGATGCGGAGCGAGAAGAGCAGGTGGGTGCCGAGCAGAATCCAGACTCATGCTCGCTTTTTAACAAATATGAAAATGATGCCTTCAAGGACTCGTTTATGCTCATTATTATGCAAAGATCTGAGAGCAAGTTGTCTGTTTTGTGCAAATAAATAAAGATCTTTAGATTCAAAAGCTGATTATTGCTGTAAAACCATTTTGTGTGTAGAAACTTTAAATAATCAGTAGGATATGATAAAACCAACTGAATGAACTTGCAGTGCCTCCCAACAGTTTTAGTTACGTGTCATTGTGCTGTTTTGTTGACCTGGTAGCCGTTTCATTATTTCTAATTCATTAAAAACATAATTTAAGAGCTTGAAACAGAAAAAAAAAACTTACATCTTGTCAAAAATAATACTTATTTCAGAAAACCGCTGGATGAAAAGTTGAATGACAGAGATCTTGAAGCTGCCATCACGCTGTCCTCGCTCAATAACACAGATGGCTTAAAGGACGCTCCCAACAGTAAAGGTTTGCTTTAGCTCGTGAAATGAACATCACATTTTGTCTTTCTGAAAATCCGTGGCGTTTTATATTTTTTTTGCCACTGTTATCCAGCAGATGTCAAAGATGAAAACACAGACCCAGCTTCTGTGCACCTGTCCAACTGCAGTGTGGATGTTGCAGTTTTGGGTAAAACAAAACCTTTTTTTGTCCAAATCTTCACACCAGAGAAAAGCGTTTAAATCTTTTTTTCTTTTTAAAAATAATGCTCATCTTCAGGCTTAGACAGAATCACGTCAGAGAGAAGATCACCAGCCTCCTCTGGAGAGAGAAAAACTAAAGCTGTTCAGGATCAAGACGAGGACTATGAACCCAAACTGACGCCAGGTTATTATTATTTTAATACTCTTGAAGCTTCCGTCAAAGTGTTTTTGCAAACATCTCGTGTGTGAATGTGTTCCCAGATGTAGAAAGTGATGATGATGATTACAGTGAGCCGTCCGAAAGCGAAGAGGAGGAATTTCGAGTAAAGAAAGTCATCAGGACTAAAAAGGAGAAAGTGGCCAAAAAAGATCAAACCAAACCAACTCCTGCGTCTAAAAAACAAAAACAACCATCAAGTTCTAAATCGCAGGCTTCAGGTGCGTTTCTGTGTTTCACTCCTTCCAGATTTACTTTCTTGTTTGTATAAAGATCATTTTTTGTCTCACAGCAATTTCCACCCCAGTGAGAACTCCTCCATCAGCCAAGTCTGCTCCCAAAAGACCGGCTCCGTCCACGACAGCTTCTGCATCAAAGCCAGCTCTGAGCCCAGCAGGTGGCCGAGTACCAAGATGGACCCCGCCAGGTGAAACCAGCTCCAACATGTCTCTTTTTACCGTCCAAGTGTGGCTCAGTAAAATTAACACAGTGCTTTAACTGTTTTTGTTCCTCAGCTCAAATAGGTAAAAGTCCCACTTTGTCTCAGACTCCAGCAGGGAAGTCTCCTGGTCCCAGTCCTGGTCCCAGTCCTGGTCTGCGTCTGGGACTGTCCCGACTTGTTCGAGTCAAACCTCTTCACCCGAGTGTTACGAGTCACTGACTTTGGGACAGGGACTTGGACAGTGGGAGCTAATTCTTTAGTTTTGTCAGATCCTTTTAAACAAACCTGATCATTCAGTCAAATAAATAATTAAAAAAATAATAATAATCTGCAGATAAAGCCCCTGCCTCATCTTATAGTCATTTTTTAATGTTACTTTATTTTACAATTTATAACTTTTTTTTACCCCTGTGTGCAGAACATGTATATTGTGTACAGACATAAAAAGTAAAAGCACTCGGTTCATGCAGTGTTTCCACACTCTGTTCTTCAGGAAGATGAAAGTGCATGTGTAAAATGTGTAGAAAGTAAAAAGTTATGTGAGCAAATTTACAAGATGCATTTAGTACAATTACTTTTTTTAAAAATAAACCATAATAAAATGTCACTTACTGAAACGTATTTACTGTTTGAACCCGAGTACAAAAAGAATTCTAGTCATAAAAAGTGATCTTCGAGCTGAGATGATCAAGTATTTAAACGTAATATTGTGTGTGAATATTGAGTTGTTACAGGACAAGATGTTGGGTTCAGGGATTCTCTTCCACATCAACCTCTCTAGTAGTAGTGGGTCTTGTCCAGTGGGTCTTCACTTTTTTTTCTTTTTTTTTTTTTTACGGTTTTTCAGAATTTTGGTTTGGAAATCGCCTGCTTTATTTTCAGTCTGGTTCCTGACCATTTTCAGAGGACTTTAATAATTGTAAATTAAAACATCTACCGTAACTCCTCTGTTAGATATCTAACTCCATATGTGGCAGGTTGCAAGGACCGGACTGAAAATCATATACCAATATACAGTGTGTGTATACAGTCTATATAAATATATATACTTATATATATATATATATTTTTTTTTTTTTTTCTTCTTCTTCTTTCGGCTGCTCCCTTCTTCAGGGGTCGCCACAGTGAACTAAATCGCACAAAGACATGTCAGTTATTTTTACGCCTGATGCAACCACGGAGCTACCACAGCCCTCTGTGTGGAGCAGAGAGCTGCCATCTAGGACACCTGGAGGAGCAGATGGTGGGGGTTAAGGGCCTTGCTCAAGGGCAAAGAGTGGCGAATGAGGGTAGGGGAAGGTGTGGGTTCTTCACTTACCCCACCCACATTTTTGATGTTGGTACTGGGGCTTGAACGGGCAATCTTTTGATCACAGGCCCACCTTCTCTAACCTCTGCGCCACCACTCCCACTGATATATCCATTATCTTTACCTGCTTTTTCCATTTTGGGTCACGGGGGTCGCTGGTGCCCATGTTCAGCAGTCACTGTGCGAGGGACGGGGTACACCCTGGATGGGTCGCAAGTCCATCACAGGGACACATAGAGACAAACAAGACAAACAACCATTCACTCTCTCTCTCACACCTAGGGACAATTCAGAGTTACCAATCAGCCTAACATGCATGTTTTTGGTCTGTGGGAGGAAGCCGGAGCACCCGGAGAAAACCCACGCATGCATGGAGAGAACATGCAAACTTCACCCAGAAGGCACCTGGGGTTTGAACCAGGGACCTGCTCGCTGAGAGGCAGCAGCTCTACCAGTTGCGCCACCGTGCTGCTTAAAGCAACCAAATACTGATAAATGATACAACCTAACCACTTTGTTAAAAATGTACTAATTTAACTGATTAACTGTTCCGGGGTGCTTTCCTTCCACATGTGCTTTATTTGCTCCTTTAGCTTTGGAGAGATTCTGACATCCATTTCTGAACTTTTAGCTGAGGACAAAACTTCACATCAGGTAAGTAACATTTTTAAAGTGTATTGATCAAGACCAGTTTAAAAATATGGGAAAAGTTTAAATGGAAAAAAAAAATGTTGCATCAAAGTTTTGTGCCGTCAGTACTGCAGGAAATTATTTTATTTATTAGGAAAATTAATTGATTTTCTTTGTGCTGGTGGCAAACCAGAATAAAAATCAACCTGGATAAAAATAAAGTTTAAAACGAAGTAATTACCATTAAAAAAAAAAACAATGCTTTTCTCTCCTCTGTAAAATTGTTCTTTTTTAGATACAGTATGATTTGATGATTAAGTATAATTTAATTTATACTTGCAGTATAAATTAAATTATACATTTGACTTTACAGGCATACTTCACTTTACAAAAATATATATTTTTCACATTTAAAGCAATTAAAGTTGTAAAGTTCATTTTATTTAAAAAATAAAATCCTAAAAGCTTAACAATGTCAGCTTAAATGTAAACAGTTTTAATCAGCTGCTGTGTACGGAGAAGATTTAAGAGGTAAGAGGAAAAAATAGGTTTTAATTTATTTGCTGTTCGAACATTTTCTCAAACTACCACAGATAAAAAAAAAAAATCAATTAAATATTTATAATTGCACGGCTGCAGAAATATGAATATCATATTTTGATGTACTTTTTATTTTGTGTGTATGTGTGTATATATATATATATATATATATATATATATATATATATATATATATGCAGGACAAGTGGACTCAAGGAAAACACGACATGGACCTGAAAAACTTTAACACTTAACAAAAATTTTATTCATAGCCTCATTCCATTTGGAAACAAACATTTTAAATGCCTTTAACAGAGGAACATGATGTGTGTGTAAACCCAAAGGATCACCTCATGTGGTTCGAACTCCTGATCCTGCAGAGTTCTGCTGGTTTTGCGTCCCTCTGAGGCTTCAGGTAATCAGGCGCACCTTGCATCCCAGGTGGGATTCAACGAGAGAGCAGCAGAAGGCAAACTGGGACTAAACACTCTGAATATGGTTTAAAATTGAGTTTATTAGATAATGAAGATGCAAAACATTTATGTTTAGTGTATGTGTGCGTTTGTGTGCCTGGCCAATGTGTGCAGAGCGGGTGTGGAGATAAACCTGGACTCAAAGAAAACTTTCCACCTTTTTCAGCAAGACTTTAAAGACCAGGAGCAGCAGGATGAGGTCTGGCTGGTTTAAAGGGTTCCTGCTGGTCCTGGTCCTGGCTTTGGCCTCGTTCTACCTCAGCAACATAAAGACAGAGGTCTCCATCCACTCAGAGAGACTCCAGAGGGCCCACCACAATGAGACCCTCAGGGGACACGCAATGCTCCGGAGGATGGACAAGATGGAGGAAAACTTCAACAGGCTGCGTGAGTCCATGTTTTCTCTCTAAGGCTTACAGCTCCTCATTAATTTTTTTTTATATATATTGTGCAAGGTAATTCACAGATAAACATCTAAAATTTAGTTCATGAGGAAATTTAAAAAACATATAAAGATCTAGCAAATAATTTGTACTTGCTCTGTAATCTCTTAAATCTGACTCTTTCAAAATTATTTTATGGCTTCTTGCAGTTTTTTTCCTTTAACTGACTAAACCCAGATGAGGATGCAGCAGTCCTGACTTGTAGTTAATAAAACAGATTAATACAAATGCAGTTTAGTTTCCTGCAGAATAGCAAACTTATAAAAACCAGTACATTTTGTTTGTATACGTCGTGCTGCTCCAACATGGACTAATATTTGTATTTCAAGGAGCAGACGAATGCAAAGCACAAAGCAAATGTCTTTTTGTTTACAGTCAATCTGATGGAGAAATATGAGCAGAAGGAACAGGAGGCTGCGATGAAGCCACAGGTGCAGAAGAAGAAGGTGAGAAAGCTGTACCCAAACTCTTCTCTGTTCAACAAGTGGGGCGACGGTTTGTCAGAGGAGGAGCAGGAAGAGGCAGAGAGATTATTTCAGAGGTACGGCTACAACGCCTTCCTCAGTGACCAGCTGCCACTCAACAGAGAGATTCCTGACACCAGGCCTCCCAGGTGAGCTTCACATCCTGATCCTTTAGGAACCGACACTAGCGGGCAACACCTTTGTCACACACACCCACGTCATCCTGAACCATTTTTTCTGCGAAAAAAAATTTTCTCATAGGATTTAAGGTTTCTAAGAAGAATGTGTTGTTGGTCTTAATGCTCCTCCACCCTGATCTTCAGCACAGGCTCCCCTCAGGGCTGTGTGTTGAGCCCTCTCGTACTCTACGTATGACTATATCCATCCACCCGTCCGATTCCGTTATTAAATGTGCGGATGACATCTTGGTCATCTGGCTCATCAGAGTCAGAGATTCTTTGTCATTCGCACCTCATGTGGTACATGTGGTGGAGGGAAATTATGTACACGGGGTCCCAGTTACATCCAACAATAAAATGTAAAAGAAAAACAGTAATAACATCTAAGATATGAACTAAAAAAAATCAACTAAATATACACTAAGCACTAATAGCATTAAAAAAAAAAATTACGTCGAACATCAGCACAAGCATGAACATGAGTCTGTGTGAGCAGATGAGCACGCATGAGCACAGCAACATGAAACAGATCAGCAGCAACATGAAACAGATCAGCAGCAACATGAAACAGATCAGCAGCAACATGAAACAGATCAGCAGCAACATGACGTGATTTTTCACAGTGATTATTCTAGTTAGAGATTCATGAGTCTAACAGCCTCAGGGTAGAAGCTGTTCCTCAGTCTAGTAGTTCTACACTTAATGCTACTCAAACTCCTTCCTGAGGGGAGCGGGGCAAAAAGTGTGTGTGCTGGGTGAGTGGGGTCTTTCGTGATGCAGGTGGCCCTCTTCCCACATCTGGAGGTGTAGATGTCTGTGATGGTGGGGAGACTGACTCCAACAAACTTCTGTGCAGCCTTCACCACTCTCTGCAAAGCTTTTTTTTCTGCAGCTGTGCAGCCTCCATGCCACACGTTGATGCTGGAGCACAGGATGCTCTCCACTGCACACCTGCAGAAGGAGGTGAGGACTGAGCTTCCCAGACCAGCTCGTCTCAGCCATCTGAGGAAGTAGAGTCTCTGATGAGCTTTCTTGATCAGGCTGGTGGTGTTGTTGCTCCAGCTGAGGTTGCCATTCATGTGTACACCCAAGTACTTGTAGCTGGAGACCACTTCCACTTTCCATCAGCAGAGGGGATGAGACTGTATATAGGAAAGAAGTCAACAACTTGCAGGTTGGTGTTCTGAGCACAAGCTGCTGCTCAACACCAGCAAAACTAAGGAGATGGTGACTGATTTCAGGGGATCCAGCCCCACTGAGCATCAGCGGGTGTCCTTCAAACTCCTCGGGATATGTCATATCGGGACATACATAGCTGAGGACCTTTCCTGGACTGCCAACACATCTGTGGTGGTAAAAAAAGAAAAAGCCTGACAAAGACTCCGCTTCCTAAGAACCAGGGCTGTTTCACCATCTTCTGTGGTCGTCTATATTTCCATAATAGTCATGATATTAGTGGTCAAATGTTATTTTTTATTCTTTGGAGGAAGGAGGCTGACTCTCTCTTTTATCCAAAGAATAAAAAGTAACATCTGACCACTAATATGACTATTATGGAAATATAAAAGGTCACAGAAGATGATCGTGTTCATCAGATACTACAAAGTATGGTGTAAAAGTGAAACAGCGCCCCCTATGGTCACAATATGCAGTGGTCACAGTGTATCAAGTGCTGACCCTCACTCTCTGGCAGGAGGTGCAGGTGTCCTAGAAGCCACAGGTCCTTGAATTCATAGTGTGTGTATGCTAAGGGTGAACAAAGTAAATATATAAAACCATTTTTACTATACTATGAAATATTTATTTATTCCTGTTTTAATTGTTTTACTGTTCGGGGAGTGGTGGCGCAGAGGTTAGAGAGGTGGGCTTGTGATCCGAAGATCGCCGGTTCACGCCCCGGCCCCGACAACATCAAAATTGTGGGTGGGGTAGGTGAAATACCCACACTTGCCCCCACCCTCATTCGCCCCACTCTGGGCCCATGAGCAAGGCCCTTAACCCCCACCATGTGCTCCCTAAACAGGTCTCTCTTGAAAATGAGTTCTCGTGGCTCAATGAGACTAACCTGGATAAATAAAGGCTAAGTTTACAGTTTTATTTATTTAATTAAATTTTTTTATATGCACTGGTTGGAGAAGCACCGATGGCGATAAAGATTTTATTCTATAATTTGTCTTTAAACTTGTTCATTTTGCTTCATCTCAGACTTTGGAACTGAAAAAAAAAAAGATTTTATTGAGCTTTGTTTTTTTCTTTAAGTTTCGGACATTTTAAGTACAAAACATCGCATAAAGTCAGGTTCACACTTGTCCTTTTTTATTTTTTTGGTTTGGGTTAAAAGCCAAAAGCTTACTTATTTATTAGTCTTAGAAATTTTCTATTTTAATTTTAGCAACAAAAGAACACTCCAAACATTGTTTTTTTTTTTTTTAATAAACAGTCTTGTGGGGTTTGTTTTATGCACACAAAAACTTTTAAGTATTTTGTTGTATTATTTATTCACATTTACGTTAAAATTAAATTTATATCTCCCAGCATGGGACTTCTGCAGAAGATTATTATTATTAATTTATAAAGTAGCAGAAAATTTACACTTGATTTACATAAATGTTCAGTGGACACGTCGAAAAAAATATATTTCCACAAATCTGGGGAAAAAAAGATTAAAAAAAAAAAAAAAAAGCAAAATTTGACAAATTTTAAAATGAAAATTTGAGTCCCAACTGCTCATTTTCCCATGATCATCTTAAAACATTTGAATTTTAGATTTTCCATTTCATGTAAATACTTTTCTCTCTCTCAGATGTGCAGAGAAAAGGTATCCAGAGGACCTCCCCTCCCTCAGCGTCGTGATCATCTACCTGGATGAAGCTCTGTCCATCATCAAGCGGGCCGTCCGCAGCATCATGGACAAGACGCCTGCTCGGCTGCTGCAGGAGATCATCCTGGTGGACGATCACAGCACCAACGGCATGTTCAGTCATTTACCCGTTTGTGGCAACGACGAGGTTTTTAGAAAGACGTTTAATTGAAGTTTTTATCTCCGATCACTTTTGGAGCTCCCAACAGGATCAGAAGTGATAATAGAAGCACTTTCTGGAAAAACAATTAAAGTAACGAGTTTGTTTTCTGGTCAGCGAATTAGGAGACATTCTACAAGCTGCTTTATTTCTAATTAAGGTTTAGTTTAGCAAAGGTTGCACTAAAACAGGAAGCAGATGTATTTCAAGGTAGAAATATGAAACTGTAAATTTTACCTCAGAGTCTTTTCAGGCTGAGTAAACACAACCACCTCAGGAAGCAAAGTGTCCTTTTAATTGTCTTATTTAAATATATTTATGAAAGGATTTTTTAAATATTCTTTACGATCAGATCCATTTTTTTTTTTCGACCAGATCTTTAATGTGTTAATTTTTCCAGAGGATTTAATGGAGAAACTGGACGAATACATAAACTCCATCCATGAGGAGCGTCCAGGCCTGATCAAGAAGGTGCGGCACTCGGAGCAGCTCGGTCTCACTCAGGCCAGACTGTCCGGGTGGAAGACGGCTGTAGGAGACGTGGTGGCCATCTTGGATGCTCACATAGAAGTCCATGTGCAATGGTGGGTTCAAGTGCTGAGCAAACTGAGATAATGTGGCTTAATTTAGGATGTTTATGTGATAATGAAGCTTTTGCACCTATTGAAATAGCTTTGTGTGTGCAGGGCGGAGCCTCTGTTGGCTCGGATCAAGGAGGACCGCACCGTGATACTGACACCAGTTTTTGACAAAGTCAGCTATGATGACTTGACTCTCGTTCCCTACTCCACTAACGCTCATGGCTTTGACTGGGCCCTGTGGTGCATGTATGAGGTCTTCAGACCTGAATGGTACGCCTTGAAGGACGAGTCACAACCCGGCAAGTAAGAGTCACTTTTATAAAATCAAAATAAATCAGCCAGAACAGTAACGTACTTTAATACTTGAAGGGAAAGTTTGACATAGTACTTCTTACCACCCAGAGCCTTTAACAGCTCCGCTCTGAATTTCTCACAACATTCTTCCTTCTTCATCTTCCACCATTTGGTCTTCTTCTCTGATTTTACTCTTTTTCTCTTCTTCACAACAGTCATTCTACACACAAACATCCCATGCTGTCTGGCCACACTCTCCCCTCACAACCTTAGTCTCCAATCTCCCTCAGGTTTCCTCTTCTACACTGAACGTAGTCGACCTGCGTACTCCTTCCTCCGCTCTTATTGGTCACTCTATGTTCCTACTTTGGAAATAGGTATTGACTATAGCCATTTCCATTCTCTTGGCAAAATCCACCACCATCTGTCCTTCCTGGTTTCTTTCCTTGACACCAAACCTACTCATCACTTGCTCATCCCCTCTGTTTCCTTCACCAACATGTCCATTCAGGTCTGCACTGATCACCACTCTGAGAATACACTCCATCACGTCATCCAGATCCTTCCAAAATGTATCTTTCTCCTCATCCAACTTGTGGAGCACAACCACTGACAATGTTTAGCATCAGATCTTCCACTTCTACCTTCAGGCACATCACCCTATCTGACACCCTTTTCACCTCTACTACATTCTTTGCCAACTCCTCCTTTAGGATCACCCTTACTCAATTTCTCTTTCTATCCACACCACGGTAAAACAGTTTGAACCCTGCTCCAGTGCTGTGAGTCTTGCTGCCCTTCCACTTGGTCTCTTGGATACATAAACATCTACCTTCCTTCTCAGCATCATGTCAGCCAGCTCTCTACCTTTGCCTGTCATTGTCCCCACATTTGGAGTTGCAATCCTACATTCTGCCCTCTGTCTCCTGACACGTTTCCCTCCTTGTGGTCTTCGACTAACAGTAGCACAATGTCCACCGGCACCTGTCTGTCAACCGCACCGGTGGCGGTCGTTGTTAACTTGGGCCTCGACTGATCTGGTACTGTGTCACTTATGAACTCACATTATGGTTTTGGCAGAAGTGTTTTACGTTGGAAGCTCCTCAACATTTACACAGGCTTGGGAGTGGCACAAGAGATAAACCTACTATCTGTCCAAAGGACAAGTCTTCATAGATTTGCAAACTTAAGTCGTTCTGCTGTTTTTCAACACTTTCTCCTACAAAACTGCCTAACAAGCTACACTTGTTCATGAATTTTACCTTTTTAGTCTGAGATGGAGCTCTTGGGCATTTGCTATTTTTCTAAACATTGCATTGCAGGGTCTGGATTCAGGGTGAATTTGCATTATTTTTGTTAAGATTGGCAACTGTTTTATGTTATCCATTTGATTTTTTTTTTTCTGTAAAGGACTCCAAATGGTTAGACAATTTTTAATTTTACCCAATTTGATGGACAGTAACAAATTCTTCTGAGGTCATTGCTGAAGTTTTGTGTTCTCGTCATTGTGTTAACGCACACCTAAGCTCCAGACCAGCGCACTGACAAAACCGCTTTTTATAACACAGTCACATTAATGATCAGTAAATCAAATTAATTTGATCAGAACAAACTGGTTAATACATTACCCTTAAATCCTACAGAAATAGTGTGGATGTTGTTGTTCCACACAGCTTTTCCATTGTAGCTTTGTTTTTGTTCATTGATATGGTGGTTTCCAAACGTTACTGATGTTGGTAACACGCAGTAACTTAGCAAATAACCCAGTTTAGATCTTTAGTCACCGTGTAACTAAAGCAGCTGGTCACAAACAGAAAATTAGTTCCCATACCAGATTTAAAAAATTTTTTGTCACCAAATCTGAATCCTTGGGAGCTACACTGCTATATGCGTCTATACTATATGTATATTGTTTTAAATCTGTTGGTAGTTTACCCTGTATGCAATAATTTACTCTCTCCCCCTCCCATCGATATTCTCATAAGGAGCCCCTCCATCATGGGGATCCTCGTTGCTGATCGCAAGTTCTTCGGAGAGATCGGAAGTCTGGACAGTGGAATGAAGATTTACGGAGGTGAAAATGTAGAACTCGGCATCCGGGTAAGACATCCTGGAAGCAGCGTAATCTGTGCTCATGAAATGACACCGCACAAAACAATGAACGTGGACAATACACCAAGTGAGACTTCAACTTGTGAATTAAGCTCATTGTCCTCTCATTTGATTTTACATGACATTTTGTAATGGCTGCTAAAACACGAAGAACACCAAAAACACATATGACATTTTTAATTATCTCTTAATATGAGACATGTGAAGTCATACTACAGCATGTGAAATTACTGATGGTCATATTACAGTGTGCCTTTTTAAACATTAAAACGGGACATAATGACTTCTCTACCCTATTAAGGGCTATTTGTGACGTTAGCCTACAATGTGATGGCCATAGTATGAAATACATCTTTTTAATGATCAATAAGTCTGTTTATGTAATGTGGAGCCGACACCAGGCAAGCACCTTTTCTCCGCCCAACACGTAGTGTTTTTGCAGGTGTGGCTGTGTGGAGGCAGCATAGAGGTGATCCCTTGCTCTAAAATAGCTCACATTGAACGATTCAAAAAGCCTTACGCGCCTGACCTGGCAACCACCGTGAGACGAAACGCGCTGCGGGTGGCCGAGGTGTGGCTGGATGACTACAAACGCAACGTGGAAATCGCATGGAACCTTCCCGTCGGGGTACGACATCTTATTAACACGAGTTCGATCTGAACAGGTTTTCATGAACGATAGCAGAAATTCTTAATAAATGAAGAAAAATAAAAAAAACTTCATGTGATCTTTTTCCAGCAGAATCATGGGATAGACATTGGAAACGTGTCCGAGAGGAAGAAGCTGAGAGAGAGGCTCAAGTGTCGGCCTTTTCAGTGGTATCTAGATAATGTCTACCCCCAGCTAAAACCACTGCAGAACCTGCTTGGGTATGGAGCTGTAAGTCAAACATGAATTATGGGTCTCTGTCATGCTTTCACAGTTAAATAATCCAACTTAGGAATGTTCATGGGCGCCTTAATGTTTAGCGATGAAGGAATTTTCAGCTAACTCAAAATAGAATACTGGATTTGACCTGTTTATTATCTTTGCACATCTCAACACTGACAAATGTCCAATTTTCTCTAAATACATGTATTTAAAGAAGAAAAAATAGACCTCGAGCTTGTGTTGCAACGAGTTACTTTGGGAAGGAAAAAGCTCTGAAAACCGATTCTGCTGAAAAAACAGCAATTCTGTGTTGCGTACAGGTTGTGGATGGATTATTTTCCCTCGATCTAAAAACACAAAACGTCAATGAAACTGTCAAAAAGCCTCATTATGATTAACAACAATTAGTTTTAAACATGGTCCTGGCTACAGAACTTGAATTTGAAATAGTGACCACACAGTTTGCATTATTTTTTCCAACTAGTTTATTGGTATTATTATTATTTTTTTTAAGTATGGAATAAACGGATTAAATCAGCAAAAAGATGAAAAATGTGCAACTTTATTTGGTAAACCAAAAACCGAAAATTTGGCCCTCGGGTGTTTGTTTCTGTTTGTTTCTTCATGTTTATGCTTTTATCATCAGCTGATTAACGACCTGCAGCCAGAAGTGTGTGTGGATCGAGGCCCGATGCCTGTATACACACCCATTGTATACAGATGCCACTCCTTCTCCAGTCAGGTCTGCGCACTGACTCACAACACACTTTAATCCTGCTCGATTCTTTGTCCAAGTGATTGATTTCTGTGCTGCAGCACTGTTTTTATTTTACTGATGGAGAACTATACATCGGCGGAATCAAATCTCATAAACACAGCAGCGACGACTGTCTGGTGGACCCCGGGTCGGGCGTCTTGCCGAGACTTCAAAAGTGCAATATGGCCCAGCAGAAGAGACTTCACATGTTGTGGGATTTTAAACAGGTAAATAGTTTGTTTTATAATCTAAATATGAACAAGGGAAAGTACTTTTCCTGTAGGGATAAATATGTTTTTGTCCTTAGGGAGGACCTATCCAGAACAGGGTGACCAGGAGATGTTTAGAAATGACGATGGGTGAGAACGGCTTTTTAAAGCTGGTTGTTCAGCGGTGCAGCGGTCAGAAGTGGAAGATACAACACGTCATGGACACCACTGCACACTGAGTCGAACAAATCGACTGCTGCTTGAAATGTGTGGGTGAGCAGTTACTTTATTTTTTGACAAAAGTGTTGAAGCAAAAGGCTAACTTTACCAGCCTTCACATGCAAAAACAAACTTGGTGTTAAAATGATTGACATTTCAAAGTATTGTTTTTATAAAAATTCTGCAGGAAGTCATGAATTATCAGAGATGAAGGCGTCCCATTTGTTCTGCCACATGACGAGACCAGTGTTCTGTAGATGAGTCGGCAGCGAGCTGTACCTGCAGGCAGAAGAAAAATGCATGAACCTCTGTCTGTCTTAAAAGTGGATCAGCCGTATTTAAGTAATGGATCTTTTTTTGCAAAACAGTGGCAATTTTACTACTTTTAAAAGGCACATGAGGGTGACTACAAAAATAGTTGTATTGACTTGAGTTATAACTCTTAACTACAGCTTGTCTCCCTGTAGCAGAATCTTTCTGCAGCACTGAAGGAAACGATGTAAGACATTTAAACCCATCAGGACTCTTTCTAGAGCTGGCCACACAGTTTAGCAGGTTCTTAGTTAAAGACATCACTAAGAACTTGGTCACTCTGGATGTTAAGTGTTCTGGAGAACTGGTTCTCCTCTCTCATGTTAATGCTCAAGTTGTCAGACTGGTCACCCCCCTGACTAACGGAGGCTGCTGTGTGTCCAGCTCTAAGAGAGTTGATTTCAAACGTCTTACATTTATGGACGATGGAGACCTCTGGCATCCTTTAATGCTGCAGAAAGATTTCTGTATCTGTGCTGGTTTGTGCGCAGACAACAATAAGACCTTAGACATGAGGATTCTGCTCCAAATCCTGCAGGAATCTTGACTGAGTGGTAACTACGTGCACATGACAAAAGGTTTTAGTACACATTGTAAATCTGATAAAGTGTTTACTTGTTGAGGTACTGTGTGTCAAACACGAAAAATGTTCATCCATTTTAGAACAAGGCTGTAACGATATGGGAAAGTAAAGCTCTGAATGGACAGATCAGTGTATGAATGAATCTTTTGTCCACCGTCATGTTTGTCAGCAAAATCTCAAACCACTGAACAAATTTTGATTCAAGATGGCTGCAACTCCAACGATTTTGACATTGAACTAAAATTTGGTGTTGTAGTAGCTGAGAGTCATACTTCGTAATAGATTGTGTAAGATAATGACACAAACATGGTTGTCATTCCCATCAAACTAAGATCTTGTGGTCTTTTTATTTAGATTTGACCAGAACGGCTATAACTCTGGTAAAGGAATGCTAGGCCTTCAAAATGTGACGTTTTAGTTTGTACGTCTTTGATTCTTATCAACATCAGTTTAAATCTAGAGGAAATACACAAAGTATGGATATCTTCTTAATCAGCTAAATATGTTAAACATAAATGAAAGAAGTTTTGTGTCACATGCTGCCTTTCATGCCAGAGTTTTAAACTAAGATCATCTTGTTTGGAGAGATGAGTATGTATTGTAAAAATGACTCTGCTACATCAAAAAATGTTCTCAATACCAGTCAATTAATTGTGTTGCTGACAATGATTACATTGATTTTCTGTCAAATCTATCTAGTGGTTTATTAAATATTTGACTAACTCCAGTAATGCTAAAGTTTCAAACAAAGGTCGGCCTCAACAAGTACCACGCCAAATATGTGCTCAACATCTGTAAAACTGACTGAGTTGAAGCATCTTGAAGTTAATGTGCCCAGTGCAATAATTGTTTCCCAAGAGTTTCATTAAAATATGTCCAGTGGTTTATGCAGTATTTTGCTAACACACAAGACAAATGCATTTTCTGCCTGTCAACAGCAGTAAAGTGAATCTTATTTACAAAGATGAAAGTCCCAAGTATGTATGTTAAGTTTGTATGTTAAGTTTTTCAAACTCAATCTGTTTTCATTTGTCAAAACATGAATAAAAAAAAATTTCAACATAGCAAGTGTCTCATTATTGTTTCAATATGTACCGTAGTTTATGCCGTACACGTTGCACCGCCTATAAGTCGCATCAGTCCAAATATGTCTAATAAAGTGGGAAAAAAACAAATCTGTTATCACCGCTGACAACCCATAAATACGAGCCGGTGTGCCAAATGGAGGACTTTAACAAGATTAACACTTAAAATCAATTATTTGCTCGAAATTATAGTAAAGGTGAGTCTCAGTCGAACTTTTAATTAATAAATGCACTTCAATGGTCAAATCAGCTGCATTTCGCCGAGGCGGCGCAGTGAAGCTGATTTGACGGTTTTTGCAGGCGTGATCTCGGAGCTGGACAAAGGTGTCTGTCTATGGCAAACCGATTGTGTCATTTATAGCCACTTTTACCTATTACATGACACAACAGCATGCCATATCACTCGAGTGCCATCTAGAGGCTGAAAATGGTAGTTTTAAATATTTCAGTCAGAATGAAAGAAAACCGTCATATAAATATGGGAAAAAACAAATCGCATGGACATGCAAATTAAGCAAAAAGATGTGACTTATAGGCTGAAAAATACGGTAGTATGCGTTTCTTTTACAATAAACAGAACACTAAGTAAAAATAAATGTCTGATTTGTTTTGAAAATACATTATTTCAAACTACTAATTAATTTGGCCGTTTTGATATTCCACTGCTGAACAATAAAACACAGATGTTGTCATAAACAAGCGGTTTCTGACCTGATGGAGTTGACAGCCAGCTCTTTCAGAGTGCCCAGGTTTGCCTTCAGTCCTCCGATTCCAACAAAAGCTTCATAGAAGTCGTAGGAGAGGCCCGACGTGCCGAACAAAGACGGGTCATCGGAGCTGATCACCATCGGGTGGCCCTCAGACATCAGCACAGCTGCAGGGTGGTTCCTCAGATCCGAGAGCAGCTTCAGCACCTGCGGGTCAAAGGTCAAACACACCCTGACTCTTCACATATGGCGTGCTTTATCATTCGTGTCTGGTAGAACAACCTGGTTTGAGATGGGACAGAGCTCTACAGCTACGTTTCGTTTCCTGGAAAGCTCTTTGGCAAGTGGATGGTGAGCCAGAGCATAGCCATGCCCGATGCGTGAGGTGTTGAACAGAAGAGCATCAAGAATGTTCTGATCCACTTCAGCACCGTCACCATCTACAAACAGAAACGATTTAAAGTTGTGTTTTCCGCCTCTCTCAGTATTTAAAGCTTATAATTCACTCGCCTGTCTCCCCAGCATGAAAGAAGTACGGCAGTGATGCACCCAGCTCAGCCGGCAGAGAGAGCGCCTCTCTGAAGTACCACAGACTCCTGCCACGGCTCTCCCTGCCAACCTGGAAACCATCGCATGTTGGGGACGAGTTCAGACAACTCAGGCTTGTTCAAATAAAAAGAGAACGTTAAACAGAAATAAATCACTTCCTACTAAATCGAATCCAGCAACTAGGCCTGGGAAGTCCTTTTTCAGCTGAATGGCCTCCTCGACGGCTGCTCGGACCTCAGATACACTCAGAGCCCTGAACAAAGACACACACCAAACACGGTCCAACTGTTAAAATAAAATATATTCCAAGACACCAGTTAGATTAAAAAAAAAAAAAAAGGTAAGCAGCTCCTCACTAAAATTCTATATGTCATCCTTTATTTATTAAAATAATTTGCACTCTGAACCTAATTTTATTTTATTCATACTCGTTACTTAAATCTTAAAAACTAAAGATCTGAGCTACTTCAAGTAAAGTTAGGTGATCACATTTATTATAAATGATCGTGAGGCTCATAAGTAGCTGATTTATTGTTTTATTTTTGTGGTCAAAATCCCATTTATGGAAATAATCCATGTTAGAGGAAATCTGGATAATTCAAGTCATCCAGCATTATTATTTGGGGGATTTCATCCAAATTTCTCAGTTTAGACAAGTAATAGAAACAAAGTCTGTAGCATGTGTAACTCTGCAGTTTCATAAACTGTTCAAAGACTTCATTGCTCAAACTTTACGCTCATTAATCACAATAACTTTTAATAAACTTCAAAACAGGCAAAAAATATCCTCGTGATTTTAGACCCAGATTTGTTTACAACTAACTTTATAGCTATTTTGTGGCTTTAGCGTCAACATTAATTTTTTTTTTTTTTTTTAACTGGACATAAAGAATTGTTCCCATAAAGACTGGAGATCAATCTGCATTGTTGCCACTGTATTCTTTTGTTTTTGTCCAAATAATAAAAAAACCACTAGATTATTTGACTTCTACAGAAAACTGGACTATTATTAAGTGGCAAAAATTAATACAACAGCCACATGACATGGCATTTAAAAATCCATGGAAAATAAATACAGTTTATGTATTTTGTGGTTGTTAAATAAAGCAGCTACCGTAATTTTCGGACTATAAGACGCACCAGATTATAAGGTGCATTAAGTGAAATAAGTTCATTTTGACAGATTTTTGAATAAAAATAAATAAATCGGTTCGAGGTCAGTAAGCACAACCAGAGTGAATACATAAGGCTCACTGTTGATTTTTAAGAAAATTCAAGGATTTTAAGTGCACCTTATAGTCCAAAAAATTACAGAACATTCAATCCAGCAGGTGCATCTTTAAGCTCAGCTGCTGTAAAGTTTACCTGTGGACGGAAATTATGATCCGGGCCCCAAGGAAGTCTGGATGATCCTTTATGAACTTCTTTGTAACTTCCTGAAACAAGTTCAGAGTCCAGCTCTTATCATGAATGGTCCCATCAAGCTCGTACGTCTGGGGAGAAAGAAAAGAGCTTTGTCAACATCCAGAAATCAAAACTGGTGCCTTCTTGGAGACGTTTTGAAGAATCTTGCTCTTTAAGGATCGGGTATAAAGAACGGCAGACACAAACCCTGGACAGACCACTCCTCAGCTCCAGATACATGATGTTGTCCTTGTGGAGCTCCTTTAAGCCCTGATAGTAGTAGTCCCTCAGCACAGGAGCATGGGTGACCAGCCCGGCGGCGGCGATGAAGGCCTTCTCAAACTTCTCCCACACAACATCCTGGTTTGGATAGTCACCCTCTGGATCCTCAGTAAACAGCGTTAGGTGCTGGATTAAACTGAAAACCACACAAACAGTCCAGGTTCATTTCTGCCATATTTTGCACAGACGTGTTAACGGTAACGCTTCGTGACCGACTTGTTATCGAATCCTGTGCTGTCTCCGTTTACGGCTCTTAACGTCTCCAGCAGCTGCCAGTAGAAGCAGTCCCATCGTGGGAAGGGCTGTCGATCTGCGAACAGGAAGCGGACCGAGTTGTCCCACGTGAAGCAGACGTAGCAGTGAGGTCTGTAGGTGACGTTCTTCACCAACCACTCGACGCCGACCAGAGACGAGCTGTGGATGTGGAGGGCTGCGCCTGTTCAAACACAGCAGGGTGAACTTCTGAAGAGCAGACTGGTGCATTGAACACAGAAGGTGCAAAGACCAGCACCCATCATACAGGTTCCCTGCATGTGAGTGACTGGTATTTTACAGAGGCATCTGCACCATCCTGATGGTTACCTCGTAGATCTGTGGTTATTTTTTTCAAAATAATGCTAATTTCATTCTACAAAACTTTCCTGCGTGCTGTCCAGATCTCTGTTCTGTTTTCAGAAACAATAAAGAAAGGAATGAAACATAGAATGTAAATGTATTTTACACTTGCTCAGCTACAGCCCCAAATCTCAAATGAGTTGAAAAGGAGGCGCCGTAGGTGCATTCCCGTCCAGTGGTGTAGTCTTTGCGATACATGGGTATACGGAGTATACCCACTAAAAAAAGCTTAATAATTTCAGTATACCCACTTAAAAGTGCCCAATAATACATGACATATCATTAGGTACGTGTCATTGATACGTTAAATGGCAGCTAAACGTTTCCATAACAATTTATCTGTATGTAGCGTTTGTTTATTACATTTGCTTATCCAGCAAATTATTGTATAATTAATACTTCGGTACTTACGACTTAATACTTGAACATGTTTTGCTTTGATACGGTTTAATACATTCTACAACATGTTTTTAATACAAAGCCAACTGTTGTACAAAGTTTGTCCTACATTATTGAAATAAAAGCATCAGAGAAATTTGGATATGTTCAATACGCTTAAAACTCAAAATAAATTGACGATTACATTGTACTAACCAGTGTACTTTGGTTTCTAAGCACAGCATACGGACCGACCGCAGTAAAGTTGGTTTTACGTTGGACATTCGCGCTCCGTGGCTTCAACAGTGTCCAACGTCCAACGTAAAACTAACTTCTACCCACTACAAAAATGTAGACTACACCACTGTTCCCCGTCTCCCTGCCAGCTGCGCTCGAGTGCCTGACTGCTGAAATCCTGGAACTGGCAGGAAACGTGGCTCGTGGCAGCAGAAGGACCGGGATTGTCAACCAGCACCAGCAGCCGACTGTCCGCAACGACGAGAAGCTCAGTGGGCTGCTGGGAGGAGTGGCCATCGCTCTGGGAGGAGTTCAGCCCAGTGGTCCTACAGCCTGAGGGAACTGAGAGGCCAGCCGAGTCTGGGTGGACGGATCGGACGGCATCTGCACCAGTTTCTTAGGATCCACAGTGGGATGGACTTTTACAAGAGATCCTTCCTGTCTACAGCCGTCAGTATCTAATAACATCTCTTAATGAAACGAGGAGAACGAGTTACATTTAATTTCCCTTTGGGATTAATAAAGTATTTTTGAATTGAATTGAATATATAAAACATTTCCTATTAGACGTCGAATTAAAAATATTGGTTTTCTGCAAAGTGAGCTTATAGTTTATTTACTCATTTCTTTATAGTTGTGTCTTTATTGTCTTGTTTTAGTTTATTTACTGGACACCTGCTGCAGAGTCGTTTTAGAATTTGACCTCAACTACAAAACTGTTTACTGCAAGATCGTTTTAAGTTTGTAATTTTGGCCTTTTTATTTTATAGTTGTTATTTTTTACAGCGATAATACACTGAATAAATTTGTATATTAAAAAACAACGTTACTTCATAAATAAAAACATAGATTTTTAGTTCTCGTCCCTCGATAGTTTTGGTTTTGCACTCGTTTAATGTCTCTTTGTACCTTTTTATTTTTTTACATATTTGTAATGATACATTTTTTAGTTTCTATAAATGTAAGTTAATCTGTGAATTGTCATGTCTCTTTATGGTAATTTAGCTTCTTTGAAGTTGTTTCGTTTCCGTTTTCTCATTATTACCTTAAATTTATTTTGTAGCAATTTCACGTACCAGCTATTTTTTTTTTCTATGTTCAGTATCATTTACAAGTTTGGACTCAAAATCAAATGTGTATATAATTTCATTAAAGATAATAAAAAAAGCCTACAGATGTAAAATAAACATAAAAGACGGTGGGATTAATGTGTGGCCCCTACAGGTCATGTAAGGTCACCTTTAGGCATCTTCTGCAGCAGTTTGAAGATGGAGCTCTGCTCGATGAGAGGCTTCGCCTTGAAGAAGTGAACGGCAGGAGGAAACCGCGCAGCTGACATCTCCTGCTCCTTTAACCGATGGAGGTAGGCGTCCAGCTTCTGCTCGGCCGTGGTCAGCGTTAACAGGCCTCCCATCTGCTTGGACACCTCCTCGCGCATCAACAGGTCCCTGCGGGCGGGGTCAGGCATCCCGTCGGCCTCCCTCACGAGCCACAAAACGGGAGCGAAGGTGACCAGAGCCCGGCAGAGTGAGACGACCATGACGCCAGCTCTCACAGTAAACTGCTGCACTAACACATGCTGGAAGCTGAAAATTAATTATTCAACAAAGTGATGAGAAATATTAATTAAAGCAAAGAATTTGACCTCAAATTATTATTCGTTTCTGTTATACTCACAACTAGAAGCTGCTCCGGGTGTCTGCCGTCTCTAAAGGCTAAGCTCGTGGTCCACGACAAACTGCAGCGTGTCAGCGAAATACTGAGCGCTGCTGGATAATTGGAGCGTGTTCTTGTCTGACCATGTGATAAACTAATGAACGAGGCATGAATTGGCAGGACGAGTCAAAAACAGCACAGAGGGACAGACTCATAGTTTAGACCTTTTATAATTTTTTTTTTACATTTACAGTGGGACACAGTCACAAAGAAAAACAAGCACACAAACATAATTTAGTTTGGAAACCTCATATACATACAGTGCACCTCCTGGAATGACGAGAATAACGTACGCTCGATGCAGCGTCAATAAATTAATGCAGCCGTGTTGGGTTTTGTTTCTAGGGTGACGTTGATTTGCCTGTGATTGGTTGGAGCAGACTGATAATGAGACTCGGAAAACTGCGGCACAAAAGCTTCGTTTGTCGAAGGCTGATCCGATTAGGGGACGACCTGTTAAACAGGCACACTAATCCCTGACTAATCACTGGGAACTGAGAGCCACTGAGGGGGAGCAGCAGAGTAAAAACCGGTCCTTACAGCTGTGCGGCGACCTCCGCGCACATCTGTAACATTAGCTTCTACGTCCCTTAGAAACGTACAGCGATACATCACACAAACAACGACGAGTCTTTTCTGCGTCGGTAATTTTGTTTCACAGACGAAGGAATGATGCGTTTCATAAAACAATGAGAAATAAAAAGGAGTGTTTGTCCTGAACGCAGGTCCTCAGTCCAAAAACTTGCGGTTTTGGTTGGCGCCGAAGAGAGCCACTCGGACTTCAGGCATCATCTGCAAAATAAAATAAAGTTTTAGAAAATAAAATAAAAAATGAAAAATCAGAAAACAATCTGAACTAGAGAAACTGCATTTCCTGTGAAAATGCAGTGTGAATGCTGAAGAACTTGCTGAAAAACAGCTGAAATCAGCTAAAAACATGAAGCAATGCAGCTGAAATGGAAGAACAAGCCTAAGTTAGCAGAAGAAAGCAGAAAGAACACATAATTGCTGAATTTGGTTTTAATTTGCAGAAATTAGCATAAATTTTAGGAAATTAGCTAAAAAAAAATTAAATTAGCAACGACAACAAAAAAAGCTGAAAACTGACTGAAAAGACAGAAAAAGCTGCCAGAAGAAAGTGGAAGGAGCTGGAATGAGCTTTAAAAAATGCGGAATTAGCTGAAAAAGCAAAGTTTAGCGCAAAAAGGGCTAAAAAGTAGCTGCAATAACAGAAAAAGCTGAAACTAGCAGAAAAAAAAGCTAAAAGGAGTATAACACACTGAAATTAGCAGAAAGAAGTTAGTTAGTTTGAAAGTTGCAGAAATTACCACGAAAAACTTGAATTTATCTGAAAACCACTGAAATTAGCTAAAAATGCTAACAAAAGTAGATGAAGAGGTAGAACAAGCTGAAATTGGCAGAAGAAAGCAGAAAGAACATGTTTGCTGAAAGAGGCAGAAATGAGCACCAAAATGTGGAAATTATCTGAAAAAAGCTGAAATGAGCAAAACACAGCTGAAAAGTAGCTAAAAAGCAGAAAGAAGCATAAATTACAAGGAAGTGGAGAGAGCACTTTTTTTGCTGAATTAGGCTGAAAAAAGTTGAAATGAGTGTAAAAATGTGGAATTATCTGAAAAAGTTTAAATTAGCATAAAAAGTAGCTGAAATAGTAGAAAAGGCTGAAACTTTCAGAAATAAGCTAAAAGGAGCATAACAAGCTGAAATCAGCAGAAAGAAGTTAGAACACTTTAGAGCAAACCTTTAGAGCCGTATGTCAAAAGTGACAGAAATTTATTTAAATTAATAAATGTCTTTAAAAAAAAGAAGAAGTAAGACGAATGCCCGATGGCTGCAGAGTGCATCAAAGTGTTATTAGAAAAGAATCGAGCTTTCCTTCAGCTTCACAGTTCTCCTCATGACACCTGTGTGTGTCTGGACAGGTGTACCCAGTTAAACTCCCCCCGCCTGAGTGAGATGAACTTCACAACGTGATCGTGCAAAACTCAAACTCTGGTGGTTTAGTTACAAACATTCAGAATGAATGAGACTGCAAACAAATATTTCTCAACAGTTTTCTTTTTAATCCAAGTGAAACAATGGTTTCAACACTTCCCAGGTGAGACATTTAAACTGGGCTGAAGGAGATCGAGACCGTTTCCCTGTGAACTGCTCTTTTTATAAATCAGCTTGATACTGTGTCTGACACCACATTGTTTCTTATTTCATTACTTTGATCTAATTTAATGCGACTGATTTGACTTTTTTTGGCAGAGGACTTTGCAGGTTCTCAACCTAAAAAGGTCAGTGGCTCAAAGAGACGCACAGAAATAAACCTTAAAACGTTCATCCCTTTATCTTGTGACAAGTGATGTCACCCACAGAGCGCCTTGTGAGTTTAAAGTTTCAGCAACTAATCTCATTTTGTTTAATTCGTTTAAACGGAAATTCAATTTTAGACCAACAATACACGGTTACCACTAAAGACGTTTGTTAATGGCTTTGAGAAACAAACGTGGGGTTCGAAAACACACAAAGATTAAAGATGAAAAACATTTTTATTAAATATTAAAACAAATCTCACGGGGGGGGGGGGGGGCGCAAAAAAACCCCCCATTTTTTTTTTTTTTTTTGGTGCAAACTTTTTTTATTTTTGTTAAAGCCTAAAAAAATGTATTTATTTTATTTAGCTGGAGTTTTTTCAAACGCTCCTGCAACATGACTGCCCTCTAGTGTTTCTTAGGGGAAAATCAACCATAAGAAAAATTATTATACAATAAATGCATTTCCTGATCCCACATTGATCACATCATTAAATTATGCATTCCTCTCTGTAATTTTTTTAAATTATACCTCTATAATTATAATTATAATATTATAGCTTATTTGGTGATGATTTCTTGTTGCGCCTCCATAAAATTTACCGATGGACTTCCTTACCCCGGAAGAGAAACGTGTTTCCTGGCTGGACGTCGCTGCGGAGTCCCGCCTCTCACGCCTGATAAAATTGTTTTAATTTAAACGTAAAGAACAAAAACACTCTTGCAGCTAACTCTCGTTGGCTTGACAGAATTTAGGACGTCATTAGCGGGTGCACCGCGCTCAGCTCGCCAAGCACATACGTTTCAGTAAAAGCAAACATTAAAACAGAAAATGGTGTTGTGCACCAGTGGAGTTTAAGAAGTAAAAGAAAAAATAAATTAATGTTGAACCACAAAGTTAGTGTGATCGAAAACAAGGCATCATTTTCAGCTACCTAATCTTCCTAAAACTATTTTTTATTTATAATTTTTTTAATCGTAAAACAATACTTTTGGGTGTACTAGTAAAAGAAAATTTTTAATTTTTTTTAATCTACCATAAAATAAACATTCAATTCAATATCAACTTAAAAAAAAACATGTTTTTCTAAACTACAGGGCTTTAAAGAGTTAAATTATTTGTAAAAATTAAAATTTGAAAGTATTGACTAGTTTATTGTTGATTTTTTTTTATTTAAATACAGTATTTTTAATAGTTGATGTTTCCCCTTCTGAGTTACATAAGCTAAAAGTTGTTCAACTTGCAATAACAACTGAAAGTGTTTATATTATCGTATTTTTCAGATTATAAGGAACACTTAAAATCCTTTAATTTTCTCAAAAATCAACAGTGAGTCTTATAATCCGGCGCACCTTATGCATTAATTCTGGTTGTTCTTACTGACCAACTGATTTTATGTGAATGAGCTGAATAAAGTTGGACTTATCTGTTTTGTTTTGCTTAATGCGCCTTATAATCCGAAAAATACGGTAATGAAATATGCATCATAATAAATCTTCATGTTTTTTAAAAGATGTTTCTGGGGTCGACAGGTCACAGGTCGTCTGGTTTTCTTACCTGCTGAGCCATGAGGTCCAGTCGACTCTCCAGGGTGTTGGCCACTTTAATTTTCCCATCCTCGTTATAGATCTCAATACCTCCAGACCTTAGAGGACAAAATATAAGAATAAAGTGAACATTTTCTAAAGACGTGTAACTTCAGATGTTTGACCTGTGATGCAGCGTACACATCTGGAGGGAGGAAGTTGTCCTGGTTGATGCGGACCTCCAGGCTGTTCTTCACAGCTGCTTTATAAATAGAGATGTTCTTCTGGATGGATTGCTGAGATACAAAAGACGACATGTCAAAACTCACCGGTCCACTAAATAATAACTTGGAACATGCCTCACCTGCACCATCGGAACGTCCTGTTTACGGCAACGAATCGTCACTTTGGACTCCAGCAACTGATAGAATCCCTGATTAAAAAAAAAAAAAAAAAACACATTAAAAAAAGATGATCACATACTGGTTTTTAAAATTTCCACAGAGGTGTTTTTTTATGTTTATTTCAGGCAAACCTCTTTTCCTATAAAATAAAAAGCTAAAAATTGTACCCAAACACCTTTCTTGAGGAAATGTTGGTTAATTTGTTTTGCGTGTAGTACATTTTTTGACCACCGGATGGCAGTATGTGACTGTTTGACCCCAAGGATGGATAGTGAGGGAGCGAGCAGCGACTCTTAAAAAAAATGGAAGGGAGGCCTCTTGACGTGACATGGGCTGTCTCTCCTTTATTTGGTTTTCAAAATGATGGACGCTCTGTGTGGTTTGAGCTCTTTAACATAGAATATGTCACACAAAGCTTTTAATACAAATCAGTAAACAAGTTCTCAGCTTAATTTTGCAAAGAAGAACAACTTTTTACAAGAAGGCACGGGTTTTAACTGTGAATTTTGGAGATTCGACAAGACGGAGATGATGTCAGTCATTTTCATTTATCATGCGATTAATTGATTTATTGTTTATTGTGACAGGCCTTATGTAACCTTAAACAAAAAGAAGTCATTAAACTGACATCTCATGTTTATGACTTCAGGGCTCATTAACATAATACACAAACCTACAACACAACATTTCAGACTTATGGGCCTTTTTATTTATTTATGTTTTTTTTTCTTTATCTTTTGATTTAACAAAATAGATCAAAAGTTAATAATTTCCTACATTTTCCCAAAAAACGTTTGTGATATAATGGAGGTCAGGCGAAGCGAGCGCGTGAACAAACCTGTAGAATCAGTCCGTCCATCAGAGCTGAATACCTGGCTGGGTCTTTGGCGATGTTAGCGAGCCGCTGGCGGGCGTCGTTCAGCATGTCCTGAGGGAACAAACAGACCAGGATACATTACCTGTACCATGTATGAACGTATGCTTTACATGATCGTGGGAGGTGGCTTACAGAGATCATATCATCGCGAGCCTTCAGGACCTTCAGTCGAGCCTGGTTCATCAGGTTTGACATTTGACTGTTAAACAGATAATTACACAAACGTTGGTGCAGCTATTTCAAAGTGGGATTATATTAATCCGTGTGGAAACTCTACAAACTGTTAAGTGGGCAACAAAAAGGTCCCAGTGGGGTGAAGCGGTTAAATAAAATTACTGAAACGTCGCTCCGAATAAAGCAGCGTCTTCGTTCTTTAAAAAGACCAAAGTAAGGAAGAGAGGAACGACTCGACGTGCTCGGTGATGTCGCTCCATGACTCACATTTTCTTCTGCTGCTCAATCTGCTTCTCCTTCTTCTCATAGTACTCCATGATCTTCAGCCTCTGGGTTTGGACCAGACGGCCCTTCTCAATGTTGAACTCTTCCTCTGCCTTCAGGAAGAGAAACAGGTTTTAGAAATTAAAAGGCTCTTTAAAAAAAAAAAAAAAAAAAACTAACTTCTTCTAACAACTTAGTAAATGGGACTTATAAAAGGCTTAGCTGTCTTGTCTCTAGAAATAAGACAAAACATGTAAATTAATAAATTAGCAGAATGATACTTAAAAGTATTACAGTAAAGCTCAGTAAATAAATGATTATATGATCATTTTATAATGATTGCCGTCCTGTTTCCAACACTGTGAATGAGCATGTGTGTTTATACCTTTGCATCAATTTCTTCTGCCTTCTCATTGGCCTCCTGCTCAATGAAGGCCATCATGTGCTTGATCTGTAGACGGGGACAAAAAATACATAAAACCTCAGTCTTCAGGAAATAAAAAACAAACGCACAAAAGCTAACGAGTGATAAAATGACATTTAAAAGCGCTTTTTAAACTAGTGTGAATTTTTTCTCTTTAAACTAACAAAACGGAGCGCACGTTCTGTTTTAAAACGCGTCTCGTCATCCTGATGTGAAGCGTCTCTTCCGTTTTCTTTCACGTTAGTGAGGAATGTTGGTAGACATTTTGGGTAACACCAATACAAACTACATATTTCAAATTGTTGTGTAAAAAAAAAAAAAACTGGGCAGTGTGTGCTTTAAAATGAGGAAACAGGCCAATTGGATTACAAAAGATGAAGTTTCAGGCCTAAAAAAAACCCTCTCCACAGCTGAAAAGCATCTACCAGTCCTGTCTGTAAGAAAGTTTTAACAATTAAGAACCTGAGACAAGATCAGAAAAGTGCATGATCTTAATAATAATTTGGGAATAACCTCTGCAATCCTTTCAAACTCAGCGATCTCTGGTATTTTTCATGGATTCAATGAAATAAATGAGAAAAATTGTGTCTTGCTGACAGACTGCTAAAGTGTCTAATGAGAAATTAAAACAGGTCCTTTGTTAATTTCTCTGTTGCGTCTCAACACAGAAACGATTGGCAACATTTTGATGTTGAATAATTTATAGGTCAAAGTTAAAGGGCCCAAAAACTAAATAATTCACATAAAATGAGTAAAAAGTGCAAGGAAATTTGCCGTTGAAAATGGCAATAGAAAAAAAATGGGACTCCTTGGGATCAAAGTATTAAAAATCTTAAGGATTAATTCAAGACCTTAGTGCATAACAACAACAACAAAAAAAAACTTCAAATGTTTTTTCCTCCTAGTCTAAAGCTATATCTGCTTTTTTTTAAATCTGCAAATGCATTAATCCATACAAACAAAATTGACAAACTATATTAATGCTGCATGTGCATGAACATTATAATAATTTAGCTGTTTAACATAACAGTTGCATATTTAATTGAGCAAACGGCTGTTAAAAGCTTAAAATATTCCAAAAGAAGCTTACTAAAATTAAGATTTCCCTCAAAAATAAAATAAAAATGAAGCATAGACTTGGACATGATATATACAAATTTTTAAATATCAAAATCATGTCAGACAACAGATTAATAAATACATAAACCCTTCTTTGAAACACTTGTTTATTCCTGGTTAATCCAGCCAGGATGAACGCCCAGATTATGTCTGTGGATTTATTGCTGGTTCTTATGAAGACTTGTTTCCATTCAAGTTGTCCAACTCATTTTAAGTTCCTCATCAGGCTCCAGCATGTGTTCATCATGTGATCATTTGGAAATATGACCCTGTGTGCGTCAGCCAAAACTCCACTATTACACCTGCTGCAAATAACACTCCTTATAAAGTGCAACTAGTATTAGTATAAGACCAAAGCCATCGTTTAAACACAACTATTCATTCATTGCCATGAACGTTTATATCAAAATTTAGTGCTAGCATAACTGAAGCTACTTCAATGTCATCCTCCAATACAGACGGTACAGCGCGTAGAGACACGGCTTCATTAAAATTACGTTTATGAAATATATTTTAACTGGCAATGTAAAACGTCCTCTTATAGTATATCGTTGTAATGCTGTTATTTGTAAAAAATAATATTTAATACCTGCTTCTGAACGTCGGCATCGCTGAGCGCCATGGTCACGGCTGTCAAAGATCCACAGGGGCCTGCAAGAGAAAAATAAACCACTGAAACAACAGAATGAAACGTTCACTCACAATAATATTATTTTACCCCACGGAAGGCGTTTTAAATAGATTTAAATATACCTAAGAATCACAGAGGAGGTTTGAATTAATCGGGGAAGTCGTGACTCGCAAAGATGTCGGCGGCAGATCAGCTGACATCAACGTCACGTGATGTTTACCCGCACTTCCGGGAACCAGCTGTAAGGATCATTACCGCCCCCTATGGGCCTGAATGCGAAAACACAGGAAAATTTTGAACCAAAAAGTTTCTAAACGTGCATACTAATACTAATCGATACATTTATGGAATTTTTAAGGCCTTTCCGAAACATGACTGCAGTAATATCAAGTATTTTTATTTTATGTATTGAAAACACACGAGATATAGCCAGAGACAGAGTTATGAAGATATATATAAAAAAGGACAAAAATAACAAAACAAGGTAACAATAACTTGGAAGTAAGACTTCATGCATTTTATTACAAAGTAACTACTCACCATTTAATCATTCAACTGGGTTAGGAGATATTTAATATCTATACACACGTGTTTCGTGAGTGTGTATTCTGTATATACAGTATATATATATATATACAGTATGCAATTTTTGGTTGGAGGGGGAAAATGTCTGTCGTGGTGAAGAGAGAGCTGAGTCAAAAGGCGAAGCTCTCAATTTACCAATCGATCTACGTTCCTACCCTCATCTATGGTTAGGATGCCTCCTGGACACCTCCCTGGTGAGGTGTTCCGACCACGTCCCACCGGGAGGAGACCCAGAGGAAGACCCAGGACATGCTGGGGGGACTATGTTTCTCGGCTGGCCTGGGAACGCCTTGGGATTCCCCGGAGGAGCTGGCCCAAGTGGCTGGGGAGAGGGAAGTCTGGGCCTCCCTACTTAAGCTGCTACCCCCGCGACCCGACCCCAGATAACCGGAAGAAAATGGATGGATGGATGGATGGATGGATGGATGGATGGATGGATGGATGGATGGATGGATGGATGGATGGATGGATGGATGGATGGATGGATGGGGGAAAATGTGTTGTAGAAAACTAACTGACAAGTGAAGGAGATTATTTCGTTTTTATTTCATATGTTCCTTCAAGTATATGCAAGAACGATGTAAGGATATGAATGCCCATAAAACTGCATGACTAAATGACCCAACAGTGTTGCCCAAAATTAAACTACAAAGATGCTACAAAATATACCAAATATCTTTTTCTGGCCTGGTGGCTGGGCTTTTACCCATGGAGCTTGGCCGGGCACAGCCCAAAGAGGAGACATGGGTCCCCCTTCCCATGGGCTCATCACCTGTGGGAGGGGCCAAAGGGGTCGGGTGCAATGTGGGATGGATGGTGGCCGAGGGTGGGGACTAGGGCATTAACAGAGTACTCGAGTAATCTACACATCGATTGCTAGAACATCTATCGAGGTTAAAAATGTAAGGTCGCGTGTCCATAGTGACGTCATATTATGTGACCACCGTATGACCGTAGGGGGCAGTGTTGCAGGTCACAAAGTATGGTGCAACTCTAGGTGCAATCCACCGAACCAGAACCAGCTTCCTCTTGTTTCACAAACAAAAAGCAAAAAATATTCATCTCTAAACCTATTAAAAAAAATCTATAAACATATTAATCTCTAAAACTAAACATAATGCGCACCACAGCTGGCGGTGGTGCGGGGTGGTCAGATTATCCACCCTTTTTGGAGTCCTTGGAGGGGGTACTGGAAAGTGCACCTCCTGGGGACCCCCTTGTTCTGCTGGGAGACTTCAATGCTCACGTGGGCAATGACAGTGAGACCTGGAGGGGTGTGGTTGGGAGAAACGGCCCCCCTGATCTGAACCTGAGTGGTATTCTGTTGTTGGACTTCTGTGCTCATCATGGATTGTCCACAACTAACACCATGTTCAAGCATAAGGGTGTCCATATGTGCTCTTGGCACCAGGACACCCTAGGCCATGGTTTGATGATTGACTTTGTCGTCGTCTCATCTGATCTGCGACCACATGTCTTGGACACTTGGGTGAAGAGAGGGGCGGAGCTGTCCACTGATCACTACCTGGTGGTGAGTTGGCTCTGATGGTGGGGGAGGATGCCGGTCAGACCTGGCAGGCTCAAATGTATTGTGACGGTTTGCTGGGAATGTCTGGCAGATTCTCCTTTGACATGGAGCTTTAACTCCCACCTCCGGGAGAACTTTGAACGTGTTCTGGGGGAGGTGGGGGACATTGAGTCTGAGTGGGCCATGTTCCGTGCCTCTATTGTCGAGGCGGCTTACCGGAGCTGCGGCCGCAAGGTTGTCGGTGCCTGTCGCAGCAGCAACCCTCAAACACGGTGGTGGACACCGGCGGTGAGGGATGCTGTCAGGCTGAAGAAGGAGTCCTATTGGGCCTTTTTGGCCTGTGGGACCCTGGAAGCAGCTGATGGGTACCAGCAGTCCAAGCAACATGCGGCTCGGGTGGTTGTTGAGGCAAAAACTAGGGCATGGGAGGAGTTCAGAGAGGCCATGGAGAATGACTTCCGCACGGCTTCGAGGTGATTCTGGTCCACCATCCAGCGTCTCAGGGGGGAAAGCAGTACACCACTAACACTGTTTATAGTAGGGGTGGTGTGCTGCTGACCTCAACTCGGGATGGCGTGGGTCGGTGGGC
>NC_056519.1:15745876-15755362 GCF_014905685.2 Nematolebias whitei | reverse complement strand
CAAAACATTTTGTCATAGTTAAGAGGGACAGAATAACGATCCAACCAATAATTGTGAGCTGCTAAGAACAAGTGAGAGGTTTTACAAAAAACAAATGGCTGCACTCAGCCTGGCAAGAGTCCAACTAATGGGAGATTGTATTATTATAAAAACATTTGCCTGCATAAATACATAAACCTGCAATCTCAAATACATTGATTCAAATTTAACATAATATAATATAATACATTTAATAGGTATAATAAACTGAAAATAACATTAGGGTTGAAGGCTCACTTTGGCATACTTGGCTTCATGCTTGGTGTCAAAATGCTGACGTAGATTGTAATCTTTGATGACCACCACTGCCTCATAACACAAAAGACATAGCAGTTTCTCTCCTTGAAGCACAAACACATACTCGCCGTCCCATCTTTCTTGAAACCACCTCCCATCTGCATCAATTTTTTCTCTTCCTGGACATTTTGGCATCATTGTTTGTATTTCTCAATTCCACTTGTTTGGAAAATGATACTGAAGTGTAAAACTGTAATCTAGTGGTGGGATGCTGTTACTTCGAGTAACACAATTGGCATGCATTATGGGAAATGTAGTTTGTTGTCAGTGCACCCTTGACTTATTTGTTATATGACAATCAGACCTTTTAAGCTCTCGCGGGCCACATCTAGCCTGCGGGCCTTGAGTTTGACACATGAGGTCTAGACCAGTTTGTCCAAGGATGATTAACTGTGGTGGCCATCTTGGACTGGGTTGACTCCAAAACTTGCACGTCAAGTTCTAAGAGTTCTAAGTTTCTTAGAGTTTCATTGAATCTGTCAAATAGGATATTTTGTTTCATATAACACACATTATCACCCACCTTTTGGCAGCAGCCGAAATAAAAAATAAGGTGTTTAAACAGATATATTTTACTAAAAGTGAGGACTAAAAGTATTTAAATGCTGAAATTGTTGGAATTATGGTTATTTTAAAAACAGTCCAACAAATGATACCATAATTTGGTCCATTTGTATTTCACCTCTGACTCTGGCTCAGGTACTTCTTGTATCTCCTCCATGTGGTGGGGAGTATCTGGTTCTGACATGTCGGAGTCCAGTTCTTCTTGAACAGGTGGAGGCTTCAACTCTTCTTCCCGTTTGCTTTCTTGTTCCTTCATCAACAAAAGCACATGTGCTGGGACCAGGCTCCATGTTCATGTATGTTTGTAGTCCCGTGTGTTACCTGCTGTCTGCGTTTGGCCTCCTCTCGCTCCTTGTTCTCTCTGGCTTGTCTTCTCGCTCGCTCTTCTTCAGCTTTCTTCTTGTTCTCTTCGTCTGAAGCCTTGGCCAAGTTCTCAAATCGAGCCTTCAGTTTTCCCGCGCCCACGCTTGCTGCAGAAAACAGACAATAATGAAAATAAAACCAGCATTTTATTAATAATATTTGCAGAATTATGATTAAAAATGTGGGTTCAGTGAACTTCTGACAGGCTTCCACCGGCTGGGTCTTTTCATAAGCAGATTTGGGGGTGTCCATGTTTGTGAAGTCTACGGCACTCTGGAGAAAAGTAAAGAGGAGAGGGATTTATTTGTAGGTTTTTTATGAGTCCAAGCAGATGAAAATGTAAAATGAATATCTGGATTTATCATATTAAAAGACGAGAATAATTAATTTGCAGAAAATTGATATAGATGTGCAAATAAATACAAGTGTTGTGGGAATTTAATGCCCGGCTTTGACTACCAGAGCAGAAAACAGAACATAAACCACAAATTGATGTGAAGTTTATAAAGAATTCAAAAGACATGTTTGCTGATTCTTGTCCAGTATTACAATAATTCATGCCCAAATGAGGGGAAACGGTAACACATTTTTTGTTTTGTACATATTTGTGAAAAAAAAAAAAAAACTCTGTTAACATCTCTTAGAAATATATCTCCTAGTCAGTTTCAATAATAAATGCCTGGCCTCATAATTAAAGTAATTTTCTCAGTTTTAATTAAGTTCTGAGTAAGATGTGTTATGTTGTTAGTAAAAAAAAAAGTGTTTAAAGGAGCAGAGAGGCTTAAGATTCACATTAAAATTCACAACAAACAAACAAAATACAATATAAGTTAATAATAAAATGGCACATGAATCTGACAGTTTTACAAAAAGGAAGAAAAAAATAAAATCTTTCGAACAAGAACATAAAATATAAAATTGTTCAAAATTACTGACTTCGTCTTTTTTTTTAATTATTGTTGAAGGTATGAATATAAAAAAAGTGTTGCATAAAACAGATAATTTTTTTTTTAATCATATCACAATTTTATTAAAGATAATCAAACTTCTGCTTGTTATTCCAATTAAACAACTTACTGTACTTTTTTTTTTTTGTTCTTTGACACAATTAAACAATGACATCATTTTAATAGTTTCTGACCTTATCCATGCGATCGGCCTGCACTCCATAACGACCTCCGAAACCTGTTGAGTAATCTAAACACAAAAAACTTTTAATCAGTTCAAGGATTAACTCTCTAATGTTTCAGATTATGCTCAATTTGGGGATTAAGTCACCTTTCTGTGACTGATGTTTCTCCGTCTCGCCTTTATAATCGAACCCCAGAGCAGATTTATCGACTTTCTCCTTCTCCACACCGTACTTTCCACCAAATCCCTTTGAGTAATCTGAACGTGATGCACAAAACTGTGTAAAATACAGGATCATCAGTGTGTCAGATGTAATCAAAGCTTCACGTTTGAATCACCCGTCTGTGACTGATGCTTCTCAGTTTCTCCTTTATATTCGTAGCCGACAGCATTTTTGTCCACCTTCTCCTTCTCCACGCCGTATTTCCCTCCAAACCCCTTGGCGTAATCTGATAAAGACACCACATAAATGTTAAAATATTTCATATATTGGCATCAAAACAGCTGACTGATTGGACTTGAGCTCACCTTTTTGTGACTGATGCTTCTCCGTCTCGCCTTTATAGTCGTAACCCAAAGCTGCCTTGTCCACCCTCTCCTTCTCGACACCGTACTTCCCCCCAAATCCTTTTGCATAATCTAAAAAACAAACAAACAAACAAAATCTCTAAAGCAATACTTGAAAGAATATGCATTTGCAGCAGAACAGAGGCGACTGACCTTTCTGAGAGGTGTGCTGCTGCACATCTCCCTTGTACTCAAAGCCCATGGCAGACTGCAGCGATAACACACTTTGATTATTTAGCAACATACAGTCATTTTAAACCTGCATGTAGGCCTGTAAACAATAAATCAATTAATTAATGACAAATGAAAATGATCAACCTCATTTTCATTTATCAGCTTTATCGTTTCTTTGTGTCTCTCTCTTTCTACTGAAGACACTGGATGACAAACGGCTCAACTCCGGTGCTGTTCACTGACCTTCCCTTTCTCTTTAAAATCCATTTTCACCGTCCAAAATCGCGTTTTTGAATCATTAAAAGCAGCTAAACTGAGAAGCTAAGCTACGAGAGCTAACAGGCCGACCTTGGGAAAAAACTTCCGTCTTGTCGAAGCTCCAAAATTCACGGTTGAAACCTGTGCCTTCGTGTAAAAAGTTGTTTTTCTCTGCAAAAAGAAGCTGAGAACTTGTTTACTGATTTTTTTATTAAAAGCTTTGTGTGACAAATGTTATGCTAACGAGCTCAAACCACACAGAGCATCCGCCATTTTGAGAACCGAATAAAAGGAAAGAGAGACAGCCCATGTCACGTCAAGGGGCCTCCCTCCCATTTTTCTTAAAGAAACACACTGCTCGCTTCCTCACTATCCATCCTTTGGTTCAGTCTTATACTGCCATCCGGTGGTCAAAAAACGTACTACACACAAAATAAGTTAACCAACATTTCTTCTTAAATTTGACAGTAATTACTAACTATTGTCAAATTTCAAATAATATTATCATTTATCGCAATAATTTCTGAGACGATTAATCGCCCAGTAAAATTTGTTATTGTGACAGGCCTACCTGCATGTTTATTATGGATACAGTGTCTTCAAAGGCTGAAATATAAATTATTTTTTAAGAAGATTTATCCAGTTTTCCAACCTTATCAACACGGTCTTTCTGAACACCAAATTTTCCACCAAATCCCTTGGCCATGTCTTTCTGAGAGGAATGCTGCTCCACCTGCGCCACATAGTCGTGTCCCATAGCCGCCTGCACCACAGAAACAAGCAGTCATCCACGGCAGAGCATCAGTGGACAAAGAGAAGTGCAGAACAGTTTGCTAACCTTGTCCATTCTGTCCTTCTCCACTCCAAACTTGCCTCCGTAGCCATATGAAGCTTTGGGGGTCTGCTCCTTCTGCTTCACCTGTTTGTGCTCCTCAGTGACCTTGTGTCTGAGCTCAGCAACACTGCAGCAACCAAACATGGGAACAATTTAACAGCCTGTCCTGTATGCAGACCGGACAGGCTGTAACAAAAGCAACATTACAATGTCATGTAGTGTTCTACTTTTTACCTAAACCTAAAAAAATGAATGCACCACTTGAATACAACATGGAGATAGCTATTAGTCAGTGTTTTAATTATTTAACATATAAAAACAATTTATTTTATGAGCATATGTGTTCATTTAGCACATATAAAAATATACTATTATATTATATAGGGCAAGGTGTGCTCCCCTCTTTTTCACAATACAGCACTAATATGATTAAAAACAATATAAAAGACCTACATTGCACAATTAGCTTCTATCTCACCTACGCTCGTGCTCTATTTGGCATCTCTGTCCGATCGTCTCAAGCTGCATTCAACTCTGGGCGCAGGAGAGGTGCGCCCCAGAATGTTTCTCTCTCTTGTATTGAAGAGGAGCTATTGTGCATGTACAACTTTTAACGAGAGTCTATGGGCGAAGATTTTTGTGCCCCAGGGCAGAAATATGTCACCAATCAGACAACGTCGATGAACTAAACTTTACTCGTCAATAACTATAAAATATTTATCTTACACAACTAAAAATATATATACACATGCATTTCAAAATATTTTTATTTTATTATTTCATTTTTAGTTTTTTTTTTTAATGTCTTATTCAGGCTAATGTGGTGAGTGGTGAAGCGGCACTCTTGCGCCCTCTATTGGCCAGCAACCACTGCTACACAGCATGATGTCGCCACCGCCGTGCTTCACCATAGAGATGGTGCTCTCGGCTTGCCGTTAGGCTTGTATCAGACATGGTGATGTCCTTGCAGCAGCGTGCTTTCTGCACAAATCATGTGGCTTCAACGCAAAATGACGTGAGCGCACACACACACCAATTATTCTGTTTTAAATCATTTGAAACGTTTAACTTCCTTAAGCTAGAGTATTTTGTGTGCAGGTCTACTCACAATCAAACTGAAATTCTATTCATAGTCCAGCGTTTAAAGGCAGTAAGCTGTACGTTTAACTTAGCAAGAAGCATAATCGTCATTATCAGGGGTGCTTGGAAAATGTTTAAAAACTGGGAGCTTTGACTGCGTAGATGTTCAATCTGGTCAAATGTCGTCCTTATTACCCATATTAGGAATGACTCGTTTCCTCACAGCATGTCAGCTCTTACTTCCTCTTCCTGTTGCAGCGCAGCACCCACTGAAACCTGCTTTTATTTATATCAGTTTTAATTTGAGGCCTCGACGAACACAAAAGGAGCTCGTCTTCTCACCTGATGTGTTCTTTACGTCCGGAGCCCTCTATGGTTTTGGCTCCCCACCTCTGTTCCTGCTCAGAAACGTCATTCTGAAACGTACGAAGAAACAAATAACTAAATAAATCAGGTTTATTCAGGTTTATCCAGGAAGTGTTCAGTACCTCAAAGTCAGGGTCCGTCTCCCAGTCGTCCCCCTCTGCAGCCACCTTGACGCTCACGTTGTGGCCCACCGCTGACTTCCACATCTGGAAGGGATTGAACACACAAACCCAGCTGGATCAATTTATGATTAATAACCTTATTTTCATCAGTCAGCTGCTGCAGGGTCACCATGCTGTTTGGTGACAGTTTGATTTGGTGACAAAAACAGAGCACATTTACATTAGTTCTCAGCAGAACTTGCTGAAGTCCAAAAAAAAGGAAGTTCATGTCTGCATGAAACAATCTGACCAAAACTAAACACACTTCATAAAAAAATAATAAAAACAATTTACAAAACAACAAAACTTTATGCAAAACTACATGCTTTGCAAAACCTTTAACTGAATAAGGGTGGACAGGTTCTTGGTAGACACAAAGTTATTTAAAAAAAGAAATGCAGCAAATTGTTAGGAGTGGTTGTAACTGCAACACACACTATAAGAAATGGCATGTTTGTACCTCTCACCATCCTACTGAACAGTTTTGGCCCACAATTCAACCATATTTTGTCTTAAATTTCCTCTCTTAAAGGTGTCCTGAGATCTACTTCCTTAATGTGGCAGAAAGTTCCATAAACTAAAAGACATAAAGGCAACACTTCTAGTTCATTAAGATAAAAGTAAAAAAAAAAAAAAAAAGGTAATTACCTTCAACAGTTGTGTTGAATATTCGAGTACAAGTGGATGAAAGAGCAGATTAATCCTGAAAGGTTTCAGATTGCGACTGTCTGATGGGTGGCACGTGAACGCGCATCCTGCAAACAGGAACGCGCTTCGGCAACAAAAATCGACTTAAATTATTTTAATTAATAATAATAAATCACAGCTTTGTTGCTTGGCTTTTCAAATATGTTTGTGTGCATTATTGTTATTAGTCGTTTATTTTTCTGGTGAAGGAAACGTCAAAATGAGGACATGCTGCATTCAAGTGCCCTCGGAAACCAACAATAAAAAAGAAAACAAAGTGGTGTGGTGGTTTCTTGAAATTCTGCCCTTTTCAAATACTGTACAGGCTTTTTTTATTGTCATATAAGTTGTATAGATAACATATAAGCTTAGGAAGGCTGTGAATTAAAAATAATAGCTGGGATTCTGCTCGCTGCTGTTTTGCCTAAAGGAAAAATATAAAATCAACTCGGTCCCTTGCCCTACTGGCTGAGGCTTTGCTTGTATTGTTTAAATGAACTGAGTGCACCATTAGAAATGTATTTGTTTGCTAAATATTGTGACGCTGCTGTTTTATTAAGGCTATTTTTAATTTGTTTCAGGGACTGAGGCTTCGTGCGGTGGCGACCCCTTGTGGCGGAGTCTCGCAGTTCAAGCCATTTTATGTTGCGGGTGTTGTTTTATTTGTGAACACTAGGGGGAGTAATATGCTCTCTGTCACTGCCTCAGGTGCACACTGCACATGGTTGATGAGCCAGGACAGAGGCAAACAGTTACTGAACGTGTAAGTATGTTCCAGGACGTGTAAAGTGAGTATGAAAGTAAATGGAAGTGCAAGGAGTGTGATTGGAACCTTATTGCATCATCGTTTTAAAAAAAAAGAAAGAAAAGAAATTTAAATTTGTATGCCTCTTTCATGACTGTCTATTGTTGTTATCCACTGTTGGCATCACTTTTTGTTAAAGAAATCAGGTCTCTCTTGTAAATAAGTCCTCGAGTCTCAATGGGGTTAACCTGCATAAATAAAGGTTGAATGAATGGATGAATCTAAGTTTCTTCTTGTCTTTTTATGGTGGTTGGCAAACAATTTTTAGGTGCATTACCGCCACCTTCTGGATTGGAGTATGCACCAGATGCTACACCACTATATACTACTTTACATACTATATCCTTTCAAAACTACCTGTTCTTATCAACTATCTAAATATGCTGGTAAATATTTTATCCTCAGATGATCTTTGCAGCAATTCCTTTATCTCTAACTTACTTTCATTTTTATTTAAGTCTCTTAATTAATACCTCTCTTTCCTTTTTTGTATATTTATTGCGTTCTAAGAAAATATGTTTTATTGTTTCTGTTTGTCCACAATGATCACAACAGCCCGTAGCATGTTTTATTGATTGTTTTCAGTGTGCTGTTTAATCCCGTGTGACCAAATCATCTAAGCTGAATGAAATATGGAACTTTGAAATGGAGGGAAGTAATGCATGGACTTTAAAATACAGAAAATAAATGACACTTCAAATTCAATTCAAAAATATTTTATTAACAACAAGGAACTGATTAAAGCACATTTAATTTGGACACGTCAGAACAGCTGTCAACTCGTCCCCTGTGGTGATTGAGCTTTAAAGGAAAAGTTTAGCCCCACATTTAGTCAACAAACTCCCTAATTGGAGAGAGACAGTGCTGGATTGTGGCTAAATGGAGTCACGAGGCTGGATCGGGCCCCGTTGGACAGTGACGGCGCTGGATCTGGCTGCTGTTTGGCACCCTTCAGCTGATGGGTGTCGGAGCGATTGGAATTGGGCATCCTGGAGGCAGACTGGACACCTGTGCATCTCTGCCGGCCAACGTAGAGGTATGGGAAGAGCTACCAAACTAGTGAATGGCCATTCATGTTAAAGTGTGCACACACACAAGTGCTAAAAAGACCAATGCACTGGTGACTGACTGACTTTTAATCTTACAAACCACACTGGTTATCAAGGATCTGTCTGTTTAAAACAATGGAGGAAGACTGTGATCCTGATCCAAAACCTTTGGCTGGGACTGATACAGAACTCAAGGCTGGATCTTCAGATCTAGTCCCGACTGTTATAAAACATACTATTAAAATGACTGAGAAAGGACTCATGGAAAAAATTGTACATTTGCAAAATGAAAGAAAGCTTTAAATGCGAAAGGCTTGTGGGTTTGATATATTTTTCATTCATTCAACCTTTATTTATACAGGTTAATCCCATTGAGCCTCGGGGACTCCTTTACAAGAGAGACTTGATTTTAACAGAGTGGTGACAACGGTAAACAACAAAGACTATAATAGGCGATCATAAAGGATGCGTACAAATTTTCTTTTTCTTTTTACAAGTGAAAATAAAATGGTAATAAAAAAAGGAAAAGTAGCAAAAAAAGGCTATATTATAAGGCGGTGTAGAAAACTAAAATCAAGAACATGTCTGCATTGGTTTTACCAGGAACTCAGATGTTTAAAGCCACTTAGAGAGGTCCAGGTCGAGAGCTTCACATCTTTTTGCAAGATACTCCAGGAAACAGGAGCGGAGTAGAAGAAGGACCTTTTTGCCTAGTTCAGTCTGCACTGAGGGGACACTGCAGGTAATGATGTCCTGAGAGCGCACGCTGTAGCTGCACTCATGCAGAGACATGTAGGAGGAGATGTATGAAGGAAACAGACCAAGAAGGGATTTAAAGATGAAAATGTACCAGTGGGAGCGTCTGCGTGAAGTTAATGATGTCCAGTTAACCAGTACGGTACAATAGTTCCAGCCAGTTATGAATCTTAGTGCACCATGATAGACAACATCCAGCATCTGCAGGGTTCATGTAGGAGCGTTCATATAGATAATGTCACCATAGTCAATGGAGGGAAGGAAAGTCACAGATGCAAGGTGTTTCCTAGCATTCAGAGTTAGACAGGATCTGTTTCTGAAAAAGAAACCCAGTTTAACTTTCAGTTTCTTTAC
>NC_056519.1:15744864-15745776 GCF_014905685.2 Nematolebias whitei | reverse complement strand
TTGTGTATGTTGTTCAGTGTCAGGAGGGTGATCAGTCTTACATCGGGAAAACTAAACAGCCACTGGCCAAAAGGATGGCCCAGCAGAGAAGATCAACATCATCAGGCCAGGATTCAGCGGTCTACACTCATCTCCAGGCCAGCGGTCACTCTTTCAGGGATGAAGATGTTCACATCCTGGACAGAGAGGAACGATGGTTTGAGAGAGGAGTAAAGGAGGCCATCTTTGTGAAAAGAAATCGTCCATCATTAAACAGGGGTGGAGGCCTCCGGGTTCAACTGTCCCCCTCTTACAATGCTGTGATTGCTATCACTCAACCCCCCGTGAATAGTAAGCAGCCATCAGTGTGCTAATGATCCATTGTTAGGCTGATGGTCCTTCTTGACCATGTGAGCAGCTGTTGTTGGTTGTCAGCAGCAAACTGGTCGATCCACTCTGAGAAGGTGCTATTTAAGAGACTGAGCTGAATACAGCACCTCAGACTGAGGAAGTCTCTCGGATGAAAGACAAAACGTTTCTACATTTTTTTGCTTTGTTTTTTGTTTTTTTGTTTTCTTGTTTTTTGAATGTCCAGAGGACCAGATTGAACTTTTTTTTTTCTACCTGGATTATTGAGCATGTATCAGGATATTAACATGCTTGTTTTTTTTTTCTTTTCTTTTCTTTGTTTTTTTTGTCTGTGGGAGGAAACCGGAGCACCCGGAGAAAACCCTTCCAGCTTGATTAAGTCGGTTGCTATATTTAGTTATGTGTCTTCCATCCATCCTTTATCTTTATCTGCTTCTTCCTTTTTGGGTCGCGTATGTCACAGGTGTCTATGTGACCAGCCATCACTGTGTGAGGCAGGGGACACTCGGAACAGATGGCAAGTCCGTCACAGGGCCACATAGAGACAAACAAGACAAACTATTC
>NC_056519.1:15743632-15744854 GCF_014905685.2 Nematolebias whitei | reverse complement strand
CATATGTATCAAATCCAAGGCCCACGTGCCAAATCGGGTCCTTGTTAACATCTCATCTGGCCCCCCCAAGATGATGTTTTTGAATGTAAAATATTTTTATGGCTTCTCATTTTGATTAAATAACTGAACGTACTTCATTTAGTGCAGACTCTCTGTGACTGTTGAACGACTTTAGATAAAAAAAATAAAAATAAGATTTTTCATTAATCTTTCATTTTGATGAAGAAAGAGCAACAGGGATGATCAAGTTAGACTGATTAAACTCCCGTTACAACCAAGAAAAGATGTGTCAAGGCTCAATGAGACTGACCTGTATAAATAAAGGTTGAATGAATATGCTTCCAGTAACTGTTTTCTCCTACACATTTATTTATCACCTGCCACAGAAGGAGGGAAGTGACAGTGTTTTTGTCTGTCACACGAACCCCTTGGTAGAGTTAAATGAAACCCGAAGAAAGTAATCTTTGAATCTAAAACTCCTAAACATTTGGAGTTAGCCCAGTTAAAGGTGCCCACCATAGGTAATCAACTCCAGCCAACGCAAATTCGATTACAACTCATATCGATATTACAGATACTGAGCTAAATTTGGTGTGGTAGTAGCTGAAAGTCTTCCTAAATTCATTCTCTGAATGTCATTTACAAGGTAAAACCAAAATGACAGAAACCTGAGAAACCTTATTAAAAAAAACCCCCAGCAACTTCTTAAATTCTCAAAGTCAGATATCCAGGTACTTGGTCATGTAAGCATACTGTACAAGGAGACTGACATATTGGTCTGAGGGAAAGTTGACAAAATTATTAGATGTTGCTGTGAATGATTGCACAACTAACAAGAAGAAACATCCAAACAGAAAATATTAAATGTTTCGATCTGCAAGACCGAAAAGAAAAATGGAAAGTGATAAACATTTTGGTCACCATGTAGCATGCGCATATACGTCTGTTTGGCACATTTTAATCACCAGTATTTTTTTTACTTTAAGTTGTGATTATTTAGATATCTGTACTTCTCCATTACTGCGAGTGAATATAAATAACCAAACTGTTAGAAATACATTGTGCTGAAAACAGGGAAGGGGGCTAGCGGACAAAGCATTTTAAATGATCATACAAAAAAATAAAAAAATTTTTGTTCTTAGATTCTTGAAAGCCGTTTATATATCCAATATAAAGATTTTACATGTTATTTTATATTTACCTTAAACTGTCCAGATGACCT
>NC_056519.1:15739936-15743532 GCF_014905685.2 Nematolebias whitei | reverse complement strand
TAACAAGGACCCGATTTGGCACGTGGGCCTTGGATTTGATACATATGCCCTAAAACAACAAGATTTGCTTACTTTCTTGTATGATAGCAATATGGTAAATGGTCTGTTATATAGCACCTTCCTATCTAATCAAGATACTCAAAGCACTTTACACTACAATCTGTGTCCTCATTTACCCATTCATACAACACTCTACTAGATCTATACAAAGCTAACTGAACAAATCATTGTAAAGAGACTAATCAGAGCTTTATCACATTCATACACCGATGGGACACACATCAGAGGCAACGAGGGGTTCAATGTCTTGCCCAGGGACACTTCGGCATGTGACTGATGGTGGAATCGAACCCCCAGCTATCGCATTGGTGGACGACTGCTCTAACCACTCAGCCACAGCCGCCCAATAATAATAATTATAATAATAATTATAATCAACTATAACTACTACTATAACTTAGTGTATAGCTTTGTAACTATACAATTATAATTTATAAGTATTTTTTCATTCATTCAAGTGTATATATAAGTATAATCACAATAATTAATAATTTATATAATAATTACAATAATTAATACTCATAATCACTTATAATCATAAGTTTATGTTTTGCATTAGCAAACGAAAGATTAATTCATACATTAAAAATACTTAATAAAGCACGAGCATTTTTTTGTACTCAATAATTTATTTGCACCTGCGTGGTTTAGGCAGCGGCACTACTTTCTGCTGCCAGCCTGTGGAATGCGCGGAGGGACACGGGGGAGGCATGTCGCGGATGGTGAAATCAACTATACTTTTACAACGTTTCCTCACGCAAAAAAAAAAAAAAAAAGCCTGATTACGCAGTGAAATACGGCGTAAATCCACTCAAAGGCGCTTTTTACGCCTACCTTCTAAATATGGCATCCAGAGTAAACATCCCGTCTCTGTTCAGGGGGTAGGTCAGTGTAACACCGCCCGTGGGGATGGTGTAGCTCCGCCCGCCTGGCCGGCAGTTCAGTCAGCGCTGAGTCCGACAGTTGTTTTGTGGCTGTTAATGGACTCAGCATGAGCTGATGAATGAAGCTCAGCCACGTCCCGTCCAGTGTAAGTGTTTGGGGAGTTTCTGCGCCCCGATGCTACATCTGAGCTGCAATAATCTCTGCTCCCCCGTCCGGAAGTAGCGGAGCTGTGTTGTGGGTGTTAGGGGCGGAGCTTAAGAGGTTCTTCTCACTCAGCAACATCAAACGTGAGAAGTGACACCAACGTTCTTGCTCATTAATTTGTCACCGGTGACGTCATGTGCGTTATCGTTGACGTCATCAAAGCTTTGCCTTTGTAATGTTGAAGGCTTTGATCAAAAGTATATAAATAGAACCCACTGCATCTCAAACTTACTCAGCAAATCTGTTTGCTAAGCGTGTTGATTTACGTGGATTTACACTACTAAAAGCTTATCTTCTAAGCTAGTTTCAGATTTTTGAAATTAGATTGAATTTCAAATGGCCAAACAACAGGATTCCTTCGACTCAAACGACATGTCATCTCAGGACACAGACACTCCTGCTCGTAATTACAGCAGCAGTGAGCTGGACGGGATACTGGACATTTCTGGTTCAAGAACAGAACTGGAAGACCTTGAAAAAGAAATAAGCATGCTTAGGGACCAGCTTACAATGAAAAATAATGAATTAAAATGGTCAGAGGATAACGTTGCTCTTGAGAAAAAACGAACTAAGGCGTTAACTAGAAAACTAAGACAAGCTGAAACAGACGTCTGTATGCTGAAAAGCACAATGCTTGATCTTGAAAATACAAATCTGGCGCTTCAATAAGAACTGACGTGCTATCAGCAGAAAAAGACGAATGAAAAATGCCAGGAGTTGAAAAGGCAGTTGAAATTGTCGCAAGAACAGCTAAGCGACGCTTTACAGGACATGGGAACTGTCAAACTTCAAAATGAAAATTTGGAATGTTTGACTGAGCAGTTAAAAAGCTCTCTCAGTGACGCTGAAAAGCAGAATTCAGAGCTAAAGTCAAGAAATAGTACCTTGAAAAGAACCATCTCTGATTTAAAATTGACGAAGGATCTAATAAATAGAAAAGCAGATAAAAATGATGTAGATCAAAGTCAATCTGAAAAGTTGGAGAAGCCAGAGGATGACAAGGTTAAGTTTCTTGAAGACAAGTGCTCAAAATACAAGCAGCGACTGGTGATCTTTTATCAGGACAACGTAAAACTCCAGAAACTAAAGCAAAATGCAGAGGAGGAGAAACAGTCAGCTCAAGAAATGTTGGAAGCACTCAAATTAAAAAATGAAGAACTGTCTCAGTTAGTTTCCACATTAAAAGGAACAATAGAACAACAGAGAGCTGATTTGGACAAGAGGAAAAGAGATGGCATTCCACAAACAAGGCCAAAATTACAATTAAAAAATGAGAGGGAAGAAATAGCTCAGCTTAAGAAAGTTATAAAAGAGAAAAATCTAAACTTTCTGTCCCTTGAAACTACAATGCAGAGGATCCAGTCTAGCCACAACAGTGAAATTAAAAAGCTAAATACAGATTTGAAAGTGCAACAAAATCTGTTAAAAAAATTCTCAAGGAAATCATGGACATTGCAGAATTATGTGGCGAACATGCAGGAAGTTCACAAAGATTCAGGACTGGCAAGACAGAAAAGGATTTAGAAAAGATCAAAGAGTTTGTCAGTTCTGCTGTGGTTGTGCAAGATACTTGCAATCAACTGGAAAATCAGTTAAAAACTAAGGAAACTGAACTGCATGAGGCAAATTGTACCATTTTGGCCCATTGCAAAACCATCGATGATCTGCGTCTTGAGCTGCGTGTTAAAAAGAGAGGCCTTTTTGTCAGCCAGAACAAGCAGCGCATTCTTGATCTCCAAAATGAGATCAAAGAAAAAGACGACGCAATAACTCAATACGGCAACAAACTCAATCAAGCCAAGATCAAATACAGCGAGATGGTAAATAAATATGAACAGAAACTGGAAACAAAGAAGCAGGATCTCCAGAATCATATTAAAGATGCAGACGAAGCAATATCTATATACATCGACGATCTTCATAATGCTAACGCCCATATTAAAGAGTTGACAAACCAACATAAACAAGAAGTGAAAGAACTGAATCAACAACACAAGTTGGAAAATGAAAGCTCTAGCAATCAAATCACTCTGTTGTCCCAAGAGCTGCAACGTCTCCTGCATGCCGAGCAAAGCGACGATACCAACAGTCCCGTAAAGGACGTGTACCGTAGATGTCGTGAAAAATCCCTGCGCCTCTTGAGAGAAAGACTTGAAGTTGCATCAGAAGAAGCTTCAGAAGCTGCAAGGGAACGAGCAGCAAAAGCCGCCCAAGCACAAGAAAGAGCATTCTTCAAACTTGATGATGATGAAGACGACGACGACGATGACCAAGACGACGACGGATTTGTATATTAACCACCTAAGTGACGCAGAATTCCTCTGACAGGCAGCACGGTTGAGAAGGTGGTAGCGCTGCTGGCCCTCAGCGAGCAGGTTACCCCGGTTCAAATCCCAGACCGGGGGCCTTTCTGGTTTGGCGTTTGCATGTTGTCTCCGTGCATGCGT
>NC_056519.1:15737884-15739836 GCF_014905685.2 Nematolebias whitei | reverse complement strand
ATTGATGGTCTTCATTTTTTCATTCATCTTAAACAGCAGGATCCTGACTATATTGAATAATAACATTTAATGAAAAGCTTTACAACTGGAAGTTATTAGAAAATGATCCATCCATCCATCCATTTTCTTCCGCTTATCCGGGGTTGGGTCGCAGGGCAGCTTTAGTAGGGAGGCCCAGACTTAACTCTCCCCAGCCACTTGGGCCAGCTCCTCCAAAGGGATCCTGAGGCGTTCCCAGGCCAGCCGAGAAACATAGTCCCTCCAGCGTGTCCTGGATCTTCCTCTGGGTCTCCTCCCAATGCGACGTGTTCGGAACACCTCACCAGGGGATCGTCCAGAAGGCATCCTAACCAGATGCCTGAGCCACCTCAACTGGCTCCTCTCGACATGGAGAAGCAGCGACTCTACTCTGAGTCCCTCCCGGATGATCGAGCTTCTCACCCTATCTCTAAGCGAGAGCCCAGACACCTTGCGGAGAAAACTCATTTCGGCCTCTTGTATCCGAGATCTCATTCTTTCGGTCACAACCCAAAGCTCATGACCATAGATGAGGGTAGGAACGTTGATCGATAGGTAAATTGAGAGCTTCGCCTTTTGACTCAGCTCTCTCTTCACCACGACAGACCTGTACAGCGCCTGCTTCACTGCAGACGCTGCGCCTATACGCCTATCGATATCACGCTCCATTTTTCCCTCATTCGTGAACAAGACCCTAAGATACTTGAACTCCTCCACTTGGGGCAGGACCTCCTCCCTGACCCGGAGAGGGCACTCTACCCTTTTGTGGAAAATAATAATTGTTTTAAAGTTTAAAAAACTCCTAATAAAAAGAAAACCAGAGACATTTCTCTTTTAGCTCAAAACGGAGCGCGAGGTTTATTCTTTCTGCAGAAAGGAGTTCTGCCTGCACGAAGTCAGAGCAGCGCACTGGATTCTTAAAGAGACAGTACATATTTTTATACATGTTTCGTGCGTCACAATAACATCATATCATAAAGTTTCTCATGCTGATATCACACACAGGTTCTTTGTTATCAGCACGAGATGTTATTCTTCTTGTTGAGCCGGTGCTTTGTAACCAGTCTTCTGTCCATGTGACTAGAACATTCTGATGAACATTTGTGGAGCTGGTATTTTTTAATTAGATTTGTAACAAGTCTTTGTTCATGTGGCTAGGATATTCTGATAAACATTGTGGAGCTGGTATTTTTTAATTAGATTTGTAACAAGTCTTTGTTCATGTGGCTAGGATATTCTGATAAAGGAAAAACAGTTTGATACGAAAAAACGTTCTCAGCGCAGGTGGTGAATACAAGGACGTTTTGCTGAGCACGAGACTTTGAGAAGTTTACAAAAGTTCACATTTACACATCAACTGAGGAGGTTCACCAAAGTTCACATTTTACACATCAACTTTAAAAATCTGCAGAATAAACATGGATTTTAAACAATATTTAAACGATACGTGTTTGTTTATTAATTTTTTCACAATTTCCCCCCTTTTGTTCCAAAAGGAATAACAAAATAAGAAAACAGAGTGAATAAAATATATATATATATATATATATATATAAGTATAGACTTTGAATGGGATAAACATCAAGTTCAATGCATCACTTGTGGTTTGGCACAGGACCATCATAAACTTCAAATGGAAATTGCAAGAGCTGTTTTTGTGGGTTACAGACCCTGTTTAAGAGTTATATGCGTTCAGGTAAGAAACTTCAATTTTATTAAAAACATGAAAATATGCAAAGAACTCAAAGGAGGGCATATTGTTTCAATCAAAAAGTATTAACATAAAATGTAAAAAGAAGAAAACATAAAATTTTTATTTAAAAGCATAAAACCAAAATATGAAAGCGTAAGAAATGTCTTTAGTTCAGGAAATCTTGTCCAGTGTACTATTGTAAAACAATACTTGTTTTCTTCGGTTAATTTGTTTCTGCTCC